>NW_012103809.1:5682893-5750493 GCF_000951045.1 Mandrillus leucophaeus
AAAAAAAAAAAAAAAAAAAAGTATACATTTTTAGTAGTTGCAGGACAAAAATGTAGTCTATACTATTAGTTACTTCTCTTCTAGCCTATTGCTGTTTTAGCCACTGGCCTTTCTGGATCTTAGAGATTACGGATCCATTCATGTGTTCACTGGGATCTTTTTTCCAAGTTATGGCTCCTCCAAGTATATTTAATGTAAAAATTGAATGAATTAACATTACATGTTAATTTAAATACAGTAATAACTCATTATAGTAAGAATGCATATTATTGACTTCAGGTATGAGTATTCTTTTTGTCTGTATATCTACTTTTGTTTTTAGGTAACAGCAACAGAGAAACTATTGTTTATTTCTCAATGTGTAGTTCTTTGTGAAATCGTTAACCCAGATCCCAGTGATGGTGGGGAGGGCATGTTGGGGGATGTCTCAGAATCTAAGGTACCATTTTTTTCCCTTTGCTCCCCTCCCGCAAATCAAGACTTACGGTAAGAGATGTGATTGCTGGCAAGTGTTACCCTTGGTAAAGGTTTGGCAAAATGGATGTGTTGAAAACTGCCTCTTACATTGATGAACTTAAAGCTATAGATTTACAGTCTAGCAGGGAGCCCTGAAATTAATGTAGTTGTGAAAGGAGCAGAATTTTTCATTTTTAATAGGGAATTACATGTATGCGTAATATGTATGCATGTATGATATTAGTTGAAACGTAAAACTGTATTTTTTCTCTGTCATGGTGAAAAAATATAAGTAACGCTTTACATATCAGTAAACTGTCTTGTATGAATCAATTAAGAGCGTGTAGTAAATGACTGCTTTCTTTGTAATTTTGGAGTCTTTTTTAAAACACATCATATTTACCAGGAGAATTATAAAAACACACTAAATATAAACAGGAATTTTAATAAAACTTGCCCAAAGCAAAAGCTTTTATAATGGCTGTTACAAGCTAATTGGAGATTGTTTACCTGTTGATCTGGAGCTATAGGTAGAAGCATTTGAGGAGGTACTTATTATATTTATTGTAGTAGATGTCCTAAATTAGTAGTCTGAATTTATATACTGTTATTATCAAGATAAAAGGTAACTTGATTGAAAATTTTAAAAATGGAGGCTAGTATTTTGTAAGCAAATATAAACTGGTTATTTTTGTAAGAGTTTTGTTATGTTGAAGTGCAAACAGAAAGTGGCCAAACTTCAATTACTTAATAACAGCTATTCTGTAAGTATTTGTTAATCATGAGTTTTTGTTGCTTTAAGCCACAACTGATTCTATTAAGAAGAGTTTTTATTATATAATGCAAAATTATGTGCACATAAACTATTAAGCACAGTTGTTACTACTGTGAATATATAATACATACGTATTATTTATGATTCTTAAGTTTGGGTGAATTACTGGCATAGAAATAATAGTGCTTTGGTAATAAAAGTCCTTTTACATGTTTTTCAAGTACTATATATTATGTGATTTGTCTATTATTTATAGTTTGAAAATCTACAGGTAATTCGTGTATTTCATTTTTTAAAAGTAGGCCTTAGCCTTTTGTTACTTATACTGTGTTAATATATATTTCATGCAAGCATTTCATATTTTTCTCTTTGAAGCAAAACTACCACTGAACGCAGGATCCAGTTTCTGTGTTTAATGTGTGTTTTTTTCCAGGACTGTTTTCAACTTTGCTCATCGTTTCATGAACAGTAACTTTAAGTTTGTAAATCAGAAAAATTGTCTTATTCCAAAAATTGCCTGTACTACTCTCAAATTATATTCTGGATCTGATAATTCGCAGGAAGCAAATAAGACATTGCTGTGGGCGAAACATTTATCAGGATGAAAATTTAGGTTTTTTTGACTATTGTTGAGATGTAATGTCTCATATTTCAAACTAGCTTGCTTCCTTTGTTCTTTTCTCCCACTTTGCCTTGGCAGGTTGGATCAATATGCAATCGAAGGACGTTTCATCTGTAAATAGAAGGTTCTCTGAATTTCCTGGCCTTTCTGGCAAGATAGGGAGAGAGGCAGGTAGATCGGAGTTTGAAGGGCCCATGGTGTGCGGTGTCTGCCTTTTATTTATTTGGGGTAGGATACCATATTGGAGGTTACATCTTCCATGGCCAGTGAGCAGTGGTAGGGTCAGCATTGGAGACAATTTCTGAGGCTGATGCATTTATCTAAATTGTGCTTATACATTTGGGATATCTGGAATGTTACATAATTATCAGTGTTGTCTTCAGTTCAGTACAATATAGTACCCTGGGAATTTGTTCCTTTTACCATTTTAATAAGTACCTAGACCAGTGTGTTAAATTTGGAATCGATTACTGCCCATGGCATGAAGTATGTATATCCTTATAAAATTTAAATTAGTTATTATTGAAATAGAACATGCACATATTTAGAAAATCCAGTTGTGCCCAGAGCCCCAGGTCAAAGAACAGCAGGAGCGAGGCACTGCTCCCAACTCTCTTAGTTATTGCTCCTGGGTTACATCTGTCTGACAAAACTGTGCACGTGTGTAGCAGTTCTGCAGTCAGTTGTATATAGTCCCTCTTTAATGCAGTACTCTGCCCTCATACTTCATAGATGCTGTCAGCTCTGTGCTGCCAGCAAGGGATAGACACTTCCTGCCATGCCACATTTCAGCTCATCCTCACCTCTGTTTTTCCATCGTTTTCTGTCTTCTGCCTTAGGTCTTAGCTTTGCTCAATCTGGTCGTTTCTAAGCTAGTAGGCATTTGTCATATCTCTAAAATCCCTATTAGCTACTTTGAATGTAAAGATAGTATTATCTTTAGATACTTTTATTAGATGACTAAACTTTTAAAGCTGTAGTTCAGTATCTAAAGTGCACTAATTATTTGCATTATGAAAACATTTTTTAATTGGAAATAGTCCTTGTGACTAAAAAATTATTAAAATTATAAATTTAAAAGGGAATATATTCTTCAACAGTTTATATACGTCTGTATCATAATTTATTCAACACATATTTATTACTGTATATCTGACACTGTTTAAAAGTAGTGTGTTTGTTTTACTGTATTCTTATTTATCTCAGGTAAATTGATTTATAAATTTTTCTCTGTTTTTCTTAGACAAAATTGAAGAAGCACAAAAAGAACTTAATGGGGCAGAAGTTTCAAAAAAAGGTAAATTAAAATCAGCTTGAATGTAAACTTTATTCTTGCAGTGATGCCTATACATATACCTCATAAATATAGCCTTATGAAATAAATCAATATAGACATATCACAAAATTAGAAATCCCCTTGAAGTTATTGATACTTAACATTTTGTGGACTTTGCTTTATGAAACATTTTGGCCACATAGCACATTCTATAACTGTTTCCCACATATTAATGTATGGCTGGTAGAAGTGTGAAAGGTGATTGCAACTCTGTTGAAAGTCCTGTTTGTAAGACCGTCCTGTAGCAATGAAAGTGCCAATATAAGGAACACAGTTGGCTGTGTCCATGCATGTGTGTTCATGTGTGTATTCGTGTGATGCAGTTTTTGTTTTTGTAGTGACAAAAACCTAAGACAACGAAAACAGCCTGAGTACCAGTCAGTGGAAGAATAGTTGAATAATTTGTAGTATACTCATATTTTGGGATATCATGCAGCTTTGAAAAAATGTTAATTACTTTAGTTGATGGTGATGACTTATCAAATAAGAAAAACAACATTGCAATGTAGCATGTAAAATATCTTATTTTTTGGTGAAAACTAACAAAGTCAAGTGTGTATACAACTATCTATGTGTATATATGTGTACCTACACACACAGGCTTCTATGAGATTGGACAATGTTGGAAAGGATTTATACACAGAACTGTGTATAATAGTGGGAAGAGGAGCAAGGGAAGATGACCCACTCATTTATATGCCTTTGTATTATTTCACTAGTTACAATATGTATAATTTTATATTAAAATTAAAAACTTGAAAAAATTGGTTTTCACCATAGAAAACACTGATTATCTTTCCAAGTAATATAAGAAAATAGATGTGATGCAGAAGATCACGTAGGAATGGTCACATAGTGAGGTGTGCATAGTGTTTAAACACTGTCTGTTAATGAGCAGAATTGATTATGTGCTTTTAATATTGTGGGAGAATTAAGTTTTCTTTATGACATTTGTATTCCATGATTTATTATTTATTTTGCCTTGTTTATATCTTCGAGTTACAGCCGACTATTTTGACAGAGTAATTTAGCTAAATAGGATTCCAATTGAAAGCCTTTTTACAAAAAATAGCTTTTAAATCTAGTTAGACTACTGAGTAGGTGTCTGTAGGGGAAATAATTTCTTGCCATGCCAGTTCTCCATCTCTTGGACCAGCCTGTGAAGCCTCCAAGATGGTTTGGGGTTGGTCTTACATTTATGGGGTACTGTGTAGCACCCCTCATGTCTTCCTTCTCCTCACCCCACACTCCTTCCATGGACACTCTGGAAGGGCCATGTAGTTCTGACCCTCTAATGACGTTCTTGCAGAAAAGCAAGGATAGAAAGAGTACAGATGTCTCCATGGCCACGTTGTCCCTTTGAAGGGCTGACTGACTTTAACGCATAAGGCGTTTAAGGCACTCGGGTTGTAAGAGGCTGTACTTTTAAAGTTTTGTCTATAGCCAGCCTTTTTTTTTTTTAATTTTTATTTTTTTTACATCTAGTCATGGTTTAGAGCTGCTTCAATTAGCAAAGTAAATGTGAGCTTGTCTTCCTTTTCCTTGTTACTTCTTTGGCAAGAGTTTTCAGAGCAGTGAACTAAATGCCTGATAGGAAGGAGGAAATGAAACAAAGGTTCTAGAAAGAGAAATTGGATAATGAGGTTCAGAATAATGGATTGGGCTACACTTGGCAGGCTACACTTATTTAAGAGCTAGGATGAATACCAAGTGAGCATTGTTCTGTGCAGTTCACTGCATAGAATTACTACTTGGCTTTCATTTTTATACAGAAATTAAAAATAAAATAGTTTTCCCTTTCAAATATAAGTAAGAAATAATATCAGTTTCTCTTTAACAACATGAAAAGTCTGAGTAACAGTGGTGTTGAGATTTTTCAAACCTTTTCTTGCTGTTACCTATTTTATTTTAAAGGATATTCATTTCTTTCATCAAAGAATATGCTTTAAAATATAGTCATTCGTTTTAGATTATGGTAAGTCATCTATAATAGATCTCTTTTTCATTGTTTTTCTGATGTACTTTGGGTTTTTTCCCCCTGTAAGTTTAGCCACATTGGCTTTTTAAAAAAATTATTTTTAAACGCTGCTTGTAGTTCTAATGCTTTGTCTCCATTGAAGGTTCTGTGGTCTTTAACTTATTCAAGGCTCTTTCTCCCTTTCTCTCTTTTTTGTAATTATTAGGACAAGTAACTAATTTATTTTCAGAAGCATCTAGCATAGTAGTAGGCTCTTAAAAGCAACTTCCTCATTAATAGATTAAAAAAGACGTTTCCTCCTGTATTTTAATAATTTAAGGAGGATTAAATCTGTTTACTATAATATGGAAATAAAGAAACTGACTTTGCCTATCATACACCAATAGAATAAAGAAATGCACTGAATTATGTTAATGTACTTATTTTATTCTTTTTCTCTTTTGAATGAAAATCAGATGACTTTAATTTGATTTATTTTTATTTTAATCAATTTGGGGGTAGATACAAGGATGCAACATTCACACAAGTCTCCATAATGTCATTATGTTTTTCCTTACAGTGCTATCTCCAGATTCATAACACGCATTGTGCTTGACACTATTTTTAAAATTATTGAGTGGGATTTAAATGAAATAGTGACTGTCACAGATGTGGTAATGGAATATGAATAAAATTAACTGAGAAGAAATAAATAGATCGATTAGGAGAGCTTTTATGGCTTTGTCAAGCTTTAATTTTAATACTCTGTTTTAAGTTTTTGTCTTATAATGTTTGACACATATACATTAATATGTAATATATGTAGCATATTAAATTACAAAGCATAAGAAAGACATAGTAGTCTTTGATTCTCACACCCAATTTAAGAATGGAAATGTCACCAGTACCATTGTATCCACCCACATGCTGATGGGCAATTCATCCCATTGTCTCTTCTGTAGAGGTTTTACTGTCCTTAGTTTTGTGTTACTCATTTCAGTCCTTTTAAAAAGCAATTATGTCGTATAAATATGTATCCCCAAACAATATATTTTCTAGTTGTGCCTGAATTTGAACTTTTAAATGAAACGATAATTGTACATAGTCTTCTGCAGCTTTTTTCACTTAACGTTGTTCCTAAGGTTCACCCATGCTGTTGCACATAGCTGTTACTTTTCATTATTGTAATAATATTGCACTGTATGAAATTGTTGGCCCATTCTTCTGTTGATAGATTTAAGTTATTTCCACCTTTTTTGCTATCATAAACAATGCAGGTATGAATATTTTTGTATCCTGGTGCCTATGTGTGAGTTTTCTAGAGCATATATAGGGAATGTGGATGCTCAGCTCTGCAAAATGATGCTATGTTGTTTTCCAGAGTTTTTTGGGGGAATCTTTTTGCATTCCCACCATCAGTGTCCAAGAATTGATTTTGTACTATCAAGTGCAAGGTATTTTTAGTCTTTTATTATTTTTCTAATTGAATAGATGTTAAATACTCTTTTATTCTGCTTTGGTTTTTGTTTCCCTGATTACTAATGTTAAAAGAAAAACTTAAGACACAAAAGTGTAACGGATTTTATTTAAACAAAGAATTATTCATGAATCAGGCGTCATTCAGAAGCAGAAGAGGTTCAGAGAGCTCTGCTGAGCAGTGTGAGCAGCAAGCTTGTATAGGCTGAACAGGGAAGCAAAGTGGGAAGTCACCTGTTTGGCTGCAACTAGGCATCTGCCTTCTTTGGATAGGGCATGATGAAGTGTTTGCTGTATTTGGGCAAGATCTGATCAGTTGACTGCCTGCAAAGTAGCGATTTGTTACAAAAAAATACTCTAAATTAGGTTTCTGTTTGTTTGCACACTAAATTAGGTTGCAGTTTGTTAGGTCATAACTCAAGGTAAGGAGACAGCCTCAGGCAAATGGCCTCCTGCTTATTTAATTTAAGAATGTCAAACATGTCTTCATTTGTATTCCCCCTTACTGAAATGCTTGCTAGTATCATTTTTCCCTTTTGTAAAAATTGAGTTGTCTTTTTCTTAATATATTTTGAATAACTATCTTTATTCATTTTATGTGCTTTGTTTTTCAGATTTATTTTTTACTTTGTTTAAAGTGCCTTCTATTCACTAAAGCGAATGGAAGCTCTTGATTTTAATATTGTCAACCTATTAATTTCTTGCTTTTGTGATTCATTTTTTTGTATTTTTATTTGTCTTAAATTATTCTCTACCACAAGGTCTTAAGTGTATATATTTTTTTCTATATTTTCTTCTAAAAGACTTCCACATTTCAGATTAAAAACGCGTCTGGAGTTTGTTTTTTTAAAAAAATATACTTAGTTTTTTATTGTAGTGTAAGTTAGGATTCAAGCTTCTTTTTTTTCTCAAGTGGATAACCATTGCTAATATTGTTAAATGTCCCTGAAACATTTAGTATGTTTTCTTTTCACTGTTTCATGTTAATTTTTCATTTTTGTGTTGGTTTGTTTCTTAGCTCTCTGTTCTGTTCTATGAATTTGTGTGCCCATGTTTTAATATCACAATATGTTAATTATTTACCACTTTATTGTCTTGATATACAGTGTGCAGTAACCAGTATACACTGTATACAGTACGGCAGATTCCTTGTGTTATTTGCCTGCAGAACTGTTTTGCCTATAGTTCTTTGCTCATCTATTTGAATTTTACAGTCAGGTTTTTAAAAAGCTTGTTGGAATTTTGTTTGGGTTTGATTGAATTCGGGGCAAACTGAATTCAAATTTGATTGAATTCAAATTTGATTGAATTCTGAGTTTTCAGGCCTCCTATTCAAAAAAGATTGTATATTTCTGATACTTGTGTTTTCTTTAGTGTTTTATCATTTTTCTCCATATGAATCTTTAATTTTGTTTGCTCTATTTCTTAGAATTTAGTGTTTTCCTCATTTTAATAATTTTTTCTTTTGTAAAATTGTTTTCTAGCTCCTGGCAAATAAAAATGCAATATATTTTTGAATATTTATTTTATATCCAGCTATTTGGCTGGATTCTCATTCATTATGAAAATTGCTGGTGTTTTCAGATTTTCTTGTCATATCAACTGGGAATAATGAAAGTGTGTTTCTTAATTTTGAAATCATTGTTTCTTTATTTTTTTTATCTTGCTCAGTCGGCTCCAGTAAAACTGGTCTCTTAGACTTGTTCCTGATTGTAAAGAAAATGCTTCTAATTTTTCACCATTAAAATGTTCGCTATCTTTTTTTGTGGGAAGAGATTCTGTATATTTTTTAATTGCTTAAAGGTGTTATCTTCTATTTTTTATTTGTTGAAATTATTTTTAAAAAATCATAAATTGATTTTTATTTTTATCACGTTTTGTTTCTATGTAAAGATGATCTTACTATGTCCTTCATTCTTTCATTCTGATGTTTAAAAGTGACTTACATGTCTTTAAACCAATGTGGTCATGATGTTTAATCTTAATGACTGCTAGATTTGATTTGTTAATATTTTATTGAAGAATTTTGAATCCATGTTCAAGGCATTGATTTATATTTTTATTATTTTTTATATTTTCTCTGCCTGATTTTGTTTTAAGGTTATGCTAGTTTAATTGGATGATTCGAGGGCTATATGCTTCTGATTCCCATGGAGCTGTTTGTTTGATATTGGAATTGTACCTTTGTAGGCAAGTCTTACAACATATTTTGACTTTTGGGAGGGACTGCAGGGTAGACTTTTAACTCCCAATTCAGTGTACTTAACAGTAAGGATTATCCAAACATTCTATTTTCTCTTCAGTTTTAGGAAGTTGTGTTTTTCTTATAATTTATCCATCTTATCTAAACAGTTACATCTATTGGCAAAAAATCATTCATAGTATTTTCTTGCTGTCTTTCATTTCTGCTGTGTGTGTAGTTATGTCTATTTTTTATTGCTTCTGTCATTCATTTGTGCCTCTCCTTGCTTTCTTGATAAGAGTTGCCAGTTTTCTGTTTTACTTTATTTTTATTTTGCCAACATCTGGTTTTCATGATACTTTCTTCATCCTTTTTAGTTTCATTAAATTTTGTTCTTTTTTATCTTTTCCTGTCTTTTTTTTTAGGTTTGTTCTGTTACTCAAATTTCTTAACTTGGAATGCTCATTCTTTTTTAAGCCTTTATTCTGCTCTATTGGCATCACTTAAAGCTGTTAATTTCCTTGTAAGTATTGCTTAGATGTATCATACACAATTTTGTATTTGTTAGTTTCATTCTTTTCTATGCTGGTTTCTTCTCTGACCCCCACCCACCCCAAATCATGTTTGATTTTTTTTCCTCCACATGGATGAGGATCTTACTATTTTTTAGTAATTTCTCACTTAATTGCATTGTGTTGTTAATTGTTTTATAAAACCATTTAGGATATCCAAAATTATTTCTTCTCTGTTTCTGAATAGCGTGTAATCAAAATTTTCTGAGAATGTGATATAAACGTACTCATAGATTTTATGTTAGAAACTGAGCATTTCTTAAGTAAATTAATCATTTTGCCATGATGAAAAAGCTGAAGTTGAAAAATGTTAAATAACTTAATCCAAGGGAGTGCAACCAGAAAGTACATGAGGAAAATGAAGCCCATGGCTTGGACTGTGCTATTCTGATACTATTCCCTGGTATAACTAGATAAGATCTGTGTTAAAGTGATAGTTGAATTTCTGGTACAGTTTTATTTCTGTTCTAACTTACCCTTGTGAATGATGGGATTATGATAGCAGTCACCTACAGAAACATTATGATCTAGGATGAAATAGTTAGGATTCAGACAATGGCTATAGAGAAAGGTGGAGACTTTAGGTCAGCTTGCATTATGATTTTTTTAACATTATTTTCTGTCTCACAATAAGAACCTACAATTGCCACTATCATTACCAGTAATTTCTTTTCAGCAGCAGTGGTATCACTCTTACATTATATACTTCAGCCCCAGAACATTTTTATTTTTTAAATAATTTCTGTATCACCATCTATGTAAGAGTAAGAGGGCCTAAATATATATAGGTAGTTTATATGGGTTAAGAAATATAGTAAGGAAATCTGTTCTAGTATGAATGATATTCATATTTGCTCTGAAAAATCAGTTGATACGTGGGATTTTTGTTAACATAGGCATGATTTATTTCCTGAAATATGCTTCGCTTATCTGGGGAAGCTTGAGGGAAGTTAGGTTCCTGTGTAAAACAAGACTAAGTCAGAAGTGAGAGTGGCACTCCACTGGATCATGAACTCTATAATGTGTCAGTAAAGATGCTAGTTTCTTACCTACATTTCTACATTAAAAAATGAATATTTGTATTCATTTTATAATGATATTATTACAAAATTTTAAGTTTTTGGAAGATAATGTGAATGAGTTTCTAAGGGGTGAAAAATGGTGACTCTCATTAAAAAAATTTTTTTAATTACCACATATAACTTTTTTTAAGACAAAGGCTAATTTCAAATAAATATTTTATGTTAATAAGGGCATGCTTTATTGCCAGTGACGCTCTTCCTTAAACATTCTGCTGAGTATAATTAAGAAAATACAAGAGCATATTCTTGTAATTAGGGATGACAAAGTCCTTCCTATGTAATAGCGAAATTTAGGTAGTATAGTAGAAAAGTTGGACAGATTTTATTAAATTAAAATGAAGAATGTCAGTACCATAAAAGATAAGATGAAAATGTTTTAAAACTGGGAGAACATTTGTACAATAAAACAAAACTTGATAGACTTACCTTAGAAGGGTATTGACAGTTTACAAAATGAAAGCTCATGTAGATACGGCTAGAGGAAAGACTAGTGTAGTATTTTTGTGCGATGTCTGAATGATAAGAGTATTTTTAAAGGAATGCAGTTTTATTATTTTAATATTATATTGATATTAACTAGTTTATTTTTTATCCAGTTGTGGTCTTTGGGTTTCTTAATTATTAGGAAATAATGTATTTTCATGAAAATGTTTAATAGAGGTTTATTTTAAATAACAATATTTGTAGATCCTAGTCTCTTAATGTTAAATGCCCTAATGTTAAATGCCCTATCATGTTTTTTCCTTGTACCTCTCGTTGATTTATTTAGTGAATTGTTGTGATGCACCAGCCTTTTTTTTTTTTTCCGCCCTGAGAAATAGATAGGAAAGAAAGTCTAAACCTTAAAGGAGCCCACAAGCTTTAATCCAGCTCTTTCCCAAATCATCGTAAATCCTGAACTGGTAGAGCAAAAATTCATGAGGTAGACTGGCAGCAGTGCCTAACAAATTTCCCTTGGGAAAACAGCAACAGATTTTTTTATTTTTTAGAAAAGAAAGTCATCTCCTTTTTTTACTATTAAAATTTCAAATTTAAATATTCATATCTTATGAAGTATTCTCTTAGTGTAACAGACAGTGAATGCTGCGAGCTTGACTTACAGGGAAATTAGTGTTGTTTTAATAATTTGTGTCATTTATGTAAGTTAAAGGTATCATGTGTTAACCATGTCAATATTTTGAGAAATTTAAAAATCCCAAATCCCAAGAGATCATTGCCTTTCAGATAGACTGCCAACTTTATGAAAGATGATTTGCATAATGACATAAACAAAGCATTTTGTAGTACATTAATGTAAAATAAATGTCTTCAAATATCCTGTCCTTACTGTGTTTAAGTTCAAACATTGCTCCTTTTGAAATATGAAAGCAAAAATTCTCAACATTTCCTAACAGTGTTACTCATCACGGTCTATTGAGCCATTTATTAGAGACTTAAATAGCTAACCTGATTTTAATTTTATAGGATGATTCATAGAAAGACTCACATTCTTGTGCATACTTAATAGCATATTTCATTGACTTCAAAATGCTATTGATTGCAAGATGCACAATGATTTTATGCATCCTTTAGCAAGGAGAAAAGTCACTGCCAATTAAGTTATGACACAGTGCTCTTATAATTGATTAGAAGATGCATCCTGATTTTAGAGGGATTAAAGTGTTTTTTAAAATTTGTCTTACGTTATATTAAATACATATTTATCTCCACTGGTACATTTTTTGACAAGAAAGATAAAGTAATTAAGATAATGGCATATGGATTTGAGCTGCTTTGACAGCATCCCTGAGGACTGTGAAAAACAAAGGATTGAAATTATCCTAGAGGCTCATTTGCGGATTCATGGAAGAGTGGTATGGGGAGAAAAACCCAGGTTTTGTTTGTTTCACTTTGCTTCTTAGGTGATTGACTTCATGCCGTATGTCTCAGTATTTTCTATATAAATAATGCCACGGGGTGACTTATAAGGATAATATGTGTTGCTGTTTATCTATTTAGGCTTTTCCCCAGGTTTGCTACTGTATTCTCTATATAAGACCAAAAAGAAAAAAAGAGGTAAGCTTGTATATATTTTGCCTACATAGAGATTTGTTCTTTTTCTCATGTTTCCTCAGAGAAGAGGGCAGACATGTTGCGTAAACCTAAAGAATATAATTTGAGGGCAGAAATAGTAAAAAATAAAAGTGAGAGAAGGCAGATAAATTGAAGGCAGATAAAGAACTAGGAGGAAGTCTAGAAAATGAATTTTAAAAAATGAAAAAACAAAGCATGGAAATAACAAAGTATCATTTAACCAAAAATATGGGGTTCTTTTATTGCTTCACTATGCAAAGGGTATTTTGTGGAGCTATGCTACACGCAGGAAATTTATCAGACTTTGAAGGATGTAGCTTAGAATTTTTCCCTGACCACCAAGCAATGGGGTGTAAAATTATTTTATTTAAGAAAAGAGTTGGAAGTAGCAAATGAGATTCTGTGGATGAGTGGGGAAGGGCAAGAAGAGGACTTAAAAGCATCGCAATGAAAACAAATGTATGTAATAACATTTATGCATGGCCTGATCTGCAGTGGGAGGTGGACTACGGGAGCCCGAGGGACGCTTTGGGAGTCCAGCCCACTGTGAAGGAGCGGGAGCCGGAGGGAAATGTCACTGAGTTTTTGCCCTGGAGGAGTGTGTTTATTTCAGCAGGCCCACCCCACATCATGTAGTTAGCCATTTAGTCACTGTTTAGCATGACCCTCATATGTGAAGAAAAAACATGGTAACATAGATACAACTCACTGCTCCGCACCCTCACCCTCTCACCTCTGCCTGGGGTCTCCTCACATTTTCGCCTGTACAGTTTTGACCACAGTCATAGTGCAGCGCTTACTACAATTCTTAGTGCATGCAGTAGGCATTTGACAAACATTTATTGCATCAACGATGATGGATGGTAGAGGTGTCAGAAAGGATGGATTCCTTTACTTAACAGGCAAGATTTGTAAACAATGTGTTATTATTGCTTTCTTTGATTTCTTAAGTGTGGTTAGATATGTAATCTAGATTGCTTTTCTGAAGTAAATTGTTTCTTTCCTCATACTAAATTATCTAATGCAGTGATGTATACAGTTTGTGTATGTCACTGTCACAAAAATAAAAGCTTCCTTCTTTAACAGCTCCTAATGAATCCTTTCTTATGACTTCATTGAATCAGGAAGACTGAGACTATTCTCAGTGTAGTTATTTTGTAATATCATAACATCTTTGTAAACCTGTTGGGAGGTTGTGATAGTGTGAAGACCTGAGGATTCCAGGTTTCTGGTGTTAACACTACAACCTACAACTCAGAGGTCCTGGTGGTAGAAATGTTAATCAAGGGGAGTTCACATTTCCCTGTTCTGGTAATAGACAGTATTGCCTGGGATTTAACCTTTTCTTGCTGATTAGGGTCAGTTGGAGTGCTAGTGAACTAGCTGGGACAGGCTTAGAGGGGTTGGCTAGGGAGAGAGTTAACAATTTATAGCATTTTTTAAAGTGGTAAAAATACTCCCCACCGTGGATGATTTCAACCTACCAAATGGTTGCGGCTTGCAAAATTCCTGAATATTTATTTAGTAGTGTAGTGGTCCACAGCACACATTGCTTGGAGAAATCATTATCATACTATATTCTTGTGGATTCAACTACTGTATACTGTCGTAAGAGACAGACATAACACTGACTGGACACTAATCCTAAGTTTAAAGATCCTAGAACTTTCTTAGAAAAATCACTGAAGTCTTTGGAATCTTTCTCGTGAAGGTGAGGCAAGAGGATATAAATCCGAAAGACTCAGGGGAGAGAAATGTGACTACTATTCTGTAAACCTAGTGTTTTAGTTGAAGGCTGAATCAACCTTCTACTAAGTGATTTTCTTAAACCTGTAAAAATAGCATCAGAATACAGGGTGAGTATCCCTAATCTGAAAATCTGAAATCTAAAATGCTCCAAAATTTGAAACTTTTTGAGCACTAGTGTGATGCTAAAAAGAAATGCTCATTGGAGCATTTCGGATTTCAGAGTTTCAGAGTAGGGATGCTCAGCCAGCAAGTATAATGCAAATATTCCAAAATCTGAAAAAAAATCAGAAATCCAAAACACTTCTGGTCCCAAGCATTTTGGATGAGAGATAGTATGTATTTGGTTTTCTCATCAGCGTCAGTTATCTTGTTAGCAACATTCAGGTTTGTCTTTCAGCTTTCTGCTACTTTTGTCCAAACCATGCTATACAACATTAGAGCAAGTTATAAAGATAGAAAATGTATTTATTTCATGACACTTCACATCAGTTGTCACTTTTCTATTACCTTTTGTGCTAACCCAGCTATATCATAGCCAAAGAGGACCTGTGTTGAGTTACAAAATTGTTCTTACCACTTTCTGTGAAGTGCTTGTCAGGAGTCAGGCAAAGTGCTTATTGAAAAGACAAATAAGAAGGTTAATACAACAAATACTCTAAGTATATACTTGGTTTTCTTCTCTTAGTGGCTTGTTTAAAAGACATAGTTATGTTAAGTAATGATAACAGTGTATTTTTGAACTGTAACATTTATAAGTATAATATGTATATAACAGTAATAACACAAAAGGAGGAAAAAGGAAAATAGAGCTATGTAGGCATAATGTTGCCACATCTCACTGGAATTAAGTTAATATAAATCTAAAGAGACTCTGAAGATGTGAGGTAAGTCCTAGAGCTACTACAAAGGAAATAATCAAAAATCTCTATAAGTGAAAAAATCATTAAAGAAATTAAATATTACATGTGAAAATATTCACTTGATGTAAAAGAAGACATTAAAGGAGAAGTAGAGGAACAAAAAAAAAAGACACAAGACATACAGAAACCAACAGTGAAATTGCAGGCAATAATGTCAATAATGTGAATGGATTAAACAGAGACTGTCAGACCAGATTAAAGAAACAAGATCTGACTATACACTGTCTGCACTGGCACTCACTTTAGATCCAAGACACAAATGTATTGGAAGTGAAAGGATAGGAAAAGCTATATCATGCAAATAGCAAGCATAAGAAAGCTGGAGTGGCTATGTTAATATCAAAAGGGACTTTAAAATAAAAAAATGTTACTAGAGGTAAAGAGACATTTTCTAATGATGAAAGTGTCAATTCATCAGGAAGGTATAACAGTTACAAACATGTATCCACCTGACAACAGAGCCTCAAGATACATGAAGCAAAAACTCATAAAAATGAAGGGAGAAACAGACAATTCAACGATAACAGTTGGAGACTTCATTACCCCACTTTTAATAATGGATGGAATCTTCTAGACAGAACGTCAGCAAGGAAATAGAAGACTTGACTGCCAACACTGTAAGCCAAGTAGACCTAAATACTCCACCCAAGAACAACAGAATACACATTATTCTTCAGATACATGGAATATTCTTCAGGATAGACCATCACCTAGGCCATAAAACAGTTGATCATTAAATCAAACAGGATTGAAATAATATAGTTTGCTCCAACTGCCATGGAATGAAATTAGAAATCAATAACAGAAGTGTACTGATGTGAAAAAATTCTTCCAGTCCCACTTTGTCCCTAAGAGGAGGAGAAATGTCAGTCAGCAAAGCAGAACTTCTGTTGTACAAATGACACCAAGACTTTCCAGACAAGTAGACTAGGAACATTGCTGTCATACTGATAACGGGTAATTCTGCATTTGAATCCCTCTACATGAGGAAACTAGCAAAGAGAACTGCCTCTGGAAATATTTTCTTTGAAACAAAAATACAGCTTGACGTACAACTACAATTCCTCCAAAAAAAACCTCAAAGTAAAAAGCATCTTTGTAAGTATCAAGCAAGAAGCAGATTATTTGAAGATAGAGAAATACATTTGATCTCATTTTCTTAAGGTAGAATCAGAACATGTTAAGAGCTGAAACTTGGCCGGGCGCAGTGGCTCAAGCCTGTAATCCCAGCACTTTGGAAGGCCGAGACGGGCGGATCACGAGGTCAGGAGATCGAGACCATCCTGGCTAACACAGTGAAACCCCGTCTCTACTAAAAAATACAAAAAAAACATAAACAAAAAAAAACAAAAACAAAACAAAAAAAACTAGCCGGGTGAGGTGGTGGGCGCCTGTAGTCCCAGCTACTCGGGAGGCTGAGGCAGGAGAATGGCATAAACCCGGGAGGCGGAGCTTGCAGTGAGCTGAGATCCGGCCACTGCACTCCAGCCTGGGCGACAGAGCGAGACTCCGTCTCAAAAAAAAAAAAAGAGCTGAAACTTTTAGTACAGGAATATACTTGTGACTCAGTGTTTTTATGTTGTCAGTTCTTAAGGACATACTTATAAAATGATTATTTTGGTTTTTTATGTTCATTTTATTTTAATACTGTTCAGTATACTTGAAATATTTTGTATTTTAATAATTAGAATAATAGCTTTTTAAAGAAAGTTATTGTAAAACATCAAAATGTATGTTTATGAGTTTTTTTATCAGAAGGGTATTAAACGTTTGGTTTCACTGAAGCTAAAATACCAGTGTTAATCCTGGCGCTTTAGTATGATAGAAATATACATGCTGAAAAAGTGGTGTAGCCATTTTGTCCTAGTATTGCAATTGTACCCAGCGATGGTGTTGATGATGTAATAATGATAATAATAATCATATCAACAGAAAAAATAATGATGAACTAAAATGGAAGTTCTGGGCACAATGCCAATCTGTCTGCATGCATTATCTCAAATAATTCTCACAACCCCGTGAGGTGCCAGTATCTGTGTTTTGCAGATAATGAAGGCTCAATAATAGAACTTACCCAAGGTCACATAGCTAAAGCGGCAGAGCCAGAACCTAGACCCTGGCTTCCCTGGCTTCAGAGTTCACCAGAGGACATGCATGAACAGTGATGATTTGGAGAAAAAGTGAGCGAAAGTGGGAACTCGCTGCGAAAGTCCAGGATAGTTTCTAGTTTAGACAGCTGCATGAATGACTGTGTCACACATGGAGGCTTACTATTTTTTTTTTTAAATCTATCTGGACTTCACTGTATTAGGCAGCTGTTGTTATATTTAATATTCTGGAACATTTAATATATGTTACTTGAAAGTTTTGAGTGTTTTTGAGGGAAGGAGAAAGTATCGTGTAGGTCCTTAATAGTGTATTCTTACTTTCTTCCTCAGAGACCTGTTCAAGTTTTTGCTTTCTTGGGCCAATTTTATTTACAATTTAAGTTAAATTTTATGTGTTATTCAAGTTGTCTAAAATTAAAATAGAATACAATATTCTCATAATTTTAAAGAGTTTCTTTTAGCTTTCCATACGTGCAAGTTTGTTGTGACAGATTCTTTCAAGTGTCATTTACTAGAAAAGGTGTATTTCACTTTCATTCTTGGAAAATATTCTTGCTGGGTTTGGAAGCATAGAAGTCTAGCGTGGCATTTTATTTTCTTGAGTACATTGTTGGTGTAGAGGTGTCAGTCTATTGCTTCTTTGAAGGTAATCTGGCTTTTAAAAATTACCAGTAATTTTTTAAATTATTTTTAAGATTTTGGGCCTTGTCTTTGACTTTTACAGTTTTAAAGTGATGTATGCAGGTATGATTTCTCTATATTTATCTTGCGTGTGGTTTAGAGTGCTCTTGAATCTGTAGATTCATGCATTTCATTCATTTTTAACAATTTTTAGACTTTATCTCCTTCCTTACTGCCTCTGCCCCATTGTTTATCTTTCCACCTTCTTTGTTTTGTTACTTTCTGGATGTTGTATCCTTTGGTCTCCTGATACTTTATTCTGTGTTGTTTTCATCTGACTTATTCTCTCTCTCTCTCTCTCTCTCTCTCTCTCTCTCTCTCTCTCCCCCCCTTTTCTTTCCTTCCCCCCACCCACCCCGAGACAGGGTCTTGCTCAGTCATTCAGGCTGATAATAGCTCACTATAGCCTCAAACACCTGGGCTCAAGCCAGTCCTCTTGCCTCAGCCTCCCAGGTAACTGAAACTACAGGCATGCACCACTGCACCCAGATTATACTTCTGGGGTTTGTTTGTTTGTTTGTTTTCTTTATTTTTTTAGAGACAAAGTCTTGCTATATTGTTCAGCCTGGTCTTGAACTTCTGGCCTCAAGCAATCTTCCTGCCTCAACCTCCTGAGTAGCTGAGAGTGGCAACCTCTGTGAGCCACTGCACCCAGCAACTGTCTTTTTCAGTTGTTCTAATCCAAACTTAAATCTATCTTAGTTCTATTATGGTACTTTTTTCAATTCTATAATTTATATTTGGCTGTTCAAATCTGCTATGTCTCTTTATACTTCCAGTTTTCTGAAATTTTCAGTATTCTTGTCCTTAAGTAAGCACATTTATTTTAAAGTCTTTGTGTATTCATTCCAATATATTGGACCCCTGGAAATCTGTTCATAATGTTGGTTCTTTCATGTTGAATTATTTTCTCAGATGCCTGGTTATCTTTGAGTAGATGATGGACATTTTATTTTTAAAATTATAGAAATGTTTTAAACCTAAGTTAACAGTATCTTCCTTCAAAGATTTCAGTTTTCTTCTGCCAGGCTTCTAGGAGAACTAACAATCTAAGATTCATCTTAATTGAGTTTTGGAGTATGAGATTTTTGGGGCCATTGAAAGTGAGTTGCAGTTTACGTGAAGCTTGATCTTTATGCAATTCTCCCTTATTCCTAGAATGAAGCCCTTTAGGTTCTCAGCTGAAAACAGGCAGGTTTTAATGTGGACTCCATGCGTGGCATGCCCTGGATTCTGTCATTTGTACCTTTAGCTCCTTTAGATTGTCAGAACTGCCCAGCCTTTTAGCTGCTCTTTTGAATAGACAAACCCTCCCTAATCAAAATGAGCCCCAAATACTGATCTGCCCTGTTTGGACTTTTATCCTCTCCTGGAACTTGGCTCAGTAACTTTTCATTATCTTTTTGTTGCTTAATTGCCTTCAAGCTGATCATGTTTATATTTTGTCTAGGTAATCTGTTGTCCTGAGAGGAGGATCATCTGAATTACTTAATTACTTGATTCTTAATTACTATAAGTCCCTTATAAAAGTTTATACATTATCATATTAACCCTTGCCTTACACGTTGCAGATACTTTCTCAGTTTCTCACTTGCTTTTTAAAATGAAAATCACACACACACACACACACACACAGACACTCTCAAACACACTCCTTAGTTTTTATGTATTCAAATTGCTTTGCTTGCTTTTTTGCTTAGAAAGTGTAATACCAGCCCAAGGTGAGCTAAATATTTATCCCTCTTTTTCTTGTTCTTTTTGTGATTTTATTTCTTACATTGAATTATTGAACTTATTTTGGTACATGGTGTTTGCTTAAGATCTGCTTCTACTTTATCATCCAGTGTATGAGACTTGAATCTCTTTTCCCAAAAATTTTGAAATATGGCACCTTTTTCATTGACTAAGTACGTAAACATATGTATATATATGATAGGGCCTTTTTATGGGTTTTTGGTTTAACCATTGATCTGATTTTGAGAAAATATTGTCTTAATCATTTAATATCTTTTCCATGAAGTTGTCTTTACATTATTTGCTTTCAGAATTTTATTGTTCAATTTAGAATGATTATTTTCTCAAATGAAGATGGGAGCATGTTACATTTCTTAAAAGAGTAAAATTTTTTATTGTTTGAAATTTTATAAAACTTGGGTATTTGCAAATTAACGTATTCAAAATATGATTTTTTTTCCAGGGGGATGGTGTGTTTCTTTATTATGTAAGTCACTTTTAAACAAAAACTCATACTAAAAACTTCAAAATTTTCTGTGCAAAATTATTTCATGGCATTTTAACATTTTAATATTAATAAAAGAATATTTTCCATTGTATTTTCTAACTAATCATTTATGGCGTAAGGAAAAAGACTGATATTTGTGTGTTCCTGTACTGAACTCTTTTGTTGGGTTCAAAAGATTTTCGGTGATTTCTTATGGGTTCTCTAGGAGACTATTTTATTATCAGGAAATAATGCTGTTTTCTTTCTTACCATCATTTATATTTCATTTATTTTTGTTCTTTCACTGTGTTAGCTGGACAGTCTGCAGAAGTGTTTAAAAATAAGTGGCTATTGCAGGCATCCTCTTATTATCCCAGACCGCAGAAGGAGATTTTTCTAGGATCTAGTTTCGATTATTGCGTATCATTGGCATGAGAGATGTTCTTTATCATATTTTCCTAGTTTGCTAGTTTTATTTTGATTTTTCTAATTTCTCTTGTGACTTTCTGTTTGACCCCTGGGCTGTTCAGAATTGTATTGATAACTTTCTAAATATTTGGAGGTTTTTCAGGTATCTTTCTGCTATTTGTTTCTAGTTTAATTTTATTGTGTTCAGGGAACATACTTTCTATGTCCTCTTAACTTTTTTGAACTGCATACTTTGTTTTAAAATTTAAATAGCCAAAAGGCAGTGTACCTAGTGGCTCCTTGAATATGTATACCTTGGAGATGCCATGAATTTAGTTCTGGACTAAATCTGGACTACTGCAGTAAAGCAAATACTGCAATAAAGCAGGATACACGATTTTTTTTTAATTTCCCAATGCATATCAAAGTTATGTTTACACTATACTGTAGTCTTCGTAAGTGTGCAGATGAGCATTGGCTTTCATAGCATTATGACTAATAAAACAATGTGAATACCTTAATTTAAAAAATATTGCCCAAAATGTGAATGATCATCTGAGTCTTTATCCAGTCATAATCTTTTTGCTGGTAGAGGTGTTGCCTCGATGCAGATTGCTGCTGACTGATCAGGGTAGTGGTGGCTAAAGGTTGGGTGGCTGTTGCCATTTCTTAAAATAAAGCAATGAAGTTTGCCACACTGACTTTTACTTTCATGAAAGATTTCTCTGTAGCATACGGTGGTGTTTGATAGCATTTCACCCAGAGTGAAACTTCTTTCAAAATTGGAGTCAGCCCTCTCAGACTCTGCCACGGCTTTATCAGTTGAGTTTATGTAGTACTCTAAATCCTTTGTTGTCATTTCAGCAGCATTTACAGCATCTTCACCAGAAATAGATTTCATCTCAAGAAACTGCTTTCTTTGCTCATCCGTAGAAGCATCTCCTTATCCATTCAAGCCTTATCATGAGATTGCAGCAATTAAGTCACATCTTCAAGCTCCACTTCAATAATGGTTGTCTTACTGTTTCCACCACATCTGTGGGAACTTCCTCCATTGAAGTCTTGAATCCCTCGGAGTCATCCTTGAGGACTGGAATCTGCTTCTTCCAAACTCCTGTTAATGTTGCTATTTTGACCTCCTCTCATCAATCATGAATGCTTTAATGGCATTTAGAATGGTGAATCCTTTCAAGAAGGCTTTCAATTTACTTTGCCCGGCTCCATCAGAGGAATCACTGTCTATGACCACTATCACCTTATGAAATGAATTTCTTAAATAGTAAGGCTTGAAAGTAAAAATTACTCCTTGATCCATGGGCTGAAAAATGGACACTGTTGTATTACCAGGCATGAAAACAACATTTGTCTTCTTGTACATCTCCATCAGAGCTCTTGGATGACAAGATTTATTGTCATTGAGCAGTGATATTTTAAAATAAATCTTTTTTTTCTGAGTAGTGACTCTCAATGTTGGACTTAAAATATTCAGTAAACCATACTATAAACAGATGTGCTGTCATCCAGGCTTTATTGTTCCATCTTTACAGCACAGGCAGAGTAGATTTTGCATGATTCTTAAGGGTCTTAAGGATTTTCGGAATCGTTGATGAGCGTTTGCTTCAACTTAAAGCCACCAACTGTATTAACCCTTAAGAAGAGAGTCATCCTGTCCTTTGAAGCTTTGAAGCCAGGCATTGACTTCTCCTCTCCAGCTATGAAAGCCCTGGATGGCATCTTCTTCCAACAGAAGGCTGGTTTATCTACATAGAAAATCTGTTGTTTTCTGTAGCCACCTTTCTCCGTTATCTCTGCAAAATCTTCTAGATAACTTGCTGCAGCTTCTACATTAGCACCTGCTGCTTCACCTTACCCTTTTATGTCATGGAGATGGCTTCTTTCCTTACATCTCTTGAGCCAACCTCTGCTAGCTGTCAGCCTTCCTTCTGCAGCTTCCTCACTTGTTTCAGCCTTCATAGCATTGAAGAGAGTTAGGGCCTTTCTCTGGATTAGGCTTTGGCTTAAGGGATGTTGTGGTTGGTTTCATCTTCTGTCCAAACCACTAAAATTTTCTTCATATCAGCAGTAAGACTGTTGTGCTTTCTTATCGTTCAGGTGTTCACTGGAGTCGCACTTTTAATTTCCTTCAATAACTTTTCCTTTGCATTCACAACTTGGCTTACTGGCACAAGCAGCCTATCCTTCAGCCTGTCTCAGCTTTCAACATGCCTTCTTCAGTAAGCTTAATCATTTCTAGCTTTTGGCTTAAAGCTAGAGACATGCAACTCTTCCTTTCACTTGAACACTTAGAGGCCCTTGTAGGCTTATTAACTTGTAGGCATCATTTTAACATTGTTGTGTCTTGGGTAATAGGCGGGTCCAAGGAGAGGCAGAGAGACTGGGGAATGGCCAGTTGATGGAGCAGTGAGAACATACACACAACGTTTATTAAGTTCACTGTGTTACATGGGCACAATTAATGCAGCCCCAAAACAATTACAGCAGTAAACACAAAGATCACTGATCGAAGATCACCATGACAGATATAATAACAATGCAAAAGTTTGAAATATTGCAAGAATGACAAAAAAATGCGTCAGACACAAGAAGTGAGTGCATGTGTTTGGAGAAATGGTGCCAAGATAGACTTGCTCCATGCAGAGTTGCCACAAACCCTTCATGTAAAAAGCACAGTATCTTTGAAGCTGGACAAAGCAAGGTTATACCTGTATTCATTTTCTGTTGCTGCATAACAAATTGCTACAAACTTAGCAGTTGACACAGTACTTACTGTGTTGTGGTTCTGTAGGTCAGAAGCCTGACACAGGTCTTACCTGGCTGTAATGACGACGTCAGCAGGTCTGTCTTCTGGAGGTTCCAGGGGAAAGTCTGTTTTCCTGCTTATTCAGGTGACTGGCAGAATTTAGTCCTGTAGCTGTAGTCATCATGTTCTTGTGAGCTGTCAGCTGAAGGCCATTCCCAGCTTTCAGAGGCCACCATGTTCTTTGGATAGGAGCTCTCTTTCTCCGTCTTGAAAGCCAGCAGGGGCAGGTCTGGTCTCATTTCCTGTCTCTCTCCTGCCTCTTCGGTTGTTCAGTACCTCTGAATTCAGCCAGAAGAGAGTCTCCATTGTTATGGGATTGTGTAATTAAATTCGAAAGAATCCTGAAGTAACCGAGGATAATCTCCCCATCTCAAAATACACAACCTTATCACATTTGCAGCATCCCCTTTGCCACATACAGAAACATGTACAGGTTCCAGAGGTTGGGGTGTGGCCATTTTACAGGGCCATTATTTCACCTGCCGTGCTGCCATCTTGGATAATTCAACTTTACACTGTATCATCTTTTAAACTGGTGAAATTTTGAAGTGATAAAATTCTTAAAAGTTCTTTTTAAAATTTTATTATTATCATTTTCAGAGCTCTTCATTTGTATGTATAGATCCACTTTTAAGTTTTAACATTTCAGTATGGGTCTGAAGACAATGAATTCTCTCGGCTTTTGTTTTTCTGAAAAAAAAACTTTCTATGGCCTTCATTTTTGAAAGCTAAATTATTTCTCAATATGAAATTCTGGGTTGCACAGTTTTTTTTTTCTTTCAGTAGTGTAAAAATATCACTCCATGGTTTCTGTTGAGAAGTCTGCTTTAATTTTTATCTTTTATTCTCTGTGTGTAATGTTTTTCTACCCTCTGGCTGCTTTCAGGATTTTCTCTTTATCTTTGGTTTTCAGCAGTTTGAACATAATGTCTAAATTCTTTTTCTCCCTTTTCTTCTTTTTCTCAATATTTTATTTCTTCATGCTTATTCTTTCGTATCCGTATTCTTAATCATCCTAGATGAGTACTTTAGGCTTTTTGGATGTATGGTTTGTTGTTTTCATTATTTGGGGAAAATTCTTAACCTTTATTTTTTTCATGTATTTCTACTACCATGTTTATTCTTCCTTTTTCTTCTGCAATGCCAATTATATGTCACACTATTTGATACTGTCCTGTGGCTCCCAAATGCATTTGTTCATTCTTTCTTTTCTCTTTCTTTTTTTTTTCCTTACCTTTCTCCCTTCCCTCTGCTTCCTTCCCCTCACTTTCCTTTTCTTACCTCTTTTTTTCTTTCCTCTGCTTTTCTCCTCTTTGTGTTTTTGACTGGATAATTCGTATTGTGTTATCTGTAAGTTTCCTACAGATCGCTTCGTTTTCTCAAGTCTCCTAATAAGTCTGTCACAGGCTTTCTTTATCTCTCTTGCACTGATTTTTATTTCTAGCATTTTATTTGACCCTCTCTCTGCCTAAGTTCCCATTTGTGAATGCATGTTATCCACCTTTTCGTCTGGATCCTTTAGCATATTAAACACAGTCATTTTAAAGTCTCTGTCTGAGACTTCCAACGCCTGGGTCATCTCAGAGTCTGGCTGAGGTGATTGCTTTGACAGTGAAAGCATGTGTCTCGTGTGTGTGTGTGTGTGTGTGTGTGTGTGTGTGTCTGTCTGTATGTGTGTATTAACTTTAATTTTTGTTATTAACAGTAGGAACTATTGACCTAAAGAAAGAAATTGAGGCAAAATTAATATAGTGAGTTTATTTGAGCCAAGGTTGAAGACAGCTGCCCAGGACACACTTTGAAGTTGCCTTGCAGAGTGCGCTATCTGGCCGTTGTTACAAGCAGATTTTATAAGGCCAAATGGGACGAGGGGAAAAGGGGTGGACTGATAGAAAGTTGTTTGACAGGAATTGTCATTGGTTTACAGAGAACATTGGTTAGTGATTGGCTGTGCAGTTTTGAACTATAGGGTATGAGTTAGGGTGTCTGGCGTGTGGCATTTTATGGCACTTGGCTTGGTTAGTGTAGAGCCCACATAGCAGGTGGCTTCAGAAGGTAGTTATTTAGCTCAAGGGGGAGAGTAAGACAGGGCTGCTGTCGCACACTACAACCTCTCAGTCCTCCTCTGGGCCTGCTAATTAAAGAGGACTTGCATTCCTCAGAGAAAAAGTGTCTTTTCTTTCTCACTACTGAAGTGGGTAGCTTCTGGTGGCTGGCAGTGGGCACTGTTCTGTCAGGTCATCAGAAGGGCAGTTGAGCCTGCCCATCCAGGGTTGAACTGGGCTTGGATGTTCAGTGTAGCACTTCAGCTTTTAATTCTTCCGGCGATGGCCTGCCGGTTCCTTGTGCTTATGGCGGGAACTGGGACGCTGGGGGCTTTTCTCAGTGCTAGTGCCCCTGCTCAGCTTGCAGCCTCCTGCGCCGTGGGCTGGGGGAGTCCCTGCCCACCTCCTCACCGCCCCCCCAGCAGTGGGCTGCTGCTGCTTCCCCCGCAGGGCTAGGCTTCTGGATGGGGAGGGGAGGGTCGCTCCATCTTCTGGTCCAGCCTCAGTCTTGGCGGTCCCTGTGTTTCTAGCCCCTCCCCCATGGTAAGGGACTGAAATTTTATTGGTGTGGGATTTTGGTCTCAGGACAATTTCCTGCCTCCCCTGGGGTAGAGGGTGTCCTCCTCTGTTCTTCCCCCAGCTGCACGGTGTTTCTGTCTGTCCCCTTGGTGACATCTGCTGCCCTTTCCCTATCAGCTTAAAGCCCAGGGCTTTCTTCAGAGGGTGGAAGCACTCAGGGAGGGTTGACTTCATGCCTGTTCACTCTGCCTGCACGCTCGGGGCACTTCTCTGGCCTCATGTCCTGCCCCTCATGTGAGCACCTGGTGCAGGCCCATGTTAGAGAGCCTATAAGTGGGTGTGGACTCTCTCAGCCCATCCTGATTTAAAGGCAGAAGAACACATGTAAACAGGCAAACAGGGCATTCTAGATTACGACTGTAAAGAGGAAAGAATTGAGGAACGGCGGGGTGGGCAGGACAGGGACACCGACTTTAGGTAGAGTGGAGGAACAGCCCAGAGGTAACACTGGTGCGGTGAGCTGAAGGTTGAAAATGACCCTGTCATCTTAAGAGTTGGGTGTAGGGAGGGCTTTTCATGCTGAGGAGATGGCAAGTACAAATCCCAGGGGCAGCAACGAGATGGGCCACTTCGAGGAGGAGAAAGTGTACCGCAGGCTGAAGCAGAGTGAGTCAGGGGAGATGGTGGAGAGGGAGGTTGGAGAGTTGCGAGTCAGGTGAGCCTGCAGTCTTTTGGCCATGTTATGATGCTTGAATTACATTCCATGAGGAATGGGAAGAACTTGGTGATGATCTGAATGTAGCTTCCTTTGGCTTGCTAAGTGAATTCCAGTCTCTTCTGCTTTGTGTTCAAGGCCCAGAGTAACCAGGTTCCAGAATACCTTTTCCATCCTATCTCCCACTCTACTAATAGGTGAACAATAAGGTTAGCTTCCTGCTCTTAGGTGAGTCTTACGCATTTTCCTGCTCACCTTGTTCATGCCGTTCCCTAACTGGAAAGTACTTATCCCTCTCCGCCTGTCACTGTAGGCTCCAGTCAGATGTGCTGCTGCCACGAAACTTCTCCTAGGCATTTCCTCACCTCCATCTTCATCAATTGTTCCCACATCTATGTGGCAGCTTCTTGAGTATACCTGGTTATCACACATTATTTGTTTAATTTGTTAATTAATTTTTAAATTTGTTTTATTTAATTACATTTTCTGTCTTGTATCTTTAGTCTGATTCTCTCTGCCAACTTTCACTACCTGTTTATAATCACACTCAACCCTCCCATATCCTAAAGAAGCCTTCCCTTACCCTCCTTTCCCCTGACTCTGACGTCTTGTCTTTCTCTTTTCCTTTACAGCCACATCCCCAGAAGAGCGCCTTTATTTGCAGGCCCTGTGCGTCCTCATGCCCTCCCTCACCCCTTACTAGTGTATGATAGGGTTTGTACCTCCAGACCCCCGCGGACACTGCTTTCAGAGATAACGATGTCTTCCTAATCCCAGTGACCACCAAGCCCAGGGACCTCTTGTTAATTTTCATCTGTGTATCTGAATGTGATATTCAGTACTATTGGCCACATCTTCCTTTTTAAAAGTTTCTAAACCCCCACTTCCTGGCCATTTTGCTGTCACATGTTTTGTCCCATCTTTCTGATTTCCCCTTGTTTCTTTTTGTTTCTAGCTCACCCCTAAGTGTAGGGATTACCCATCCTTCTCATGTCAGACCTCCTGTCTCCACAGCATATTCTCTTTGGCTTCTCATTTATGTCCTTTTAGAAAAACAACTCTCACTGCGTATTCCCAGATCTGTGCCTCTAGCCCAGACCTCTCTCTGGTGGGAAAAAAAGAGAATGTGCACGTATACTTAATGTATCATAATTTTCATATTGCTATGTAATCTTTGTAATTATTTTAAATGGATGTATAATGTTATGTTAAGTGGCTGTGCCATAATTAGCCGAACCATTTTCCTATTGAAAATATCTTGTCCTGAATTTCCAGCTACAGTTTACAATTCTATGCATGTATGTTGAGTTTGAGACTCAGTGGAATGGAAAGTGAATGGATTTTTTTCTCTTCCAAGCTAGCTCAGTGCTCAGAGGAGAAACCTCAGCAGAATCTTTGGCAAACCTTTCTCAGGCTTTCTTGTTTTGAATCAGTTAAGAGGCCCACTGTCACTGCCTGAGTTCAGGGTAACATTTTAACTCTTGCACAAACTACTGAAAAAAGCCTTCTGAATGGTCTTCCTGTCTGACCTCTTGACCTTCTGACCGAGCATGATCTCAATTGTTAGAAAACAGGTACTACTTGTGTTCCTAACGCCTGAAAGGGATCTGAAGTTTTCCACACTGACATGTCTCTGAGTAAATCTGAAAAGAGATTTATTTGGAGGTTCACCTTCAATCAAGACAGGATTTTAAACACACTCTGAGTTGTGGTTTATCATCCCTACTACTTACCATAAGAATATTCTTTGTCACACCTTATTGGCAACTAAGACGCACTCTTGAGCCTTTGAATCTGTTTGCTTTTAATCTGTTACTCTCTGGAAGTAATCCTGAAAAACAGCTGACAGTGATATTTCAAACTCCTTGGTGCTCTTCTTCAAAGAAACATAGAAGCCCTAATAAATAGATTTGTGCCTCGGAAAATAAAGTGTCAGTGACTTCACACAGAACCCGGGAATCTTAACTTATACTTCCCCAACTAGTCCACTTTTTTTCAATGAAGTGGCCCGTGTGGTCTTTCTAAGCTGTTCTTGACTACCTAACTGATGGAGAGCGCTGGCTTTTCTTTCGAAGCCCAGGTCAGTGGTCTGACAGGGACAGTGCTGCTGATTTTGGTCCCTCTCCTGAGTGTGCTTTGTATCTGTTAAATGAAGTCATGTTTGGATTTTTGATGTGCTGATATCTCAGAGTTTCTGCCTGATTTTCAGTCATTACCAGTCGCACCCTGACGAGTGGAGAATACAGTTTTCAGTGGCTGGCTGACTCGTATTTTGAATCTTTCTCCTCCCTTCCCAATCTGACTGTAAGTCCTCCCTGTGTAAGGAGAGAGGGTTGTGTTTCAATGCTGGTGTGCGCCAAGTATGTCCAAACTTGGTAAGAACAAACAAACATACAAAATGACAGCATTTCTGGAATCAGGATGGTGAATAGAAAGCAGTGTCCTTCCCCTGAGGCAGAGGGTCGGCAGGGACACTGGTTGGTGGGGTTGGTGGGGAGTGATCACATTACGGAGGCTCCATGTGAGTCCTTGGGCTGCCTTCCACGGCTTGGTCTTTCTCTTTGTTTCCTCTAATGTATTTTATATTTAGTTCACCTTAACAACAAATCGCCTTTCAAATGACGGAAAAGCACAAGTGCTGATGGTGAACAGCTGTCTCCTCCTCTCAGACCAGTTTTATTTCTGCTTTGAAGCACTATGGTCTGTGCATCCTCTTAACTATGTTGTAGATCTAGCCACAAGGTTTGATGATTGTGCTCTTTTCTATAGATAAGAGGACAAGAGAAAATAACTCCAGTCACTCTTTAATAGATAGATTTTTTTGTTTTGTTTTGTTTTTTGTTTTTTTTTTGAGACGGAGTCTCGCTCTGTCGCCCAGGCTGGAGTGCAGTGGCGCAATCTCAGCTCACTGCAAGCTCCGCCTCCCGGGTTTACGCCATTGTCCTGCCTCAGCCTCCTGAGTAGCTGGGACTACAGGCGCCCGCCACCTCGCCCGGCTAATTTTTTGTGTTTTTTAGTAGAGACGGAGTTTCACCGTGTTAGCCAGGATGGTCTCGATCTCCTGACCTCGCAATCCGCCCATCTTGGCCTCCCAAAGTGCTGGGATTACAGGCTTGAGCCACCGCACCCGGCCTAATAGATAGATTTAAAACTAATCAAGATGAGGGTAAGTTTAAAAAACTATTCCAGGTGTTTCATTCTTTAAAAACCCAAGGGTCTGCTGCCTTCTACTCTAGGGCCTTGGCTCTCAAGGGAAGATATTTGTCTATAATTCCTAGCCTGACGGCTTAGCTGCCCACTCTGAGCCATTCAACCCCAGATCTTGAGAATCAAGGGGTGGAGAGTGAAAACCTGTGGGAAGGCAGGCACCTTGCTTTCACTTCCACCTCTAAAATGATAGTGCAGTATTCTTCTTACATACGCCTGCTATCGTCCCTCTGTTTGCATCTCTCTCATCGCCTCCACTAGCCTCTCCCCTCCTTACAATCACAAAAAAAGTCCTTGAATTTAGACTGATCTGAGGTCCAGGGTCATCTCACTACCTCCTCCCCTCCCAAGCACCAGTGGTAGAGTGGGCTTTATCCCTTGAATAAGGACAGTGAACCTGTTAAAGAAAGAAGATCCAGCAAAATCCAGAAGAATGAACACAACTCAAAAAAGACTGTCAGGAGTATGTTCTCAGCTGAGTGCTGAGTGAGATCACCATTCTCCATGATCTCAGGCAGTAGAAGAGCCTTGAGAATGTGCAAGACAGGTCGAATTCTGCCGTAAAGGAAATAGTACTCCAGAAACAGAAGTGTTTTTAAGTGCAGATCTAAAGATCATAAATGTATTTAAGCAAGAGCTCAAACTTAATATGAGGCAATAAAATGAGATGAAATGGGAAATATGGAACTAAGGGAACAAAATGAGAACAAAATACTGTCGGTCGAAAACTAATGAATAAATACAAAACAGTAAAGAACTTAATGGTGTGACAATTCAGTTATCGACATAAGAGAAAAGCTTTAGAAAATTGTAGAAAAAACAAAAGGTAAAAACCCGAAGAGAGGAAGGCAATTTAAATTATCATTAGGGTGATCCAGAAAAAACATAATTGATGTCCGTAAAGAAAATAACCTTATTCCAAAAAAAAGTTGACCAGAAAACATATATGAAGATATCATAGAAGAAAAGTTTCTGAGGTGTAAACCAAATTGCCAGAAAGCAAAGGAGTATGCAAAGTGTTGAAGGTGATAGCACCACTCAAGTGTTAAGAATAAATAGAGAACTAAGTGTAAACAATGATACAGGTAGAATGTAAGTGTTACAAGCTTTGACAAATGAGAGAGGAGTCTATCTATATCTAAAATCAAAACATGTAGTTCAAAAGTTCCATTTAACATACCTGTTTTTCCAATTCTTAACACTCAGTAGTTTTTAGGAAATAGTTTCTCTTATAAAGAAATACAGGTCTTAGGTTTAGCAGTTCCTTTATCTTAACTTCAACGTCATTTTCTTTTAAGTGCAAGGTTAAATTTTTTGTTGGTGTTGTTTAAATCATATATAGTATTTCTGGGTTGAATTTTTGCATTTTTCTTTGAAGTATAAGACATTGTTTAATTTTAAATAACATAACTCTATCTAAAAATAAAAGTTTCTCTTAAAATGTTTGTGAAACAGAGCAAAATAGGCATACCTACCTTGGCCAAGACTCCGGTTGAATAGGTCCTGAATGGGGTCTGACATGGGTAGATTATCTTTAAGTCCATGGTGTTTCAGCTCTGCCAGCTTCTCATCCAAGGGGTTTCTTATCTCTGTTTTTGTATTTACTTTAATAGCCTACTGGCTTTCACCTTTATGACACCCACATCTAGCTTTTGGAAGTGGGTAGAGAGAGACTACTCACCCCAGGTTGATGAGCATCATTTTTCACTTTGCCAACTTGCCTGATAGAGTTAATGAGAGTCAGAAAGTATATCATTGACTTTCTTACATTCATCTCAGTAAGGGAAAACCGGTAGGAAAACGCTATTTCATGAGTGAGCGGATTGGAGAATAAAAAAAGATTTGTTAAAACATTTTGTAAAAGTGAATAATACTGATACTTTTTTCTATTATTCTTTAGCTCAAATATTTTAGTTATGAGACCCCCCTTTTGTTTTTTTTATTATGGAGGGTAAATATATCTTTAATGGAATAGTATGCTTTTTTTTTCCATTAAACTATGATATGAGAGCATATAAACTGAGGTCAGAATATGACTAGAATATTTCTAATGTAAATTTTATCCTCAATAAGTAGTTATTACAGTATAGACATTTTGGTCTAACATGAATTTCAAATATGTACATTGCAACAGCTATTTGAAAATAGTGGAGAATTAAGTAGTTGGCTTTCTACAAATAGAGTAATATACGGTTGAATAATTTTTATTCATATGCCCAACAATCCAACAAATGGAAACCAAACTAAATCATGGCAAGTAATTGTTGCTCAAAAATACAGTAGTTGATAGATTGTGGGCATTGTCACTTAAATACTGATTTATTTCCAACACAGCTAGAAATGAAGGTGATTTCATTTCTCTTGCAATAAGTTTTACCTTGTTTCTGCCTATCTCCCTACCTGCCTACCTGCCTTACCTTTGCTAATGACAAAGACACATAGCCATTGAATATTTTGTTGAGTTACAATGGTGATTTTTTTAAACCAAGGCCCGTTACAACCTTATGACTTTTAAATTTTGTTGGTAAGAAACCAAAAATAAGTGAATTATTTTAGTTTCATAATTTTCTGTTCATTGATACAATTGCTATATCAGCAATACTTCATGGCTGTCCTGACTATGGTCTGCTCTAGAAATTATATTAGCAGCCCCTTTTCTAATGAAAAGATCAGTTTTGCATACTTAGAAATTTGCTGAAAAGTTTGTTTTAAAAGATCCTTAATGAGATAAGACCGTCAAATACTCAGCATTAAAGGGTTGACTTTTCTTCTGTTTTTTTGTTTTGTTTTGTTTTTTTGTTTTTTGAGATGGAGTCTCACTCTGTCACCCAGGCTGGAGTGCAGTGGCACTTTCTAGGCTCACTGCAAGCTCCGCCTTCTGGGTTCACGCCATTCTCCCGCCTCAGCCTCCCGAGTCGCTGGGACTACAGGTGCCCACCACCATGCCCGGCTAATTTTGTTTTTGTGTTTTTAGTAGAGACGGGGTTTCCCTAAGTTAGCCAGGATGGTCTGGATCTCCTGACCTTGTGATCCACCTGTCTCAGCCTCCCAAAGTACTGGGATTACCGGCATGAGCCACCGCACCCAGCCGAATTTTCTTCTTTTTGGCCAGCCTTCTCAGACTGTTGTGTAGACAGAGTCCTCAGGTATTGTTACCAAGCCAGTCTAGGTCCATTTGCCTGCACGCAATGAAAAACCAAACACCGAATCACTGGATTTTTATAGAGAGAAAGGCAAGGCAGCCATGCAGGAGATGGGCTCAATTCTGTCTTCCCTTACCAGCTCAAAGCAGTATCTAAAAGGAAGAGATGCTGGAGGAGGGGTTTCGGGGTTGGTTAATGATTGTTGGAAAGGGAGGGGAAGTTTGGAAAGTCCCTTGAGCAGGCACAGTTGTCTCTTCGTGCTTCTTCATGGGTTGCCTTTGCAAATTCAGAGGGAGTTGGTGTGAAACCTGTGGTGAAAATACTGGCTGTGATGTCAGGAAGTCCCTCATCTGTCAAGAAGTCTATTCTGTGCAGATTCCCATCAACCATACTAGTTCCAACCGGCTTCAACCAGTCAACCAGTTTTGTTACAAGCAGAGGGAATTCTAACAAGCTGTTTTCCTTATCTGCAGTGCTGTAAGACAAGCTCAAAACTTCTTGTTAGTTATCAGTTTCTTTAACCCTGTGGAGCACTGTTTAAGCGTGAGAGTGAAAAGGGGAAAGATAATTGAGTTTTGAAAGCTCTGGTTCCAGGATGTTGATTTCTCAAGAAAGGAACATAAGCATTCTAGAAATGCACACTTAGGTCTTTGCATGAGTGTTTCAGTAGATTTTGATTGGCAACATTGTTCAATTTCTGGAACGCAGAAATGCAGTTTTATTTAAAAAATAGACTTTCCTTAAACTACTTTCTTCACTTGTCATAATGTCCTTATGATAATAATCTTAATTTTCAAAAAAGTATAGTTGGTGTATGTACAATGTTACCAATTGTTTGTTGTTGTTTTTTTTAACAGAAATCTTAGAGGCTGGTGTTAAAGGAACTTCGGAATCCCTTAAAGGTGTGAAACGCAAAAAGGTCGTAACTGAGAATCACCTGAAAAAAATACCAAAATCCCCACTGAGAAATCCTCTTCAGGCAAAACATAAACAAAATACAGAAGAGTCATCTTTCGCCGTTCTTCATAGTGCTTCGGAGTCTCACAAGAAACAGAATTACATTCCTGTAAAAAATGGGAAGCAGTTTACCAAACAAAACGGAGAAACACCTGGAATAATTGCCGAAGCCTCAAAATCCGAAGTATCTGTCTCCCCAAAGAAGCCCTTGTTTCTGCAGCATCCATCTGAACTGCGCAGATGGAGATCCGAAGGCACTGACCCTGCCAAATTCAGTGTCCTCGATGAACAATGTGACTCAAGTTCCTTGTCAAGTAAAACCAGGACTGACAATAGCGAATGCATCTCTTCTCATTGTGGCACTACGTCCCCCTCCTATACAAACACCGCATTCGATGTCTTACTGAAAGCAATGGAGCCAGAACTGAGCACCTTGTCACAAAAGGGCTCATCTTGTGCAATTAAGACAGAAAAACTGAGGCCAAATAAAACTGCACGTTCCCCTTCCAAATTAAAAAACAGTTCAATGGATGCCTCAAATCAGACTTCACAGGAATTGGTTGCTGAATCACAGTCTTCTTGTACCTCATACACAGTCCATGTGTCTGCTGCTCAGAAGAGTGAGCAAGGGACAGTGCAGTCAGCTTCTCATTTGTATCATCAACATGAACACTTTGTTCCCAAATCCAACCAACATAATCAACAGCTTCCAGGGTGTTCAGGTTTCACAGGATCACTGACAAATCTGCAAAATCAAGAGAATGCCAAACTTGAACAGGTTTATAATATAGCAGTGACATCATCTGTAGGCCTAACTTCACCTTCCAGTAGATCTCAGGTTACTCCTCAAAACCAGCAAATGGATTCTGCTTCACCTTTGTCAATAAGTCCAGCTAATTCTACACAGTCGCCCCCCACGCCAATCTATAATTCAACTCATGTTGCCTCTGTTGTTAATCAAAGCGTAGAGCAAATGTGCAATCTTCTTCTGAAAGATCAGAAGCCAAAAAAACAAGGAAAATATATTTGTGAGTATTGCAATAGAGCATGTGCAAAGCCTAGTGTGCTTTTAAAGCATATCCGCTCCCACACTGGAGAGCGACCCTATCCCTGTGTGACTTGTGGATTTTCATTTAAGACTAAAAGTAATCTGTATAAGCACAAGAAATCCCACGCACATACTATCAAACTGGGTCTTGTCTTGCAGCCAGATGCTGGTGGCTTGTTCTTGTCCCACGAGTCCCCCAAAGCACTTAGTATTCATTCAGACGTAGAAGACAGTGGGGAGAGCGAGGAGGAAGGCACCACTGATGAGAGACAGCATGACCTGGGTGCCATGGAGCTGCAGCCTGTGCACATAATAAAGAGGATGTCAAATGCTGAAACTTTACTAAAATCAAGCTTCACTCCAAGCAATCCAGAAAATGTGGTAGGTGACTTTTTGCTACAGGACAAATCTGCAAAATCACAAGCTGTGACAGAGTTACCAAAAGTTGTGGTCCACCATGTCACCGTGTCCCCCTTAAGAACTGACAGTCCAAAGGCCGTGGATCCCAAGCCTGAACTTCCTAGTGCACAAAAGCAGAAGGACCTTCAGGTGACAAACGTACAGCCACTTTCAGCCAACGTGTCCCAGGGTGGAGTCTCCAGGTTGGAGACTAATGAGAAGTCCCACCAGAAAGGTGACATGAATCCACTGGAAGGAAAGCAAGACTCTCATATAGGAACGATACACGCCCAGCTACAAAGGCAGCAGGCTACTGATTACTCCCAAGAGCAGCAAGGAAAGCTCCTGAGTCCTCGAAGTTTAGGAAGTACAGATTCTGGTTACTTTTCACGTTCTGAAAGTGCCGATCAAACAGTGAGTCCACCAACACCCTTTGCCAGAACATTACCCAGCACAGAACAAGACTCCGTAAGGAGTAACGGACCCTCTGCAGCTCTTGTCACCACGTCAACACCCTCTGCTTTGCCCACAGGGGAAAAGGCATTGCTTTTACCAGGTCAGATGCGCCCACCTTTGGCCACAAAAACACTTGAGGAGCGGATATCGAAGCTTATCTCAGACAATGAAGCTTTGGTAGATGACAAGCAACTGGATAGTGTGAAGCCGCGGAGAACCTCACTGTCAAGACGAGGAAGCATTGATTCCCCCAAATCATACATATTTAAAGATTCTTTCCAGTTTGATTTAAAACCAGTGGGACGGAGAACAAGTTCAAGCTCTGATATACCGAAGTCCCCTTTCACCCCTACTGAAAAATCAAAGCAAGTGTTTCTTCTGTCTGTACCTTCACTTGACTGTTTACCTATCACAAGAAGTAATTCCATGCCGACCACAGGTTATTCAGCAGTACCTGCAAATATAATACCTCCTCCTCATCCACTAAGAGGAAGTCAGTCATTTGATGACAAAATTGGCGCTTTCTATGACGATGTCTTTGTATCAGGACCTAACACTCCTGTGCCCCAGAGTGGACATCCCCGTACACTTGTGAGACAAGCAGCCATAGAAGATTCTTCAGCAAATGAAAGTCATGTTCTTGGTACTGGACAGTCCCTGGATGAGAGCCACCAAGGATGCCATGCTGCTGGTGAAGCCATGTCAGCACGGAGCAAGGCATTGGCACAAGGCCCACATATAGAAAAAAAGAAGTCTCATCAAGGGCGAGGGACAATGTTTGAGTGTGAAACTTGTAGAAACAGGTATAGGAAACTGGAAAATTTTGAAAATCATAAGAAATTTTACTGTTCTGAGTTACACGGACCAAAAACAAAGGTAGCCATGAGAGAACCTGAGCACAGCCCTGTGCCCGGCGGTCCGCAGCCACAGATTCTACACTACAGAGTTGCTGGGTCCTCTGGCGTCTGGGAACAGACGCCCCAGATAAGAAAAAGGAGGAAAATGAAAAGTGTTGGGGATGATGATGAACTTCAGCAAAATGAAAGTGGAACTTCTCCAAAAAGTTCCGAAGGCCTTCAGTTTCAGAATGCTCTGGGCTCTAATCCCAGTTTGCCTAAACATAATGTTACCATAAGAAGTGACCAGCAGCATAAAAATATACAGTTGCAAAACTCCCAAATTCACCTTGTTGCCAGGGGCCCTGAACAGACCATGGATCCCAAGCTGTCGACCATCATGGAGCAACAGATAAGTTCAGCAGCCCAGGACAAGATAGAACTGCAGAGACACGGGACTGGAATCTCCGTCATCCAGCACACCAACTCCCTGAGCAGGCCCAGCTCATTTGACAAGTCTGAGCCCTTTGAAAGAGCCTCCCCAGTTTCCTTCCAGGAGCTGAACAGAACAGGGAAGCCTGGGTCTCTGAAAGTGATAGGAATCTCCCAAGAGGAAGGTCACCCTTCTCGGGACGGGTCTCATCCTCACCAGCTTGCACTATCAGACGCTCTCAAAGGAGAACTTCAGGAAAGCTCCAGAAAGAGTCCAAATGAACGACATGTGTTAGGACAGCCCTCAAGACTTGTCCGGCAGCACAACATCCAAGTTCCAGAGATTTTGGTCACAGAAGAACCAGATCGGGACCTGGAAGCTCAATGCCATGATCAAGAAAAGTCAGAGAAGTTCAGTTGGCCCCAACGTAGTGAAACCTTGTCAAAATTGCCAACAGAGAAGCTGCCACCCAAAAAGAAAAGGCTCCGTCTGGCTGAGATAGAACATTCCTCAACAGAATCGAGCTTTGATTCCACTCTCTCCAGGAGTCTAAGTAGGGAGAGCAGTTTATCTCACACTTCAAGTTTCTCAGCCTCTTTAGACATAGAGGACATTTCTAAAACAGAGGCTTCCCCCAAAATCGATTTTCTAAATAAAGCCGAGTTTCTTATGATTCCAGCTGGCTTGAACATGCTGAATGTTCCTGGAAGTCACCGGGAAATGAGGCGTGCTGCGTCAGAACAGATTAATTGCACGCAAACATCAATGGAGGTGTCTGATCTCAGAAGCAAATCATTTGATTGTGGAAGCATCACCCCACCCCAGACAACACCACTTATTGAATTGCAGCCTCCATCTTCACCTTCTCGAGGGGGAGTGACTGGGCACGTGCCTCTCTTAGAAAGAAGGAGAGGCCCACTGGTACGGCAGATATCTTTAAACATAGCCCCAGATAGTCATCTGTCTCCTGTAAACCCAACATCTTTCCAAAATATTGCTCTTCCCAGTGTGAACACAGTGCCATATCAGGGGCCTCAGCTCACTAGTACATCTTTAGCTGAGTTTTCTGCAAATACTTTGCACTGTCAGACTCAGGTTAAGGATCTACAGGCAGAAATGTCAAACTCCAGCTCTGCCAGCATCTTTCCTGTTCAACAGCTCTGTGACATCAATTTGTTAAATCAAATCCATGCACCCCCTAGCCACCAGAGCGCACAGCTATCTCCGCAAGTGTCTACGCAGGGTAGCAAACCAGATAAAAATTCTGTTTTATCTGGGCCTTCTAAAAGTGAGGATTGCTTTGCTCCCAAATACCAATTGCATTGTCAGGTTTTCACTTCAGGCCAGTCTTGCTCTTCTAATCCCGTGCATTCTTTGCCAAATCAAGTTATTTCAGATCCAGTTGGACCAGATCATTGTGTGACATCAGCAGCGTTACCAATCAAATTGATTGATAGCATGTCTAATTCGCATCCTCTGCCACCACCAGAGCTCAGGCCGCTTGGAAGTCAGGTGCAGAAGGTGCCATCGTCATTCATGCTGCCCGTACGCCTGCAGAGTAATGTTCCTGCTTACTGTTTTGCTACGCTCACATCCCTGCCGCAAATACTAGTGACCCAAGATCTGCCCAATCAGCCAATTTGCCAGACTAATCACAGTGTAGTGCCAGTCAGTGAAGAACAAAATTCTGTGCCAACATTGCAAAAAGGTCATCAGAATGCTTTGCCAAACCCAGATAAGGAATTTGTTTGTGAAAATGTTTTTTCAGAGATGGGCCAAAATTCTTCTCTATCAGAATCCTTGCCCATAACTCAGAAAATATCTGTTGGTCGACTTTCACCTCAACAAGAATCTTCAGCTTCGAGTAAAAGGATGCTTTCCCCAGCAAATAGTTTAGACATCGCCATGGAAAAGCACCAGAAGCGGGCCAAAGATGAAAATGGAGCTGTTTGTGCAACAGATGTGAGCCCTTTAGAGCCTTTGAGTCCGAGAGCTAATGAAGCTAGTAAACAGAAGAAGCCTGTTTTAGTGAGGCAGGTTTGTACTACAGAGCCCCTGGACGGTGTGACGTTGGAAAAGGATGTTTTTTCTCAACCTGAAATTAGTAGTGAGGCTATTAATTTGACAAATGTTTTGCCAGCTGATAATTCGTCAACAGGATGCTCTGAATTTGTCGTTATAGAACCTATAAGTGAATTGCAGAAATTTGAAAACATCAAGTCATCCACATCATTAACTCTTACGGTTCGAAATTCACCTGTCCCTTCAGAAAATACTCATATTTCTCCTTTGAAAGGTACAGACAATAACCAAGAAAGGAAGTCTCCAGGGATTAAAAATCAAGGTGACAAAGTAAACATCCAAGAGCAAAGTCAACGGCCAGTCACTTCTCTTTCATTGTTTAGCATCAGGGACACCCAGCAGCTGGCTTTCCCTAGCCTGAAAACCACAACCAACTTTACATGGTGTTATCTCTTAAGGCAGAAGTCGTTGCATTTACCTCAGAAGGACCAGAAAACTTCAGCCTATACTGATTGGACAGTGAGCTCCAGTAATCCAAATCCACTCGGTTTGCCCACAAAAGTTGCACTTTCTCTCCTTAATTCAAAACAGAACGCTGGAAAATCACTATATTGTCAAGCAATAACTACCCATTCCAAGTCAGATTTATTGGTCTATTCAAGCAAGTGGAAAAGCAACTTAAGCAAGGTACTTGAAATATAATTTATCTTCAGATATGGTTTGTGCAAATTTGTTTTAATGTGTCTTGATACCTTTAAATATTTTAACTGGAAATATTTTAATTTTGAGTGACAAATTGTGCTTTAAGTGTCTTATTTGAAAGACAGGGTGATATATGTACCCCAGGAGTTACATCGATAAAAGTTACCGGGAGTCTTTCTGTGATTCTATCTTGAAAGATTTTAGAAATAATTTACCCTGAGCACTTTTTTTTTCTCAGCTAACTGTGTAAGTCTTTATTTAGTAGTACAGATGATCATGGTTTTACTTTAATGTGTTACTTATATTAAGGTTTTGTTTTTCTTGTTAAGTGAAAGGAAATCATGGTTATGCTTTGTTCCTGCTAATGCAGGGAAACAGGTGTAGATAATCAAAGATAGCTGCATTTCATGCTGAAATATAAGCAGAAAGCCATTTAGACTTGTCTTGAGCTTATTAACTACATGTCCCTGCCATGCCCATTCCAACTCTCTTCCATTGTTGCTGTGAGAGCCATTAGCACTAGAGAGAAGTTTCACAAAATAATTCAAATCAACTTGATAAGTTGATTTGGTCAAGATTTATAAAGTAATTTAAGGTCATGAAACTATAATTTGGGGTAATTTGTGGAATCAGTTTCATTAGAATTATCAGCTTTATAAAATGGGGGAAAGTCATTTACGTGATTAGAATAATAGGTAAGGATATCACGTTGGACTCTGGATGTTCAGAAGTATTTGGCCTCAGCAGATTCATAAGCATGCAACACAGGTTAATAAACATTTACAGATCTGTCGGTAGGAAAATATTGCAGGATGAGTATTACCATAGAAGTGTGAACAATTCTAAAGAAGGAAGTTTCTAACATTGCTAGTAGGTGGAAGAGATAAGAATTCAGCAAAGATACTCCAAAGGTGGTGATTCTTTAGCTAAGTGTTCAAAATTTTTTTTAAAAAAGATAGGGATTTTTTCAGGCAAAAAGAATAATTTTTTTTTTTTTTTTAAGACAGAATCTCACTCTGTCACCCAGGCTGGAGTGCAATGGTGCGATCTTGGCTCGTTGCATACTCCACCTCCAGGGTTCAAGTAATCATCTTGTCTCAGCCTCCCAAGTAGCTGGGATTACAGGGGCCCACCACCATGCCTTGCTAACTTTTTATATTTTTGGTAGAGACATGTTTCGCCATATTGGCCAGGCTGGTCTCCAACTCCTGACCTCAGGTGATTCACCCACCTCGGCCTCTCAAAGTACTGGGATTACAGGTGTGAGCCACCGCACCCAGCAAGAATAAAAAAAATTAATAATACACGAAATGACATGGAAATGAGAATAAACTTGGTTCATTTAAAGAACTCTGAAGAGTCTGGTCTGGTTAAAAAGTGCTGTAAAGTTGGAAACATAGGTAAAAACCAAAGCATGTGTATGGTGGTGGAGAACCAATGATACTTTCTCAGTGAAGGAAAGTGCATCCAAATCACCTGTGGAATTTAAGTTCTCAAGCTCTAAATCTACTAAATCCTGGAAGATAAGACCTAATCGTTAGAATTTAAACAAATCTCCATGTATGTTCCTGAAGTGCTTGTGAGAAGTGGCTCTCCTTGAGTATCAAATGCCTCAGAAGAAATGTCTGGAAATGCATATCTAGATTTGGAGCTTAGGAGAGAGCTCTGGATGGAAGTGTGTAGAGTAGAGATTCTTTAGCGCATAGTTGTGATTACTGAGATTGCTCAGGATATAAAGAAGAGGAGAGAGCCTAGACTGGATCCTGGGGATCATTACTATTTAAAAAGTTGAATGGATGAAGAAAGTCCACACTCCGGTGTGGAAACTGAAAGAGATTGATCATAGAGGAAGGAGAAGAATGAGCAGAAAGTGGCATCACACAAAACATGGAAGAAGATATTCAAGGAGAGTTGTTAGGTCAAATAAAGTTGAAGGCAAATGGGTATATCTGGACTGTGCAGATCACTGGAGAGTTGAGTCTATGAGCAAGTGGCTATGGAGGATGGATTACTGGACTTTTATCTACAACCCAAATGTTAATGCATTTATGATTCACAATGGGAAAGAACAGATAGATGCTATGAAGTAAAAGGATGTCTAAGTGAAACATGGCATCTTCAACATATAATCCATAGAGTGCTAAAGCATGTAAAGACTAAGATTTTGGCATTTAGCTCATTGATAACTTTGGCAAGTAGAAGCCAGATTTAATAGTACGAAAGTGAGCAAAAGATAAAGGGGAATTTGATATTGAAAATAAAGAGGATTACTGTTGAAGGGATAAAGTCAAAGGAAGGTGTGTGCATATATTCCAAATTATGCGGAAGCCAATCTCTTTGCCAGGAAAAGAGAAGGGAAGGTTGCATCAGTAGCTCTTCCCACTGCCTTTTTGAGGAATGTGGAGCAGCAACTTTTCTTTACTCCTGCCTGTGTAAGGATGGGCCTCCCAAGGTACTATTCTGAGGCCACACAGACCCCTCTCCATATTGAATAGACTCTTATTCTCTTAGTATTATTAAGTCATTTCAGCACCACAACTGTCTGCTTGACCATATAATTTCTTTAAAGAGGTTTTCATAAAAGAAGCCCTCGGTAGGAAAAGTTGTGCGTTGCATTGGATTCAGCCAGATGATTAGAGTTTGAGTGTTTGCTTAACACTCGCCCTGGGACAAGGAACTTCACCCTGAGAGTGCCGTTCCTCACTGGTATGTATAGTCCACCTGTGCTGCCTGCCTCACAGGGACCCGAGAAAATAGAATGGCACCATAAGTGAGATAACGTACTGTCAAAGGGGTGGTAGCATAAAATCTTACATAAAATCACAAGGTGGTATTATTATATTGTTCCTATAGGAAAACCACACATTTTTTTATCATTTTGATTTTGATGTTCATTACCTTTTTTTCCAAAGACTTAATTGTTACCAAGCCAAAACCTAACTTTTTGACTAGACCTGGATGTCACATTTAACAGTGTTGAGTAAACTTTTGAGAAGATAGAAATAATTACGGTTTTAGCTGGGCATGGTGACTCATGCCTATAATCCCAGCACTTTGGGTGGCTGAGGCGGGAGGATCACTTGAGGTCAGGAGTATAAAACTGGTCTGTGCAACAGAGCAAGACCCCCATTTCTACAAAATTTTAAAAGTAGTCAGGTGTAGTGGCTCATGCCTGTGGTCCTAGCTACTCAGGAGGCTGAGGTGGGAGGACCTCTTGAGCCCAGGAGTTTGAGGCTGCAGTGAGCTATGGTTGTACTACTGCACTCAAGCCTGGGCGATAATGAGACCCCATCTCAAAAAAGATTTATGATTTAAAATAGTGGAGGAAGAAAAAGTAAAATAATGGGAAATGGGGCTTCTGCTTTACTTTATACTGCACTGAAGCTGAAGGAGACTTAGTGATGTTTTTAAGGGGTATGAGGCATTATTTTACCAAAAGGGGTAACTAGCTCTTTTCCATCTCCAAAAGTAAACTCTTTTAAGAAATGTATTTAAACGGTAGTATGAGTGGTTGGTTAAATGGAAGAAAAAATATTTAGTCTACTAAAAAAAGTTTCTGGTAAACTTATGAGATACCATGGAGTAGGAGGTTGTAAAGCCTTTAGTTGGGGGTGTCAGTGACCTGTGGTGGAATTTTAAAGTAACATAAGATTTATCATTTTGCTGAGATTGAGACAGATTCATAAGGGAGGAGATAAAGCAAATGCCCTTTGAACCTATTACTACTTTGAAATGCATTTCGTTGACCATATGCTCTGTACTCTGCCGTGTTTTAATTTCCGGTGAAAGATTAGCATGTTTGTGTTTTCAGTTTTATTAAATTAGTTTCTCTCTTTTTTCCTTTCAGAGAGCATTAGGTAATCAAAAGTCCACAATAGTTGAATTCAGCAATAAAGATGCCTCTGAAATTAACAGTGAGCAAGATAAAGAAAATTCCTTAATCAAAAGTGAACCAAGAAGAATTAAAATATTTGATGGAGGGCAAGTACAAATTTTACTTCTTAAATGTACATTTAAACTTACTTTTTAAATGTACATTTGCTTTCATGTGAATGAAGACTTAGCGCCAATTTAATATCAATGTTGCAAGGTTTCTTAGCATATTAACAGAATCTCCATAGCAAAATATGTTAGCATTATGTTAAATAATTTTATTTTGATGGAGAAATGATGACTATTTGGGAAGTACTATACAACCTTGAAGGCAGCTGAAAACTAAATTATTAGAGTGAACCTTGGTTTTCACATTGATTTACAATAAGGAATGACCTAGAGAATCTGCTCTCAGATGAATTCATTGCCCATTTGGTATCTTTGTGTATTTCGTTGTGAGCAAAAACATCATAAAAGCCAATTATAGTTATAGTAAAGCTCCAAAATATTTCAGTACTTAAAAATTATTGTGATTGAATCTAGCAATGAAGAAAAAAATTTAACCAATGACTTAGAAACAGGAAAGTATTTTAAAATTACATACAGTAGTAGAGTGCAGTGGTGTGCGCCTGTAGTCCCAGCTGTTCAGGAGGCTGAGGCGGGAGGATCATGTGTGCCCGGGAGGTTGAGGTTTCAGTGAGCTACGATTGCACCACTGTGCTCCAGCCTGGGCATCGGAGCAAGACTGTCTCTAAAAACAAAACAAAACAAAGTATAATATTGCAAAAGTTTGTTTGATTGGAATTAGCTGTATTAAGTATTGATGTAAAAAGTTGGAATATTCTGTTACTTACACATGCATAAAATTGTTATTGGTTGAGTATAAAAGTTGTGCCTTGTTTTATTTTTGGTTTGAATTTTAATCATCATTATTTTCTTAAAGACATAGTGTCCAATCTCCCTATTCATTTTTTTTCCTTTAAATTAGATATAAGTCAAATGAAGAGTATGTATATGTCCGAGGCAGGGGAAGAGGAAAATACATTTGTGAAGAATGTGGAATACGTTGTAAGAAACCTAGCATGTTAAAGAAACACATACGAACCCATACAGATGTCCGCCCCTACCACTGCACTTACTGTAACTTCTCCTTTAAGACTAAAGGTATGAGATGCACATTGCTTCAAGGTCCTTTTTGTGTGTATTTAGGTGCTAGAGCTAAAACCCAACTATGCGTTTTCTTTGACCAACGAAATAGTAGCTTAAATAGACTAATGTAAATTACATTTTGTCAATGTTGTAGTCTTATTGCTTTATATAATTTTAGAACCATTGGAAAATTTTTAATTGTACACTTTTAGAATAAATATATAATAAATATAATATTTTTAAAAGAGCAACTGCCCTTTTTAAAAAAGTTAACTCCTTAAATTGCAGTTGTACAACATGATTAATATACCTTTTCAAAAATATTTAATTTGGGGCTGAAGAAGAAAAAGAAATTTTCATGATCACAAATAAATTCACTGGGTGTTAAAAGATTGAAGAAAGATTTAAAATAATAACTATAGTAAACTTCTATAATAATTACACTTCTGTTTTATTGTCTAATTTTAGGCATACATAGCCATTTTTTTCATGATGCTTTTTTTTACACTAATACTGTTAAATTTTAGCTTCAAACATTTCTATAGTTTCTATTAATGTTTATAAAGAAGTCTCAGAACTAATCATTAAAATTATATTTAGGACCCTTTCTGGTTTTTTAAATATGTTTTTATTTATAAGCCTTACTTATAGTTAATTTTACCCTGTACAAGTTTCTTGATACATGTAATAGATATACTACTTTAAATGTTTGCTTCTCCCATTAGGCTCCTTTTTCAGGAACAATTTGTTACTTGAGATTGTGATTTTTATGCCACTCTCTAAAAAAACCAAGGATCTTAAGAAAGCAAGGTAATTGTGAAAACATGTCTGAGAAAACAGTATCTGTAAAAAAAGAAAAAAAATTTAATTGATTTTTTAAAATAGAAGCAACTTTTGTCCTTGGAGTTAACATTTACTGTTTTCGTATGTTGATTGTCTTTGCAGTTTTTGTTTTAAAGATTGATCAACTCCTTAGCAAAATTTATTACATTTTTTGGCTAGTGTTTATGGGCATTTAAAGAGAGTTATAACTTGTAACAACTACATGCTTCAAAGTAGTGCTCTTTTAGTGCCAATGGTGTCTGAAACAAGAATGAGGGACAAACAAAATATTCTTCAGATGGCTTTGAATATTTCAGAAAAGTTTCAAGCAATGAGAGAGGCTGGGAGGGATACTCAGGATGCAGTTCTTTAGTTGTGATGTAGAACCTCCCTCTGAAGTTGGAGGTTGAGTTTAAAGATGATTTTCCTTCCTGGTCCTGAGGGAGGACTCTGAGAGGGTAAAGTACTTTGGTCTTTTAACTGAATTTATTGCTTTTTCACCGGTTTTGATCCTATGATTAAGAAACATCTATTAACTTCCTTTAAGACAAGAAGCATATTTAGAAAGCTAATAATACTAATAAAAGATTATCATGTACAAGAGGTTGTTATCAAATACAAGAAGAGCAACATACAATGGGAAATGGGTATTTCTCAATAGAAAGAAGAAAAGGAATCAGGGTATTTAAAAAATATTGATGAAATAAGGGCAAAAAAGGAAGGACAACCTAGATGTGGTAAACCAAATGAAACTACAGAGATTTCTTGGCAAGGAAAAATATGATGAGTCACAGAGTGTTAATCTTAGTGAAATAACTCAAAGATTTTAGATAAATGTTAACTAAATGGTGGACAGTTCATAACGACCCTTGAAGAGTGAGCATTGCCTGTTAGCACTTTTCGTGTCTTACATATCTCTAATATGCTGTATATCTGAATTTGCATTAAATTTTTTGTTTTGTAAGATGTCATGTGGAATTATATGATAAATATGTATTTGAAGGAGGCTATCCTTGCTGAGGAGACTGGTGAAAAAATATTAGAAATTCAGGATTTCCTTATTCTTGGCATGACACTTCTCATTTTTTATGGTCAGCTTCCTTTTTGAAGACTACTTTTTATGAATCTATGTAAAACAGATTCCACAGCACCTTTTAAAGGTTGTTAAATAATAGTAGGCCTTTTTTTCAGTTAGGCCCCAGATTTTCACCTTCTCTGATTTACTTTATATCCTCCACTTATTATTGAACGTGTCTGGTTACTAACAGAAGGAAATAGTGATGTGATGGCATGCTGTATAAATACGTATGCAAAGACAGCAAAACGCTATCAGACAAATAATCTGTAGAGCTAAAACTTGATGCTTCTGATGGTAATGCTTACAAATCCATAATTCATTTTTTGCCTTCTGAGTTTATTTTCTGAGTACATTTTCAAAGTAATTTTAATTGATTTGTTTTCATGATTCTGCTTTAAAGGTCAGTCAGCAGAAAATACATAGAGAGCTTGTATCTCTTCAAGATTTAGTCTCATTTATATCACAGAAAGCTAGACTGTGTGTAGCTATAGGAATCCAGAGACAAAACCTCTCATGCTTTCCAGAGGATTCAGATAAATGTTTATTAAATCTATCAGAAAAATTATTTATTAACACACAAGATTTATAAAATTGCTAGGAGATAATTTGCATTTCAAGCACACTTTAAATATTTTGTATATTGAAACGCAGATTTTTGTTTATTTTACATTATTTAGGAAGTTGATTCATAATAAGTAATAGCTAAAGTTATGAGAAAATATGGTTACTAAAAACTTGTATTTCCAAATTTGTCTAGTTGTAATTATACATTAGCTTCTTAAAAAGTAAATAACCTGCAATGGCTGTCTATCTAGGGAGCAAAAACATTTTGAAGAGGGCCAGGTGTGGTGGCTCACACCTGTAATTCTAGCACTTTGGGAGGCCAAGGCAGGCAGATTGCCTGAGGTCAGGAGTTTGAGACCACCCTGGGCAACATGATGAAACCCCATCTTTACTAAAATACAAAAAATTAGCCTGGCACAGTGGCAGGTGCCTGTAATCCCAGCTACCCAGGAGGCTGAGGCAGGAGAATTGCTTGAACCCGGGAGGTGGAGGTTGCAGTGAGCCAAGATCTTGCCACTATACTCCAGCCTGGGCGACAGAGCAAGACTCCCATCTCAACAAAAAATAAAAAATAAAATAAAATAAAAAAAGAGGACTATTAGTGGACCTTATAATTTGGTTTGTAATATTATTAGTATTAACACACAAAACATTTTGACTTACAAGTGGAAATTTCAACCATAGTAAGATGTCTAAACCATTTTTATAATTTCTTAATGTGAAAACTTTAAAGCTCTCAAATAAAAGTAGAGATCTGTATAATGAACACCATTGTGCCCATAATCTTTTAATAATTGCTAAGATTTTGCCATATTTGCTCTGTATTTTTTTCAGTATATTTAACATAAATATCAGAGATAGCCAAGTGTTAATCTAGGTGTTATCTCCAGAATCACAGAAGTCAGGGTTTGATGGACCTTAGTCATCATCTGGTGTTGGCAGCCTCTTAAGCCTGACCTCCTTAAGTACCAAACTCTGGGTTCCTGCGCGGTTGGCCCAGACAAGAATGTACTATGTAGTGCAAAAATCAGCTTTACAGGGATGACCAGTTTCACAGGCTTAGTGCATTCATCAAGAAATTGAATAAATATGGCTATTTTCCATGTGCTTCAGCTACTGCAAGCCTGAAATTTGGACCAATGTTTCAGACATTTTGAGCTCTTCTAAAGACTTATTCTCAAATACTACTTTGCCCTTGGCCACTAAATTCAACATTTAGAGTTGTGTATGTTTCTCAAAAAAGATGACTTGCCCTTGTTGGCAATGTTTTTGTGTGTGGCATTATCCACTGGAGATGCTTGTTATCCTGAGAAGAATCTGAGCTGTCCCTGCTGGGTTCAATGATCACTTGAGGCAGGTGTGGCTAGTGGTTCTCAGTTAGCATGGTCATACTTAAAGAGGTCGATACAACAGCTGCCAGAGGAAAACACTCCTTTACTGGTACTATTTTGAGACTTATCCTCTATATGTGAAGTGAAATGAATACAGGAAATGCTTTTTCTTACTCCAGAAATACTGTTTATAAAATTACAATGACCCAAAATAGTTTTTCATAGATAGTCAAGCTTGAAACATTGAAAGGTGAATTCCAAGGTGCCAGAAATAAGAAACTCAAAGCTAACATGATGAACAGATACTAACAAAAATAATTAGAAGGCCTTATGGGAATCGAGGCCAGATATATGTCTACAGGCATGCCTGTCCTGAGATAGCATCTGAGGTTCCTGAAATAAGCCTAGTCCTCCTGTCCAGTGACTTTGGGCCATGTGGGAAAAACCCCATCCACTTAAAAGTAAAACCCTGTATCTATACCATGCAAAAACAAATGAAAAAACTGGTCCAGAGTCCCTTGTCTGAAACCAATGAAACTGTTAAGGTTCCAGGCAGAAGCAATTGGAAAACTGCTTTCTAGAGATGTTTCTGCAACCCAGAGTACTTAGGATTCCATGGAAAACAATCTTGCTGAGGATAAACCCAAAAGTAAAAAGCATGCAAAGAAACAAATGAGAAAACGCCAGCAGACATAACAAGTGGAGAATTCACACTCCAAGAACTACAGATCACAGTGTAGTCTGAAAGAGACTTTAAGTTTGTATAAAATGTCCCAGAAAGAGATAAGGACTGGAGAGTAGAAAACATAAGGTAAAGGAAATGTTATCAAAGTAGAGGAGGCAGATTTTAAAAAGAAAATATAAACTGATAAATAACAAGGTATTACAACATATAGATACCAAATTTTCTTTTGTTCACATTTTAGTCGTTGGAATTGTATGACCACAATCTGTACTTTGGCTTGAATAGGAATGAAATTTGCCAGTGTTTACAAATGCAATAGCAAAATCATACTATGTAAGCTTAGTAAACATTCTTTTCCCTTAAGGAAATCTGACAAAACACATGAAGTCCAAGGCACATAGCAAGAAATGTGTGGATTTAGGCGTCTCAGTAGGTTTAATAGATGAACAGGATACAGAAGAATCAGGTAAGGCTTTATACCATATCTTTCATAAATGCTATTTATAATGTACAATTTTTTTTTTGCTTCCATACCCTTTCCATTCCCACTGACACTGCCTAATTCCTGTTTTCATCACCTCTTATTTATATGCAGTGGACTCCTAATTAGTTTTTCCATGTCTAGATTGTCCTCCTTCCTATTCACCTATCCCCCATGATGTTCATCTTTCTGAAGCATGTGTCTGATCATACCTCTCCTCTGCTCAGAGTTTCTCATCGGTTCCCATTTGTCTAGAAAATAAAATGTGAACACTTGACCTTGATCAAAATCCTTTGTAATCTGCTGCTTACCTACTCCTCTGTCCTTCTCATTTCTTTCTTTTACCTACCCTCATGCTTGAATTTCCTGCCTACTTGACATTGATCACTCTTCATCTTTACCCTCCTCACTTAAAATCCCAGCCCTCACTACGCACACAAACGTGGCTCCCAGTGCCCTGATCAAAATCTCACTTTCCTTCAAGATCCAGCCAAGTCCACTGCTGTCATGAAGCCTTTTCTGATTTTCCTTTTCCATACCTCTTTCAGGAAACAATTCTTCCCTTCTCTGGACTCCTCTAGTATTTTACAATTTCCTCCCTGAAAGCATTTAATCCCCCTCTACCTTGTTCTGAAATTATTCACGCTCTCACCTGAGCTCCCACCACAATGATTCAGCATGTCATGAGCAGAGCCAGTGAGTGCGTAACATGTGCTCACCCACAGCACTTAGCGCAGTGCCTTGCGCTGCGCGGCAGCTCCATATTTGTGGAATAAAACGTTTGTTTACTTCTCCAAAGTGTTTATTATTCCGAAAAAGTTAAATGGCTGTTTTTTCAAAAACATTGTTAACAAACTTAAGTATTTATCTCTGACGAATTTTGGGGAAGAATAAACCTGTTCATCTGTTCTAACTCATGAGAGAATCGAAATATCTTTTTGTGAAACTTGTTTTTAACCCAAGGATTTATCGACAAAAGGAAAAAAAAAATTGAAAAAGTATTCTGCTTTTTAAAATGCCCTGAATTAAACATTTACCTGCTTGCTATATTTTTCTTAACAAGTATTAGTTTGATCTAGAGAAAATTTCCAAAGAGAAAGTGATGAGGACATCATTGAATATATAGGTAAAAATTCAAAAGCATTTAATCCCTGTAACACACGAAATGAATCAGCCTGGATTTACTTCTAAATATACAAGAGAAATTACTCACATTTTCAGTGGTACAGAGCAATTCAGTTGTAAAAAGTTAGGAAAAATGTGTAAGAGTTTCAGCAAGTATACTTATTACCCACTGACTAGAAAAGGGACAAGATAAAAGTATCATTATAGTATATACTCATGTATACCTTCTTCAAGAAGATGAATCTTATAAAAATTAATGTGTCTATAGAATTATCTAAATTGTTAAGGGGAGGTAGTACTTATATCTTAAATTTGCATATTTAAGAGAATTAGTTATAGTTTCTATTAATTATCATGGATTGTTTACATTTGCTGACTGATTGATTGACCTACCTATGTATTTATTCATTGTTGTATTTTCATCTAATTCCAAAAGCATTTGAACCTGGTCTTAGATTATTGCTCAACGTTGATGTCCTAATTCCCTATTTAGATTAGAACTTCTGATAAACAATGTAGTTTTACCTTTTTCCTTTCAGTTTACTTTTTTTTTAAACGACCGTATTTGTGGGTAATGTGCTCAAAGTTGTTTTTACAGTGTTTGTCAAATAATAGTGAAGCAGAACATAGAGGTGGAGTTTTGCCAAGTGCTGTGTCATGCTGTGCTAGAGACCTAACATTCTGCGTTGCTACACCAGCAGAATTTATTCCTCTCCTTTTGCTTTATTACAGGCTTGCAGCGTAGGTATAATTAGAGTAAACAGTTGTTGTTTTAAACAGATGATCTTGTTTTATTGTGCTTTTAAAACATATTTGGAGATTTTTTTAATACAAAAAAATACAAAGTATTTTATTGTGTGTACTCATGTATTCACAGCAGAGTTGATTATAAATATTTTCTCATATTTGTTTCAAGTTCTTTTCACAAATTCAATGTAGTTTTTAAAAACCAGTTATTGCTGCTGAGGGGCAGCTTCCCTTACTCCCCACTCCTCGCCACTCTCCTCTCCCTCTCAGAGGAACTCTTGCTGCACTGGGGGTTTTCCTTTCAGTTCGTTTTATGTACATGTATATATCTATGAATAGTATGTGATTTTATGTTTGTATTTTAAATTTGCATAAACAGTACCACTTTGTATGCAGATACCTAGATGTTGTGCTTTATAATTTTACATTGTTCTCCAGAAGAGACTTTCCATTTCCTTACCTCTTTAACTATACCTAATATTGTTAGAATTTAAATTTTTGGCCAATTTGATGGATTTGTTTGTTGTCTTTCTGGTTTATTGATTACTATACTAAGATTGGGTCTCATTATTCTTTAAAACAAACTTTTACTCCATTAAACTGATGATAGCTGGAGATGCGATTTTGCTTAGCAATTCTGGCCATGTCCCTGTTTGAGGGGGCAAGCCAGAAGCCTGCAGCATGATGCTGTGTCTGGAGGGTGCAGTTTCTAGCCTTCCACTAGCCCAGAGTGGTACCAGCTGTTCCTTTTCAGTCTTCTGTGCTGCCTCCTCCTCACCTCCCCAGCCTCTCACATAGGCCCCAGGGCTGTGGCCTTTGATTTCTTCTCTTTCTGTCTGTGCTCACTTTGTAGATAGTCTCGTCCGCTCACTTTGTAGATAGTCTCGTCCGGTCTCCTGACTTCAGATACCATCTCTGTGCTGATAATGCCCCAGTTCATTCCAGACGTGGGTATCCTTCTGACTTACCCCACCTGTCTCTGCTGGGGTGTCTAATCAGTATCTCAGGTCTGATGTGTCCCAGATCCCTGGTTTACCCCTTACCTCTAAGCACACTTCCCCTGTAGTCTTCCGCCATCCTTCCAGCTGCTTGGCCAAAAATCTTGAGGTCATCCTTGATGCCCATCTTTCTCACAGGTTGCCTCTAATCTACCAGTAAAACCTTTTGGCTCTATACTTCAAAATATCTTCAGAATCCATCCACTTTTAATCACCTCCACCACCCCACCCCAGCCACATCCTCTCTACTACATTGCTTCTGGATTAGCTCCTGATTGGTCTCTGTGGTTCTGCCCTGCTCCTTTACAGACTGTCTTCCACCGAGCAGCCAAAGTGACCTTATAACAATTGTGTTATTCCTTTGTTAAAAAGCCCCAGGGGTTTCCTGGCTCATTTGGAGCACTGGTCAGGCACCCACCAGGAGCTCTGTCTTCTTCCTTTCCATCTCCCTGAGGCTCAACTCCCCCTCCTTCCTCCCTCGCGTGCTCAGCTGCAACCACACGGGTCTCCTGCCTCTTTGTTGAACACCCACAGCAGGACCCTGTCTCAGGGACTTTGCACTCCTTTCTTCTGTTAAAAATGCCCTCTAGGAGGATTCTGTTCCAAGATGGCCGAATAGGAACAGCTCCAGTCTGCAGTTCCCAGCGTGATCGACGCAGATGATGGATGATTTCTGCATTTCCAACTGAGGTACCTGGTTCATCTCATTGGGACTGGTTGGACAGTGGGTGCAGCCTACGGAGGGCGAGCCAAAGCAGAACTGAGCATCGCCTCACCCAGGAATCGCAAGGGGTTGGGGGATTTCCTTTTCCTAGCCAAGGGAAGCTGTGACAGACAGTACCTGGAAAGACGGGACACTCCCATCCAAATACTGCACTTTTCCAACGGTCTTAGCAAATGGCACACCAGAAGATTATATCCTGCATCTGGCTCAGCGGATTCCATGCCCACGGAGCCTTGCTCACTGCTAGCGCAGCAGTCTGAGATCCACCTGTGAGGCAGCAGCCTGGCAGGGGGAGGGGCATCCGCCATTGCTAAGGCTTGAGTAGGTAGACAGAGAGGCAGGGAAAGCTCACACTGGGCAGAGCCCAACACAGCTCAGCAAGGCAGGCTGCCTCTGTAGTTTCCACCTCTGGGGGCAGGACATAGCTGAGCAAAAGACAGCAGAAACTTCTGCAGACTTAAATGTCCCTGTCTGACAGCTCTGAAGAGAGCAGTGGTTCTCCAAACACGGTGTTTGAGCTCAGAGAATGGACAGACTGCCTCCTCAAGTGGGTACCTGATCCCTGTGTAGCCTAACTGGGAGACATCTCCCAGTAGGGGCTGACTGACACCTCATACAGGTGGGTGCCCCTCAGGGACGAAGCTTCCAGAGGAAGGATCAGGCACCAATATTTGCCTTTCTGCAATATTTGCTGTTCTGCAGCTTCCGCTGGTGATACCCAGGCAAACAGGGCCTGGAGTGGACCTCCAGCAAACTCCAACAGACATGCAGCTGAGGGACCTGATTTTTAGACAGAAAACTAACAAACAGAAAGGATTAGCATCAACATCAACAAAAAGGACATCCACACCAAAACCCCATCTGTAGGTCACCAACATCAAAGACCAAAGGTAGATAAAACCACAAAGATGGGGAGAAACTAGACCAGAAAAGCTGAAAATTCTAAAAACCAGAGAGCATCTTCTCCTCCAAAGGACTGCAGCTCCTCACCAGCAACAGAACAAAGCTGGATGGAGAATGACTTTGATGAGCTGACAGAAGTAGGCTTCAGAAGGTTGGTAATAACAAACTTTTCTGAGCTAAAGGAAGATGTTTGAACCCATTGCAAGGAAGCTAAAATCCATGAAAAAAGATTAGACAAATGGTTAACTAAAATAAACAGTGTAGAGAAGACCTTAAATGACCTGATGAAGCTGAAAACCACAGGACGAGAACTACGTGACGCATGCACAAGCTTCAATAGCTGACTCGATCAAGTGGAAGAAAGGGTATCAGTGAATGAAGATCAAATTAATGACATAAAGCTAGAAGACAAGGTTAGAGAAAAAAGTAAAAAGAAACAAACAAAGCCTCCAAGAAATATGTGACTATGTGAATAAAACAAATCTACGTTTGATTGGTGTACCTGAAAGTGACAGGGAGAATGGAACCAAGTTGGAAAACACCCTTAAGGATATTATCCAGGAGAACTTCCCCAACCTAGCAAGGCAGGCCAACATTCAAATTCAGGAAATACAGAGAACACCATAAAGAAACTCCTCGAGAAGAGCAACCGCAAGACACATAATTGGCAGATTCAGCAAGGTTGAAATGAAAGGAAAAATTTTTAGGGCAGCCAGAGAGAAAGGTGGGGTTACCCACAAAGGGAAGCCCATCAGACTAACAGCAGATCTCTTGGCAGAAACTCTACAAGCCAGAAGAGAGTGGGGGCCAATACTCAACATTCTTAAAGAAAAGAATTTTCAACCCAGAATTTCATATCCAGCCAAACTAAGACTCATAAGTGAAGGGGAAAAAAAATCCTTTATAGACAAGCAAATGCTGAGAGATTTTGTCACCACCAGACCTGCCTTACAAGAGTTCCTGAAGGAAGCACTAAACATGGAAATGAACAACTAGTACCAGCTACTGCAAAAACTTGCCAAATTGTAAAGAGCATCAATGCTAGGAAGAAACTGCATCAACTAATGGGCAAAATAACTAGCTAACATCTTAATGACAGGATCAGATTGACACATAACAATATTAACCTTAAATGTAAATGGGCTAAATGCCTCAATTAAAAGACACAGACGAGCAAATTGGATAAAGAGTCAAGACCCATCAGTGTGCTGTATTCAGGAGACCCATCTCACATGCAGAGATACACATAGAGTCAAAATAAAGGGATGGAGGAAGATCTACCAAGCAAATGGAAAGCAAAAAAAAAAAGCAGGGGTTGCAATCCTAGTCTCTGATAAAACAGACTTTAAACCAACAAAGATCAGAAGAGACAAAGAAGGCCATTACATAATGGTAAAGGGATCAATTCAACAAGAAGAGCTAACTATCCTAAATGCACCCAATATAGGAGCACCCAGATTCATAAAGCAAGTCCTTAGAGACCTACAAAGAAACTTAAGACTCCCACACAATAATAATGGGAGATGTTAATACCCTACTGTCAATATTAGATCGAAGAGACATAAAGTTAACAAGGATATCCAAGACTTGAACTCAGCTCTGCACCAAGCAGACCTAATAGACATCCACAGAACTCTCCACCCCAAATCAACAGAATATACATTCTTCCCAGCACCACATCACCCTTATTCTAAAACTGACCATGTAGTTGGAAGTAAAGCACTCCTCAGCAAATGTAAAAGAACAGAAATCACAACAAACTATCTCTCAGACCACAGTGCAATCAAATTAGAACTCAGGATTTAAAAACTCACTCAAAACTGAACAACTACATGGAAACTGAACAACTACATGTGCTCCTGAATGACTACTGGGTACATAATGAAATGAAGGCAGAAATAAAGATGTTCTTTGAAACCAGTGAGGACAAAGACACAACATACCACAATCTCTGGGACACACTCAAAGCAGTGTGTAGAGGGAAATTGATAGCACTAAATTCCCACAAGAGAAAGCGGGAAAGATCTAAAATTGACACCCTAACATCAAAATTAGAAGAACTAGAGAAGCAAGAGCAAACAAATTCAAAAGCTAGCAGAAGGCAGGAAATAACTAAGATCAGAGCAGAACTGAAGGAGAGAGAGACACAAAAAAACCCTTGAAAAAAATCAATGAATCCAGGAGCTGGTGTTTTGAAAAGATCAACAAAATTGATAGACTGCTAGCAAGACTAATAAGAAAAGAGAGAAGAATCAAATGGATGCAATAAAAAATTATAAAGAGGGTATCACCACTGATCCCACAGAATACAAACTATCATCAGAGAATACTATGAACACCTCTATGCAAATAAACTAGAGAATCTAGAAGAAATGGATAAATTCCTGGACACATACACCCTCCCAAGACTAAACCAGGAAGAAGTTGAATCTCTGAATAGACCAGTAACAGTCTCTGAAATTGAGGCAATAATTAATAGGCTACCAACCAAAAAAAGTTCAGGACTAGACGGATTTATAGCCGAATTCTACCAGAGGTATAAAGAGGAGCTGGTACACTCCTTCTGAAACTATTCCAATCAATGGGAAAAGAAGGAATCCTCCCTAACTCATTTTATGAGGCCGGTATCATCCTGATATCAAAGCTTGGCAGAGACATAACAAAAAAAGAGAATTTTACACCAATATCCCTGATGAACATCAAAGTGAAATTCCTCAATAAAATAGTGGCAAACCAAATCCAGCAGCACATCAAAAAGCTTATCCACTACGATCAAGTTGGCTTCATCCCTAGGATGCAAGGCTGGTTCAACATACACAAGTCAATAAACAATCCATCACATAAACAGACCCAATGACAAAAACCACATGATTATCTCAATACATGGAGAAAAGGCTTTCAGCAAAATTTAACAGCCCTTCATGCTAAAAATTCTCAATAAACTAGGTATTGATGGAACGTATCTCAAAATAATAAGAGCTATTTATGACAAACCCACAGCCAATATCATACTGATTGGAAAAGCTGAAAGCAGTCCCTTTGAAAACTGGCACAAGATAGGGATGCCCTCTGTCACCACTCCTATTCAACATAGTGTTGGAAGTTCTGGCCAGGGCAATCAGGCAAGAGAAAGAAATAAAGGGTATTCAATTAGGAAAAGAAGAAGTCAAATTGTCCCTGTTTGCAGATGACATGATTGTATATTTAGAAAACCCCATCGTCTCAGGCCAAAGTCTCCTTAAGCTGATCAGCAATTTCAGCAAAGTCTCAGGATACAAAATCAATGTGCAAAAATTACAAGCATTCCTATACACCAATAACAGACAAACAGAGAGCCAAATCATGAGTGAACTCCCATTCACAGTTGCTAAAAAGAGATTAAAATACCTAGGAATCCAACTTACAAGGGATGCAAAGGACCTCTTCAAAAAGAACTACAAACCACTGCTCAACAAAATAAAAGAGGACACAAACAAATGGAAGAACATTCCATGTTTGTGGATAGGAAGAATCAATATCGTGAAAATGGCCATACTGCCCAAGGTAATTTATAGATTCAATGCCCTCCCCATCAGGCTACCAGTGACTTCCTTCACAGAGTTGGAAAAAAAGAGCCCACATTGCCAAGACAGTCCTAAGCAAAAGAATAAAGCTGGAGGCATCATGCTACCTGACTTCAAACTACAAGGCTACAGTAACCAAACAGCATGGTACTGGTACCAAAACAGATATATAGACCAGTGGAACAGAACGGAGGCCTCAGAAATAACACCACACATCTACAACCATCTGATCTTTGACAAATCTGACCAAAACAAGAAAGGGGGAAACAATCCCCTATTTAATAAACAGTGCTGGGAAAACTGGCTAGCCATATGTAGAAAGCTGAAATTGGATCCCTTCCTTACACCTTATACAAAAATTAATTCAAGATAGATTAAAGACTTAAATGTTAGACCTAAAACCATAAAAACCCTAGAAGAAAACCTAGGCAGTACCATTCAGGACCTAGGCATGGGCAAGGATTTCATGACTAAAACACTGAAAGCAATGGCAACGGAAGCCAAAATAGACAAATAGGATCTAATTAAACTAAAGAGCTTCTGCACAGCAAAAGAAACTACCATCAGAGTGAACAGGCAACCTACAGAATGGGAGAAAATTTTTGCAATCTACTCATCTGACAAAGGGCTAATAATATTCAGAATCTACAGAGAACTTAACCAAATATACAAGAAAAAAACACCCCGTCCAAAAGTGGGCAAAGGATATGAACAGACACCTCTCAAAAGAAGACATTATGCAGCCAACAGACACATGAGAAAATGCTCATCATCACTGGTCATCAGAGAAATGCAAATCAAAACCACAGTGAAATACCATCTCACACCAGTTACAATGGCGATCATTAAAAAGTTGGAAACAACAGATGCTGGAGAGAATGTGGAGAAACTGGAACGCTTTTACACTGTTGGTGAGAGTGTAAACTGGTTCAACCATTGTGGAAGACAGTGTGACAATTCCTCAAGGATCTAGAACTAGAAATACCATTTGACCCAGCAATCCCATTACTGGGTATATACCGAAAGGATTATAAATCATGCTACTATAAAGACATATGCACACGTATGTTTATTGCAGCACTATTCACAATAGCGGAACCTTGGAACCAACCCAAATGTCCTTCTATGATAGACTGGATTAAGAAAATATGGCACATATATACCATGGAATACTATGCAGCGATAAAAAAGGATGAGTTCGTGTCCTTTGCAGGGACTTGGATGCAGCTAGAAATCATCATTCTGAGCAAACTGTCACAAGGACAGAAAACCAAACACCACATGTTCTCACTCATAGGTGGGAATTGAACAATGAGAACACTTGGACACAGGAAGGGGAACATCACACCCCAGGGCCTGTCATGGGGTAGGGGACCTGGGGGAGGGATACCATTAGGAGAAATACCTAATGTAAATGATGAGTTAATGGGTGCAGCAAGCCAACATGGCACGTGTATACCTATGTAACAAACCTGCACGTCGTGCACTTGTACCCTAGAACTTAAAGTATTAAAAAAAAAAAAAACAGAAAAGAATGCCCTCTACCAGATACTGTGAGACTTACGCCACCCTGCCTTCAGCTCTCTAGCAGATGTCCCTTGATTAGTGGGGCCTTCCTGAATATAAATATATGTAAATATAAATATATAGAGAAACAAAAGGCACCTCACCCTCTTACTGCTAGCATCACTTATGCCCTTTATTCTGTTTTCTTTTTCCTCGTAGCACTTACCACCACCAGAGACGTGTGTGTGTGTTCATTATCTATTTATTCCAACTAGAAAATAAATTATATAAGGGCAAAGATGATGTTTTGCTTGCTGCTGTATCTTCAGCTCCTTAGGATTGTGCCTGGCAAATAGTAGGTAATAAATAGTTGTTTATTGAATTAATAGGAAAAAAATCTGTAAAATCTGTAGTCCTGCGCATGTGAAGAAGGAATATTAGACTCAGCATGATTTTCTGAAAGTGACATATACTTAAGTGATGCTAATAGAACATGCTTCATATGTTTGAGTCTTGATGATCTCTGACATGGGAAATGGGGTAAACCTTTTTTTAAAAAGGAGAGTATAATCTGTTCTTGGCAGCAGCTTTCTATAATCTAGGAAATAATTCAATATTATTAATTTTAGAATTAGATATAGTCGACTGGGCGCATTGGCTCACACCTGTAATCCCAGCACTTTGGGAGGCCAAGGCAGGTGGATCACCTGAGGTCGGGAGTTCAAGACCAGCCTGACCAACATGGAGAAATGTCATAGAAATGACCAACATAGAAATGTCAACTAAAAATACAAAAATTAGCTGGGCATGATGGCGTATGCCTGTAATCCCAGCTACTCAGGAGGCTGAGGCAGGGGAATCGCTTGAACCCAGGAGGCGGAGGTTGTGGTGAGCCAAGATCGCGCCATTGCACTCCAGCCCGGGCAACAAGAACTAAACTCCATCTCAAAAAAATAATAATGATAGTAATTAGATATAATCGTTTTTCATTAAATACCTTCACTAAAATCAAATGGTAGCTGTGCTACTTGATACCTTTACTTATAAATAGTTTATGTTATATGGCCAAAGTCAGTATAGGCATTGTTAACATGATAATGGCATTTGTTTGTTAATTTGTTATTTATTGGTTGTTGGGTCAGATGACTAGAAGATAACCCAAGTTTTTTCACTATTCTGTGTTCTCATCCTCAGTAATGATCTTTCCAGGTTGATAAAGATCTGTTCTGTTTTTTAATAGCTCCAGAGGAGAAAAGTTTATTCTCTTTTTGATTGATTTTTTTTTTTTTTTTTTTATGTATCACTTCGGCACCTATTCAGTGTGTGCGCAATTACTATCGTCCAGGAGCTCCTGGCCGATGGTTATGATGTGGCATGAGCCCACATTTGGCAAGGTTCATTTCCCAAGGCTAGAATCAGGGAAAGACCAGTGATGGCCAAAGTGGTCCCAGAAGGAAGGGAAGGCATTTATTTATCCCTACACCGCTTCATTTGGAAGACTGTTGGTGAGGGGGGAAAGGAAGGGCAAGCATTCTAGACCAAGGAGTTGCTCGACCAAAGACACCCAAAGGTTGGGGAAAAGGGATAGGGTATAAGTGTGTGAATGGGACAGAAAAACAAGAGAGTTCCACAGGGCCCAAGGCTGGGAAGCGGGCTGGTGGACAAGTAATAGATGCTATGCAGGGGAGTTTCAGTGTGAGAACTGCCATTGCAGGTTTAAACTCTACTCACTGGGCCTGGATACAATGAACACCCCTGTCATGTCAGTTTATACCCATTTCTTCATGTTCTGACACTTGAAAACTATTATTTTTTAGATAGGATTCTTGAGTATTTTAATTTTTCTAAATAGTCAGTGACACATAACAGTGTTTCTTTGATTACAAAAGTCTGAACTGAAGTTGTTTAAAGCCATTGCCCCTTTAGGGCCACATATATCTGACTTTTATCTTGGGTTATGTTCTCAAATGTTCTGGAGACAAGATAAAAGATACTAGGGCTTTTAATCTGTGACCCTTGAATTTTCCTTGTTGAGGTTTGTCATTTGTTTGTTTTTTGCTGTTGCTGCAGTTTTGTTTTGTAGTGGGAATTTAGACAGTAATGACAGAAAGAACCATGTTTCCTTAAGTGGGTGATCCCATTCAGCAACAATAGTATTAATATTCTCACAGAGCAGAAGCCTTTTTTCTGGGTAGATGAGTGTTTTATAGAAGAAGTACCTCAGGACTCAGGACTTCAGCCTCTCTCATTCTCCACCAGATGGAGTTTAACATTTTGGATGGAAAGTCTGAAATGATTTTCCCTTGTGATACCCTGTTTTTTATGTCTGTGTATAAATGTATAATGACTAATTTGGAAATATCGCTATCAATTTGTTAAACTAGGAAGCATTATTTCCCCTGGAATTAGTTTTTGCTCTGGCCCAGGATCACTGTGGTATAGAACTTTCACCACAGAATAGCCTCTGGTAAAAGATAAGGCCTCGACTTGTCCTGCTTTAACGCTTCTGTATATGTTTTAAAACCTTGCCCCAATCAACTCTCTAAGGATGTTATAAAGAGAGCAATGTATTATAAAGTGTTTCATTTTACTAACTATTTTCCAAGGGAAAATGCAAATGATTACTATATTAGACATACAGTAGGAGTAGAAGAAGTGGCTGACTTAAAACATGGTGAAGGAGAATAAATGTTTCTGGTACTACAGTTTCAAGTTTTGAAGTGGACAGCCCAGCAAAACAAAGCTAGGGAGGCCTGGAGGCCACTGTCAAGTGAACTCATGTTCCTGGTTCTCCCCCGTGTGCTCTTCACACCCCGACGCATCTCCACCTCCCTCATCATAGGGGGCACCTGCCCCTCTTGGGGATCAGGCTCTTGGCAGCAGCTCCTTTTGAGAAGTGAGGCGCTATGTAGAGCCTCTGCCATTCTCGAGGGTCCTGCCTGACAGTGTATTCTCCATTTTCTTAGCCCAGTAAATGAGGATGAGGATAAGCGAGGACACTGTATCGTGTAATGTGGGATCTTTTAACACATAAACTTGCTGTCTTTTCCTTTTATGGTATCATGGGGTCTTGATACCATCTCTCATCTTCTTAATCTAACATAATTCGAATATTAGTCCTGCTACACAAATAGACTGCTAGAAACCACACTGGGATTTCATTCGCTGTGTGTCAACAGTAGAAATTCAGGAAAATCCTCTGGTTTTGCCAGCAGTAAGGTGCCGCAGCAGGTATCAAAGGCAGCCTCTTTTATTCCAAACATAGTGATTTTGGTGGCTTTTCAGACACCTTTCATTATGTCTTCACACCTGCAGTTATCGAGGGATGTCTGGTCTAGCTATATGAAAACTGAAAGTCCAAAATAACCCAGGAAACTCCTTTATTCCTTTGGTTCTCACAAACACAGTCGAAGTATTTGTTTCATCATGCTAACAGATTATAGTTGACTGTTAGATTTAGTGCTGAAAGAAAGATGGCCCACATCAGGAGCCACGTGTCTTTTCAGGAACCAGTGCTGTGAAACATCAAGTCTTGATCAATATGGAAGTTGTCTTCTCTGTTTTGGTAGGCACACTTCCTGTTTCCTAACAACAGGGTGGTGGTGACATCATAGTGGGGTCCTGCAGCATGTGAAGAGGGAATATCAGACTCGGCATGCTTTTCTGAAAGTGACGTGTACTTAATTGATACTAATAGGATATGTAAGAACATGCCTTGTATGGTTGAGTCTTGATGATCTCTGACATGGGAAATGGAGTAAACCTTTTTTATAAAGGACAAAATTTGGGAGACCTGATGGTAAATCTAAAAAGTCACAACCCCTGCCAGAGTTTGCAGAACGGCACCCAGAAACCTAAGGATTGTGGTTTTAGGTTTATAGAACACATTTGGGGGCTTAGTCATTTAATAGATATTTTCTGTAGCATAAATGTAATCATCACCAGGAAATGTCTCTGAGCTTTCATTCATTAAACAAAATGTGCTAAACACTTAGAGGCAGTCAGGCAGTGTTACTACAAAGCACCCCAGTGTAGCATTTATTTTTTAAACATCATTACCACTTGGTAATATCTTGGTCAGCTCATGGCGTTCTGGAAAAAGCCCAGATCTTACGCTGTGCTTGTGCTGAGTTACTCCCTTAGGTGTGCATTGTTTTCTTTTTCACTAAAGGTTTTCTCCAGATGTCCTTCTAATTAATGTCAGTGTTTTCCAGGCATTATCTTCAGTCTTTTCCCTTTAAGGATCCTAGACCTGTTTTCTACTCTGCCAACCACACCATACCCAGGTTATCATTCACCATCATATTGTGCCTGGTCCCTGGTTGATAAAGAGTGTTCATTAAAGGGTGATGTGAAAATGATGTGATGAAAGGCCACAGACCCCTTCTGAATTCTTTACCACCCTTAGCAACAGCAGGCTGTGTGGCTACCTGTCTTATCTTTTAGCAGATGGAATTCATGTTCTAATTCTCAGTGGAATAAATTAGGGGATGTTGGGAAACGGTTGCTTTTAATGAAGCAGGAGGAATTTTACATTTTTGTAAGCCAGCCATTAAAATGTGGACATTAGGCATTTAAAAGAAGTTTCTATTTAGTTTAAAACTAGCAACTTGAGCTGCAATGATAAGAAATGCCCATGGGAAGCCTAATCCCTCAGCTCCACTGCACATTCCCTTGTTTTCTTGCCATAAAACATGATATAGCCTCAGGAATTTTGTTCTTGTGTTCTTGGAGTATTAGTGACTACATTTTGGTTTTCACCTTTTGTGTCAAAAATCATGCCGCCAGCAATTTGCTTTTCATCCTTTGATCCGAAGAATGTTTTCGTCAACAAATGCTGGACTTCAATGCAAGGAATGTTAATGTGTACCCTCAGCTGCCAGCTGGGAGAACCATTTAATATGATGAAGTGCAGTGAGAAACATTATTCTTGTTGGAGTTTCAGTTCTTACAGTAAAGAATGATGTTTGATCACAGGTTTTAAAACCTATATCACATTTACTCTTAAAAATAATTTAAGTGAATTTTTAAAAATTACTAGCAAAGCTTTTTTTCCGAAATGAAACCTGTAGAATATATTATCCTCGAGATTTTTATAGAATACATTATTACTCTTTTTAAGAAACACTTCCATGTGTAGAATATGAAACCATAATAGGCTTTAGGATTTATACTTAAAGCAGTGCTAATATTATTTTGAACGACACACATACGACACAGTCTTTTGCTTTGCTTCCTAAAGTGAACAAACATTAAACTCTGCCCCATTATGTTTTTAATGTGTTTGTATCTTTAAAATATATACATTATTGTATTCACGTTCTTTAAAAAAAATTTTTCCCTAGGTTGCCATTGTTTATCTGGCTTTCAGAGTAATATTTCTAAACATATGTGAAGAACAAAAACAGGCAAACTTCAACAACAAAAGAAGGTTGCGACTGAGTGTGGGTGGGCCGGGTTGCTGCTACCCTCGGGGCCCATTCTCTCAGGGAGCCCCTCCTGCTTTTGCGACTCTGACTCTTCCAGCAGGTGTCACTCTCTGGCAGCAATGGGCGGGCAGGTTGCAGTTCACCTGACTCATCTTCAAGTGATAACTTTTAAGATGTATCTTTAGGGAAGTTGTTTGACATAAATTTATCAAAACCTTTACTTTTGACAAAAATGTTGCTACATTATATGCCTGCTTTTTCCCTCATGAATTGAAATTCACAGAAAATAGAGGAATTCATGTTGTGCTGATATAAAATTTTATTGAGTATTGGAAACATTTGTTTATAATGAGAGGGGAATGTGTCTGGGAGGACATAATGAAATGGAACTTTTTGGACCACTTATGAATTTGCTAAGCAAATATAGATTCTTGAGGTCTGTTCTAGAGTCTCTGATGGCTGCAAAGGGGTAAGCCACAGTGCTTACGCTCCTGAAGTATTAGTCCGTATTATACACACCAGGAAAGGAACAATTGTAATAGAAAGGCTGAAAAGCAGTATATCTTATTGGCATAATGACAGGGCTCTTAAGTTCCTAGAAACCTGTTTTTGAATTCTGGCTTTGATGCATTCTAATCATTTATAGTACAGGCGTCTTAACTTCCTTATGGACGATGGGTGTGGTATCAACTCTGTCACAGGGTGGTAGTTAGGTTTAAACATGGAGGGTGGTGTGGCATAGATGTTGGCAAACTTTTATGTCAGGGGCTGGACAGTGAATATTTTAGGCTTTATTTAAGCCGCATATTCTCTGTCATGAATACTATAACTGTGATTGTTGCACAAAAGCAGCCATAGACAGTATGTAAACAAATGAGCCTGGCTGTGTTCCAATAAAACTTTATTCACAAGAACCCGTGGAGAGCCACATTTAGCTGGTGACCATAGTTTGCCAATCCCTGATATAACAGTTAATCAGGCCGGGCACAGTGGCTCACACCTGTAATCCCAGCATTTTGGGAGGCCGAGGCAGGTGGATCACCTGAGGTCACGAGCTCGAGACCAGCCTGGACAACACGTGAAACCCCATCTCTACTAAAAATACCAAAATTAGCCAGGCGTGGTGATGGGTATCTGTAATCCCAGCTACTCGGGAGGCTGAGGCAGGAGTATAGCTTGAACCTGGGAAGCAGAGGTTGCAGCGAGCCGAGATTATGCCACTGCACTCAAGCCTGGGTGACAGAGCAAGACTCTGAGACATCTCAAAAAAAAAAAACGAAAACAAAAAAACAAAAGAAGACAACGAAAAAACCAGTTACTCAACATAGTATCATAGTTATTACATTAAGTAACATGCAGCAGCAGCAGCAAAGTGAGCAGTATCACAGAGTCGTATGTGACAAGTGTTTTGAGTCCATGACAAGTCCTTGTTCTTGTCCTCACAAGCTTGCTGTTCACAGGCAAGGCACTTTTCCTTTCTGGGTCTTTTATCAGTACGACTTTTGATTTGGCAGCAGTAGTCTTGTTTGGGGGTCAGGGGCAGTGGTTAAGGGGGACAGGGAAGTATATAAAGGACTTTTATTTGTATGAATCCAAACAGAGAGCAGAGTTGTCTGTGCTTTGTTTTGGTGCCATGGATATTTAAAAGGATACCATTGTCTTCTGTTCACTTAAGCTACCCATTTTATCTTTTCTCTGTTACCCAGAATATCAGTCTTGTTTAACAAATATGTAATGATTCAAAATTCATTTGCAAGTTTTTAAACTTTGACAGTGGTCTCCTCTAGCAGAGATTTCAGATACTATGTATTCAGAGACAGAAACATCATTCTGTGCTTATCTCAGTGAACGAAACCCAGGAAAGCCATCCCAGCCCCTCCTACATCCTCTCCAAGCTACAGGCGTGTGGCTTGCCCAGGAGGGGAGAAGGGTGCAGAGAAGCCACCCTGTGTGTCTTCTCACCCATCCTGCTAATCCTGACCTGAAATTTGATATAATCAAGGCAAAATTAGATTAAAATGGAGCCACATAGTTTTACACTCCAAGTAGTTTGTACATACATCAAAAAATATAGTGTTTGTTTTAAATTATTCATATTATTTGCATATACTAAAAAAGAAATCAGCATGCTTCTTGAAAAATATATATGTTAATAACAGTTTGAAATATATAACTGATTCTTAAACTTTTATATAATGCAGTATATTTGAAATTTTAAAAGTTCAATTATTTACGTTCTCCTTGGGGACTACATTTTATACATTCTGTTACTTGTAATCAAATAATCGTATGACGCTTTTCATGTCGGTACCTACAAAGATTGAATTCATGCATATTTATAAGGTAGCTTATTGACTATAATTCATTGTTGACCTTTCTGATGATTCTGTGGTTAGATTTTTAAAATGTGATTGAATGGAATGTCTAGGTGTAGACTAACATAGGTTTGAATCTCAGCTCTGACATTTATGAGCTGTGGGCTCAACACTTTAAAAGAAATTAACTGCATTTTTCATGTTTTAAATCGTTGTCTGAGAAAAAGTCAACTCCTTAATTAGTCCTTGTTTTAATTATGATCAAATAGTATTGGTTTGTACAGAGTGGCGCTGAGGATCCAGGCTATGGATGGCTGCAACTGGAATAGAGCCATTTAGTCAGCATATGTACAATAGAATAAAAAATGCAAAAAAAAAAAAAAAAA
>NW_012103809.1:5750660-5801386 GCF_000951045.1 Mandrillus leucophaeus
GGTGGCGGGCGCCTGTCGTCCCAGCTACTCGGGAGGCTGAGGCAGGAGAATGGCGTGAACCCGGGAGGCGGAGCTTGCAGTGAGCCGAGATACGGCCACTGCACTCCAGCCTGGGCGACAGAGCGAGACTCCGTCTCAAAAAAAAAAAAAGATAAGAGCACTTTTAGGTACTAAGAATTTAAAATGTGTATATAGGTTAGAGTGCATTGGGGTGAAATTTCCTGTGCTTCCAAGTTAACCAATAGAAGTGTTGAAATTGATTTCAAGAATTGATAGTGTCCTATTAAACAATAGGAAGACAGAAGGTACTTGTGAGAAGTCTTGATTTGACTATGAGGCTAATAGGGAGGTGCTTGTTGTACAAGCTTATCTGAGAGAATAGTGGTATCAGTAGAGTAAAAGACCCTAAAGCGGGCCGGACGCAGTGGCTCATGCCTGTAATCACAGCACTTTGGGAGGCCGAGGCTGGTAGATCACTTGAAGTCAGGTGTTCGAGACTAGTCTGACCAACATGGTGAAACCCCGTCTGTACTAAAAGTACAAAAATTAGCCACGCATGGTGGTGGGCGCCTGTGATCCCAGCTACTCAGGAGGCTGAGGTAAGAGAATCACTCGACCCTGGGAGGTAGAGGTTGCAGTGTACATGTGTATTCCATATATACAGGTGAAGACATGAATCCATACCAATAACTTCCAGTCCAGCACCACTAAATTTATTCTAGTCTCCTCCATTTCCTTCTCTTCTTCACCCCCAGTGAGAAACCTGGTTCGCACCTACAGTATGTTTACGTATTTGCTCAGTTCTAGGATACAAATAAACTAGTTTGAAAAATCCTTACCTTTACTCCTGTAAGAAACAGATTTAAAATTACAGTGCAGTGTGTGCCATTCTTGTCTCTAGCCTTCACTGTCTCCACTCAAAACCCTCTTTGCCAAGGTTACCTGGGACAGGACCTTACTTTCCATGCCCTTAGCGTGGCTGTGCCATTCATGCAGCTGCAGTCAGAGCCATCTGTCTCAGCTTGCATTCCTCTTAGGTTCACCCCACATCCTAATGGATTCTGTTTTTATTTACTTACAACAAAATTTACTTTATGGTGTATAGTATGTGGTTTTTGGCAAATGCATAGAATTGTATGTTCATCACATGGACACAGGGAGGGGAACATCACACACCGGGGTCTGTCGGGGGGTGGGGACAAGGATAGGGAGAGCATTAGGACAAATACCTAATGCATGCAGGGCTTAAAACCTGGATGATGGGTTGATGGGTGCAGCAAACCACCATGGCTCATATATACCTATGTAACAAACCTGCACGTTCTGTACATGTATCCCTGGACTTAAGGTATAATAGTTTTTTTTAAAAAGTGTATGTTTATCCCCCCTTTCTTTTCTAATGTTGGTCATTTGTATCTTCTCTCTTTCTTTCTTGGCTAGTGTTACCAGAGAATTTTTCCAACAACCCAGCTTTTGGTTTCATTGCCTTTCTCTATTTTTCTTTTTTCAGTTTCATCGTTTCGGTTCTCATTTTTATTATTTTCTTCCCTCGCCTTGCTTTGAGTTTAGTTTGATCTTCTTTTTCTGATTTCTAAAACTGAAAAATTTAGATTTATCTGAGAGCCTTCTTCTTTTCTAATGAAAGTGTTGAATATGATAAATTTCCCACTGACTACTGCATTAGTTACGTCCCACAAAGTTTGAATGTTTAATTTTCATCCAGTTGAAAATATTTGACATTTTTGAGACTTTCTCGTTAACCCAATGAATATTAAGAGATGTGTTCTTTTTTTTTCAACTTCTAAGTTCAGGGGTACATGTGCAGGGTGTGCAGGTTTGTTACATAGGTAAACGTGTGCCATGGTGGTTTGCTGCACAGATCATCTCATCATCTAGGTGTTAAGCCCAGCATTTCTTCCTGATGTTCTCCCAGCACATTCCCGTCACCCCCCAACAGACAGGCCCCAGTGAGTATTGTTCCCCCCAAAGTGTCCATGTGTTTTCAGCGTTCAGTTCCCACTTATAAGTGAAAACATGCAGTATTTGGTTTTCTCTTCCTGCATTAGTTTGCTGAGGATGACGGCTTCCAAATCCATCCATGTGCCTGCAAAGGATATGATCTCATTCGTTTTTATGGCTGCATAGTATTCCATAGTGTACATGTACCACATTTTCTTTATCCAGTCTATCATTGATGGGCATTCAGATTGATTCCATGTCTTTGCTATTATGAATGAACATGCATGCAAGTATCTTTATAATAAAATGATTTCTGTTCCTTTGAGTATATACCCAGTAATGGGATTGCTGGGTCAGATGGTATTTCTTCAGAATTCTAGGTCTTTGAGAAATTTCCACACTGTCTTGCACAATGGTTGAGCTAATTTACACTCCCACCAACAATGTCAAAGCATTCCTTTTTCTCTGCAACCTCTCCAGCATCTGTTATTTTTTGACTCTTTAGTAATAGCCATTCTGACTGGCCTGAGATGGTATCTCATTGTGGTTTTGATTTGCATTTCTCTAATGATCAGGAATGTTGAGCTTTTCCTCATGTTTGTTGGCTGCAACATGTATGTGTTATTTTGAGAAGTGTCTGTTCATGTCATTTGCCCATTTTTTAATCAGGTTATTTTTTTGTCTTATAAATTTGTTTAAGTTCCTTGTAGACTCTGGATATTAGACCTTTGTCAGATGGATAGATTGTGAAAACTTTCTCCCATTCTGTAGGTTGTGTGTTCACTCTGATAGTTTATTTTGTTGCGCAGAAGCTCTGCAGTTTAAGTAGACCCCATTTGTCAATTTTTGCTTTTGTTGCAATTGCTTTTGGCGTTTTCGTCATAAAATCTTTGCCCGTGCCTATATCCTGAATGATATTGCCTAGATTTTCTTCAAGGGTTTTCATAGTTTTGCATTTTACATTTAAGTCTTTAATCCATCTTGAGTTAATTTTTTTATATGTATTGTAAAGAAGGGGTCCAGTTTCAGTTTTCTGCATACAACTAGTCAGTTTTCCCAGCATCATTTATTAAATAGGGACTCTTCCCCATCACTTCTTTTTGTCAGGTTTGTTGAAGATCAGATGGTTGCTGGTGTGCGGTCTTATTTCTGGGTTCTCTGTTCTGTTCCATTGATCTATGTGTCTGTTCTTGGACCAGTATCATGCACATGTTCTTTAATTCTGCAATAATTTGATGGTTTTTCAGATATCTTCCAATTAGTTGATTTCTGGTTTAATTCTGTTTTCATGTAAAAACACACTCTGTATGGTTTCTACTGATTTAAAATAGTTGAGGTTTATTTTGTAGCTCAGAATATGGTATATACTGGTGAATGTTCCACATACACTTACATGAAAGGTATGTTCTGCTCTTCAGTGGAACATTTCTGTAAGTGTCTGTTAGGTCTTGATAGTGTTTTACACGTCTCTTATGTGCTTTCTGATTTTCTTATTACATGTTCCATCAGTTACCGAAAGTGGATTATTGAAGTCTTCAGCTCTGATTATGGATTTATTTATTTTTGTTCAGTTTCCACTCATTTATTTTGAAGCTCTGTTGCGTACACACTTAGGATTGTTATGTCCATGGGATGACCGGTATCATTATGTAATGCTCCTGTTTATCCTCCAAATATTCTTGGCTCTGAAGTCCGCTTCGTCTGGTATTAGTATAGTTTCTGCAGCTGTATTTTAGTTATTGATTTATAGTATATCTTTCTCCAAACTTTTATTTTCAACCTATTTGTCTTTATATCAGTATTTTTAAATGCATTTCTTATATACAGTATATACATGGGACTTGCATTTTATTCAATCCTAGTCATTTCTGTCTTTTAATTTATGTGTTAGACCACCCCTTTTAATGTTGTTATTTGTGTAATTGGATTAAAATGTACCATATTGGCAGCTGTTTTCTGTTTGTTTCATTTTTGGGTTTCAGTTTTCTTTTGATGCCTTCTCTAGTATTAATCGAGTGTTTTTTATGATTCTGCTCTATTTCCTCAACTGACTTACTATTTATACCTTTAAAAATTGTAGTTATCTACCTCAGATAATATTGCATTGCTTTACATGGAGCCTGTAGACTTTACTGCAGTATATACACAGCTCCTCCTTTCCGTCCTTTATGCTATTGTGGCCATACCTTTTTACATTTACATCTACTATGAACGCACAGGATATTGTTTTAGACATTCAGGTATCTCTTAGAGTAATTAAAAAATAAGAAAAAAAAATGGGGACAATTTATTCTGTTTTCACTGTTCTTTGTTTCTTTGTGTAGATCCGGGCCTCCATCTGATGTTATGTTCCTTCTGCCTGAGGAACTTCCTTTTAACATTTATTGTCCACTAGGTCAAGCAGCTGGCAGTGAATCCCCTCAGTTTTTGTTTTTCTAAGAAAGTCTGTGTTTCTCTTTCATCTTTGAAAATTATTTTCAATGGGCATAGAATTCTGGATTGGACAGTTTTCTTGGTTTTGTGACTGTGTTTTTTATTTGCACCATTTTCATTGAATTCTTTGTAGTAGTTTTCATCAGTCAGCTGAAAGTCCCATCTGTTATTGCCTACCTTTCCCTTTAGAGCCTTCAGCATATTAACCATCGTTATTTCAAATTCTCAGTCATTTCTAACATAGGTGTCATATCTCACTGTGGTTCTGATGATTGCTTTGTCTCTCTGAAGCATGTTTTTTTCTTGCCTTCTTGTATGCCTTGTAATTTTGTGTTGAAAGCTGTACATCTTGTGTAAGACAGTAGAGACCCATGGAAATTGTTTGTATGCCTAGAAATGGGCATGCCTCTCCTTCCTAGAGGCCTTTAGCGTGGGAGTTACAGTTTATCTAGTTAGGAGTGGGCTGGGATTGAGCGATTTGTTGTCACTACAGCCATCCTCACTGCAGCAAAGTCTTCACGTTCCTGTAGAGATACCTTGTGTTTTGGTTGGGAGTTGGATCACAAGAACGTCACCTGTTCAGTTCTAGTTTTGGGTCTTCCTTTTGCACTGTACCTCAGAAAGGTTCTCTCTGCACGTTCTTGTTCTCCTGTTTGTCTCCAAGCACTATTTTGTTACCTGTAATTCTAAGCTCCTTAGCTTGGCACTGGGGGGCGAGGAGGAGGATGGGGTGCTGTCTCTGCTCCGATTGAGATTCAGTCTTGTACCTGCACCATTTTCTTAGGTTTCTGGGCTGTGGCCCTCTCAGTTCTCCTCCCCGTCCCCCAAGTGTTATAGGGGTTTCTGTGTAATCCTGTCCCTCCCCAGGGAGACAGGCTGTGTGTGTATGTTTGTCCTGTTCCCTTTCTACATTGCAGTGAGTTTTCACCAGTGTCCTAAGGACAACAGTGCGTGCCACCCTTGTCCTCACAGGGTGAGTCTTTTGTTTTCCTGGTGGAGACAGGGGAGACGGTTCCAGGTGTAGTTCCTTGCCACTCCTGTTGGGTTACTGCTTCTCTCCCCAGTATCTGGAACGCAGTGGCCACTTCGTACCGCACCTTCCTGTGAGCACCTGAGTGATGATCATGGCATGGATCCTGTGTGAGAGTGTAACCGCCAGAGGTTTCACACAATCTTGGCAGCCCACTCTTGACTCTAACCAGATACTTGAGCAGGACCCTCCTGACCGGGATTCTGTTGTGTCTGCCCTCGGTGACGCAAGCTTGTGTTTCCTTAGATTTTGGGCTGTTGATTATCTCGGACCTCGGCTTATTGATGGGTTTGGAAAAAGTTGTAAGTTCAAAGTTAGGCCAAGCATATGTGTGTGTGTGTGTGTATGCACATGCACGCGTGTGTGTGTTTAACGCAAACAGTCACATCCTTGTTAGACTTTACGGCAAGATCAGCCTTGAACGAAATCATCCTTTCTCTCCAGTAACTTATTCTCCCAGTCTCTCTAGTCTTTTTACAAATTTTACTTCTTTAAAGAAGACGCGTCTCCACACACACACAAAAATACCTAATTTGCTACTGATGTGGCGAATTCAAGTCAAATTGAGGATGACTCGAATTTTACAATGCCAAACATCAGACAAGGTAGAGAAGTAGCTGAGGCACAGGAGTCTGGGCATTTACCCGGAAATCACACATTCTGTCTCCAGCCTAGGCCCCTAGAGCCATTCAATATTTTGGTATTATTTTATTTCATTACTTATTTTACAGCATAACAGTAGAACCCTAAAAGCAAAAGGCTTATGAAATCACATGCTAACGGAACCTAAATGCATGTTTCATCTTTGAGTTTTTTAATTATAAAAGTAACACACGTTTGTGATAAATAATGTAAAATGTCAAGTTCTTTTCATCCCCTAGAAATAATCACCCTCAAATCTTTTGTATGGATCTTCTAAGACTTTTCTCTAAGAACTTATTTTTGTCATATACAAAGAAAAAGTAGTAAAAAATTAACGTCTAGGCCATTTGGGAAAGGCAGCCTATTGCTTGTTGCTCTGTTTACATGTTTTTCTCTCTTCAAAAAATACCTGTAAGTGCAGAATGTATCACAGCTAAACTGTACATTGTCTAATGTCATCTTTATTATATCTCAGTGACATTCCTCCCCCATAACTAAATTTTATTAAACTTTCTGTGTGAAAGAACCTCTAATTTGCAAGATTTTGAAAATGTGAAGAGTCTAAAAGTTCCACATGAGCTTATGAGATTTCTGAAACTATTTCCTGGGTCATCTGAAGATTCCTTGTTAAACTCAGTTTCACATGATGTTATGAGGCTGATACTAACGACTTTTAGATAATATCCCCCTTTCTATGAGGAATGGGTTGAATCATATCACAGAAATTGACAGCAAATGTTAGCATCTCTCAGCAAATAAGAAGGCTTACACATTAGGTGAATATGACGACACGGAGGACCATTGAAACATGCCTGTGTCAACCAAAAGAAGAAACTAAAGCACAAAGTGTGGTTGAAAGGGTTGACTTGAGCCAGAATAAGGACAGCTGCCCAGATGACTCACCCAAACTGCTTGCTTGGCCTTTGTTACACGCAGATTTTTAAAGGCAAAAAGAAAAAAAAAACCACAAAAACAAAAAAACAGGGCGGGAGAGGAAGGCGGTGTTACCGAGTAGACTGTTAGACAGTTCTGTTAGGAATTCTCATTGATATACAGGAGTAACAGTGATTAGTGACTGCCTGTCCGTGGTTAAGCTATAAAGTGTGGGATATGGTGTCCGATGCCACATTACTAGGTTAATTCGCAGCTACCTGTGGCAATGGGAAGCAGCTCCAGTAAAGTGGGGGGTAGGATGTGATTGCTGTGTCATCTTAATGCCTCTCTGAGGCCTAGTAATTTGAAAGGGCCCACATTCCTCAAATAAAAGTCCTTTTCTTTCCTCATCTGTGATACTATTCAGATCTAAAGAAAATGTATTTTGCTCACAGATACCAACAGCCGTCAGCTTTTTGTGTTTGATTTAATTTGTTCAGTAAAAGGAGGATACAAAATAGAGAAAAAGCTCAGGAAAAGAGTTGCTTTGAACTCTTTATTAATTTTATATGTAGTTCAGTTGTGTTTTAAAGATTTTCTAAAGATTTTCAAGGCCTTCGTTTCCTTGTTTCTTGATTACCCTCCGCCTGCCTCATTCGCCTTCTAAGAGTCATTTCCCATTCCTCATCCCTGACCCGGCCCTCCCACAGAGCTGCCCTCCTCTGAATCCTGATGGCCACCTGTCTTGTTCTTCCCCAGGGCCTTCTCCTCAGCCAGGGCGGAGGCTCGTTGTGGGCAGGGTCCTTGTCTTTTATAATCCTCACAGAGTTACCAAACCTATAAAAAAAATTAAAAATAGCCTCTGTGCACTTGCAAAGCATTCCATCACATACTCTCTTGGTTGTTTTTATTAGATGAAAAACAGAGATTCAGTTATGAGCGATCTGGATATGATCTTGAAGAATCTGATGGCCCAGATGAGGATGACAATGAAAATGAAGACGATGATGACGACAGCCAGGCGGAATCAGTCCTGTCAGCCGCGCCCTCGGTCACAGCCAGCCCGCAGCACCTTCCATCTAGGAGTAGCCTTCAGGACTCTGTGAGTGCTGATGAGGACGTCAGGATCACCGATTGCTTTTCTGCGGTACACACGGACCCAATGGACGTTCTGCCCAGGGCATTGCTCACCAAAATGACCATCCTGAGCACAGCACAGTCTGAGTACAGTAGGAAGACACTGTCCCCGGGGAAGGCCAGGCAGCGTGCCGCGAGAGATGAAAACGACACAACTCTGTCTGTAGACGCTTCCAGGTCCCCGTGTCATCAGATGTCTGTGGACTACCCTGAGTCGGAAGAAATTCTGAGAAGCTCTGTGGCAGGAAAAGCTATTGCTATAACACAGGTAAATGATTGGCCGTTGTTCTTTTATTTCCTTTTTCGATTTAACCTATTAAATATGGAGAACTTAATGGCTTAAGAAGAGAATGCACCCGAGGGATTTATTTAGTTCAAATCAGTCTATTGGGCTTTATTTTTTTCTTGTATTTAAGGGTAGAGGACATTTTTGTCCTTTGGAATCATGTTGAGTATTTTAAGCGGTTCAGATATTTTATTATAACGCTGTGAAAGAACCAAATGGTTCTTGAAAAATATACCCCCTTATTTATATTTGCTTTTTGAAAAATTTTTGAAATTTAAAAAAAGAAAAAAGTGACAGTGGTGAACACAAGTCCCGCAACTGATTTATCTGCTGGCCCCTTCTGAGCTGTTTTTCCACTGGTGCTAATGTGATGATGGGTTGTCACTGACTTATCCAAACATTTCGCACTTTGCCCCCATTGGCAAGACAGCCACCAGTTTCTATGGCAAAGTTAATGTGACCCGAAAACACATCAAGAAGTTCACTTTGCTTGAATGATCACATTGCTACCGCAGCTCGGGAGAGCTTTCTGCCCGGGAACTAGCTCAAGGCAGACACAGGCCTCTGAAAAGTCACGCTCCATGTGCTGCGAGTGAGTCCCTGCTCTACCTCTGGCTGTTTCGTGACAAATGATTAATTCTTGGAGGAATACATTCTTCTCTCATTGACAGTTCTCTTACCTCAGTACGTATGGAATATTGCAATAGGATTTATTTCTAACTGTGACAGATTGTGCTGTAAGCGTCTCTATCCGAAAACCTCTCAGACACTTACCAGTGCCTGGAAATCTGGTTTTCAGTAGACATTTCATAAACTTGCAAATGAACAGACAAACAGCCAGAGACCTTTTTCTCAGTAACATCTCTTCACAAATAATTCTTTACTTCATTTTTCCCCATTGAGTTGTCACAGCCAACTTATATCTCAATTTCTCAATAACTCTTAATCTCTAAAATAAGATGGAGCTAGTGGTGCCAGAAACAGAAATAACAACAAAAATAACAGCTTAAGAATATAGCTGTGTCCACTTCTCAGGGTTATTCTCTGTATACAATATGACAAAATCCAGGAGATTTGCTTGAGACATGCAAAAGACTATACAAGATGTATCGCCATTATTTCTACCGGGAAAGAAAGAAATTAAAGATGTAATAATTTTTTAATTGGAAACTTATTTTTAAAAATCGAAAAATAATTTCATTGCAGCAAACTTCATTTTTATCAATGCAAATATGTTTCCTTTTATCTCATTGTGAAGAAATAGATTTAGCACTAGCTTGATAGCTCGGGGATTATGAAAAAGCGGTCATAAAAGGATTGTTCTGTCTTGTCATTTAGAGCCCGTCACCTGTAAGACTTCCTCCTGCTGCAGCCGAGCACAGCCCCCAGACAGCGGCGGGGATGCCTTCTGTGGCCTCACCACATCCTGACCCTCAAGAACAGAAGCAGCAAATAACTCTGCAGCCGACTCCAGGCCTGCCTTCTCCCCACACTCATTTGTTTAGCCACCTTCCTTTGCATTCCCAGCAGCAATCAAGGACACCTTATAATATGGTTCCAGTTGGGGGGATCCACGTGGTACCTGCTGGCCTCACATACTCCACGTTTGTGCCCCTTCAGGCTGGACCAGTGCAGCTCACGATCCCTGCTGTCAGTGTCGTTCACAGAACTTTGGGTACTCCCGGGGATACGGTCAAAGAAGTGTCTGGCCCTACAAACCCCGCCGGAGTGGCTGAATTAAGCAGTGTTGTGCCATGTATTCCTATTGGCCAAATCCGCGTGCCAGGCCTTCAGAACCTAAGTACCCCAGGCTTGCAGTCACTCCCCTCGTTAAGCATGGAAACTGTCAATATTGTAGGCCTAGCCAATGCAAATATGGCCCCACAAGTCCATCCACCAGGACTGGCTCTCAATGCTGTCGGACTGCAGGTTCTGACTGCAAACCCTTCCTCACAAAGCAGCCCTGCCCCTCAGGCACACATTCCAGGTCTCCAGATCTTGAACATAGCATTGCCTACCTTAATCCCCTCAGTCAGTCAAGTAACCGTCGATGCACAGGGAGCTCCTGAAATGCCAGCTTCCCAAAGCAAAGCATGCGAGACACAACCCAAGCAGACTTCTGTAGCCAGTGCAAACCAGGTCAGCAGGACCGAGTCTCCTCAGGGGTCACCTAAAGTCCAGCGGGAAAACGCAAAAAAAGTTCTGAATCCACCTGCCCCTGCAGGTGACCATGCAAGGCTTGATAGCCTGAGTAAAATGGACACAGAGAAGGCTGCCTCGGCAAATCACGTGAAGCCCAAGCCTGAACCCACTTCCGTACAGGGCCAACCAGTGTCCACGTCACAACCTCTGCTGAAGGCACATTCTGACGTTTTTACAAAGCCCTCAGGCCAGCAGACTCTCTCTCCAGACAGACAGGTGCCCAGGCCCACAGTACTGCCGCGGAGGCAGCCCACTGTGCAGTTCAGCGACGTGAGCAGTGATGATGACGAGGACAGGCTTGTGATAGCAACCTAATGGGTTTTATTTTTTATTGCTTTTTTTTTTTAATAACACTTACAGGTTTCTTTGAAAACCCTCCTTTCCTTAAAGCACATTTTTCTGACATAAACTCATGACTAATCTTTGTGCAATCATGAACTTTTGACCAATAATTGTTGTTTTGTGTCAGCTCCAGCCATTTTTGTACATGTTGTATAGACAATTGTGCCTTTTAGGAGCTTTATGTTTAGAAACTGTACAGATTGTTGAATATCTATATACATAAAAATATATTATATATGTATATGAAAACCAGGTAGTTATTTGTGTTTAGTAAGGAAGACCTGTCAAATAAATCAGATGATTAAATTATATGTTCCACTGTTAAATATAAATTTTATGGCTATGGGGCAGAGTTTCTGTGTATAAATTAGTATGTAAACTCCATATTTATTGTATTCATATTAGTCTTTGAAAATGGGTCTGTTCTCCTTATGTAAGACAGTAACTTTACACTTCAGACAGATTTTCTGTGTTATGAAATGTTTCAGTAAAATATTGTTTACTGACTTTACCATTGCTTCAGTTGTGCCTTCTTTATATCATCCAGTGGTCAGTGATCTGCATTTGGAAAATAGCTCTGGGTTCCATTCTTTCCACATTCCCCTCAACCCTTAGTTTTTTTTGTAAACAGAGACTTGAGTCGCCTTTCTACCATGCGAAACTGTAACCAAAATCCATACAACCGCGAGACCTATTTTTCTTACTTGTGAGAAGTCATTTCATTGTTATTATTAGAAGACTAAATATATAAGAATACTTTCTGTACGTACATAAAGCGTATAGCCTAAAATGGGCAACGTTCCTCAGTGAGGGTATGGAAATTTCTGGGCAACATGAGTTAAAACCCATTGTCCTTAGAATTTGGCTCAGATGAGACCCATATAACCCCATTTCCAGGTTCCAACACTAGATTTGTTCGTGAGCTATGGGCTCTTCTTTCCCTTGATCCTGTTACACTCACAGAGCTCTGTCCAGCACTGAACTGCAGAGGGCCCGAGATGACGGAAAAGCCAAATCCAGACTTCTAAATTACTTAAGTGACTCTCTTTAGACATTACTGTTTCCTGTCCTGGAACGTTAAACCATCCTTCTTCAGAAAAATATGGGGACATGGGGAGCCCCCAATTACCACTGCAGTGATTTGCATTAGTAATGATTACAGATGCTAGGTTTGTGAGAAAAGTGTTTTAATGTTGGAATTTGAATACTTACTACATCAGTAAGTCAATGTATTCACATTTTTAAAGGCTTGTTTAAAAGATTGCAGAGACATAAAATAGGTAAGACAACAGCATGATTTGCGGGGTGAGAGGTAGGGGACAGCCTATCAACTAAGGGGTTTGGAGACCTGCTGCTAGCCAACCCCAGCTTCACGTCTGTGACTTTGCAAAGACCTGGCATTTCAACTTGCTTATCCTTATCTCAATTAGGATCTCCAAGGTGTGCTACAGTCCCAGCACGCTCTGGTGGATCTGTGATGCTTTAAATGCATGCTTCAATTTGCATTTACATATTTCCATAGATTAAGTAACAAAATTCTCCCAAAAAAGATAAAACTACATTTTATATTCTGAGATAGCTTTGGAAAGAATTCTGGAAATACCTGCTCTAGGGATGGCATTGCCCTATCAGTAATAGTAGTTGAAAATGAGGTCTGTTATCCGTCCAATTTCTCAAAATTAATGTTGAACTGTGTCATGAACTTAACTTTTTATTGCCTAAAATTTTAAAGCAGTATAATAAGCATATTCCTAACTCCATAATGAAGTACAGATGACTTCTCTAAATTCAAAATTTATGCTTGGAGTTTTTAGCATTGAGGTTTTTTTAGTTTCTATAGATTTTTCTTAATTTAAAAAATTTCTGTACTTAAAAACAAGTGTTGTGATGTGAGTGGATGTTCCCTTGAAACTTTCATAATGCTGTAATGTACCTTACTCTTATTTTGTACTTTTCACGATTCTTATTTTGGGCTTTTCAAAATTCAATGCATCATGCCCATACCTTTAATATTAGCAACTTTCAAACTTTACTGTGACCTTTCAAGTATTTTGCTAGTATTTGCAATATGCAGCTCTATAAAGATATTACCAAAATCCAACCCATTATACTTTGAAATCACATGCACAAAATAGACAAGGGAATAATAATTTTGTGCTATTTCTTCAAAGTCGTCTTTTCCCAAGGAGCAGTGTCCACTTGATATTCCCAAATATAAACGACTTGCAAATAAGGTAATTCGGAGAACTGGTGGAACTACATTTGACTTTTATTCTGTTGCACCGTCATGTGTGGAGACCCAGGCCCGTAGAGAACTAGGGTGCAATGACATAGTAAATCTCTTTGATAATTTATCAGCAAAACAGGTGAAAGTTTTAATGTGTAACAATTTCAATACCTTGTGTGAATCCACTGCAATGTCATCATCAGAAGTACTGGAAAAAACAGCTGAAGAACCAAAGGTCGTTTTTCTAGTTAAAGATTATTATATCTGGCTTATGAAAATGTATTATAAAGTAAATCAAGGGCATTCAAATAACTTATTTTCATTCCCTAAAGTTTAAGCCAAAATGATAATTATTTCTTTCGAAATGATAATTAACTGATGGTATTTCATGTACAAATTTTCTCAGTTATTTTTTTATATATAGACCTGATTTTCCTTTCACAGAAACAGTATAAGTAACATGTTTCTTACTAGTTAATCCCTGACCTGAATTTTAAGTGATAGCACTTAATAAGGATTATGGAAAATAATCGTTTTTATTGGAAGACTGTCAAGATAGTTAATAGATCTTGATGCATGCTCAGTTCAAATTATAACATCAGGGTTCTTTTTGACTTTTCTGGTTTTCACCTTACATTTTGCAGTCAACTTCAAATAGTACCAGAGAGATGATTTTCATTAATTTTATTTCAAAACCATCTATAAGTTCTAAATACAGGATGTATATCACCTGAAGAACCTTCTCTCAAAGTGACTTCCCATGACTTAAAATATTAAATTTCCCATTTGATATTCAAAATATGTTTTGTAATATATATATATTTATATACATATACATATATAATATTTTAGTGGCAATAACTCCCTGCTCTCATTACCAAGTGGGGAAAAAGGAGAAAGAAGGTTTAAAGCAAGAATAGCACAATGTTTTTCTCTACAAATTATATACAGGCTCTTCACAGCTTACTATGGTTCAATTTAATGATTTTTCAACTTTACACTGGTGTGGAAATGATAAGCATTCAGTAGAAACCACACTCTGAATTTTGAATTTTGATATCTTTCTGTGCTTGCAATATGTGGTTTGATCTCTTATGATGCTGGGCGGCAGCAGGGAGCCAAAGCTCCCAGCCAGCCACATGATTGTCACCACAAACACACTACAGTGCACTGTATTCAGTACATCACACAAGATATTCTAGACTTTATTTTTAAATAAATAAATAATTGTTAGATGATGTTGTCCAACTGTACGCTAATGTAAGCGAGCATGTTTCAAGTAGGGTAGGCTAAGCTATGATGTTCAGTAGGTTAGATATATTAAATGCTTTTTTGTTGTTGTTGAAACAGAGTCTTGCTCTGTTGCCAGGCTGTAGTGCAGTGGCGTGATCTTGGCTCAGTACAACCTCTGCCTCCCAGGTTCAAGTGATTCTCCCGCCTGAACCACCCGAATAGCAGGAATTGCAGGCACACACCACCACACTGGCGAATTTTTGTATTTTTAGTAGAGATGGGGTTTCCCTGTGTTGGCCAGGCTGGTCTCGAACTCCTGACCTCCAGTGATCCGCCTGCCTCGGCCTCCCAAAGTGCTAGGACTACAGGCGTGAGCCACTGTGCCCGGCCTAAATGCATTTTTGACTTAGGATATTTTCAATTTACAATAGATTCATTGGGATGTAACCCATGGTAAATCAAGGAACATCTGTTATCTCAAAGTCATGATGCATTTACTTAAATATATTGGATTCCTAGTCTTTGCACACACAGTTTTATCTGGAACCTTGCGTATAAAGGTTCTGTGGAAGGCACTGTAGGCATAAAAGAAGCATTATCTGCTCCTAGGTGTTCACTGTCTTCTGAATCAGGCTTGGGTTTAAAGAAAACGCCCAGACATCCAAAATCCAATAATAATTTAATACCAACCAACTCCAAAATAAATTAGAAGATACAGTTTCTGCCCCAGAGGAGGATGCCTGCTTACGAGAGATCATGTAAACTAGGACATGACAATAGACCACATCATAGAAACCACAGACTTTAAAAATGTATGAGAGTTAAGAAAGTGATTGTCTTAAGAAGTTAAAGAATGATTTGTGTATACTGGGGATTGCTGTATTTTGAAGGAGGTACAGGATTTGGGACTTTAGAATAGACATGATGCTAAGGAGTAGAACAACAATAGCAGTCATGAAGTCTAAGACGAACATGTGCCAGGGACCAGTCGAAGTGGAAGAAGAGGATTCACTCAGATGTTCAATAATATTTAGCACCAACAGTGTAGAAACACTTTGGGACCTGTAATCCCAGCACTTTGGGAGGCCAAGGCGGGCAGATCATGAGGTAAAGAGATCGAGACCATCCTGGCTAACACGGCGAAATCCCGTCTCTACTAAAAATACAAAAAATGTAGCCAGGTGTGGTGATGGGCATCTGTAGTCCCAGTTACTCGGGAGGCTGAGGCAGGAGAATGGCATGAACCTGGGAGGCGGAGCTTTCAGTGAGCTGAGATCACGCCACTGCACTCCAGCCTGGGTGACAGAGTGAGACTGTCTCAAAAAAAAAAAAAAAAAAACTTTGGGAATGCAAATTTGATGCAAATTAAATGACGCCTGTCCCTCAGGAGCTTCAGTTCTAGTAGAAGAGTAAGTCAGCAAGATGCAAGGTATCCTGGATGGCAAAAGAAGGTACCACCAAGTGCAGCAGGAGTACGAATGAAGAAGAATTCCCGGCTGAGTTGAAGAGGGGGTGCTTCAAAGAGAATGAGACATTTAAATATGGCCTTGAAGGGACTTGGTTAAGCAGAGATAGTAGATGAGACAGAACAGACAGAAGCACTGTGGAGGACAGTCTATATTTATCCCTACGGCATGCCGTCTATAATCTTACGTAATTCCGAGCAGGAAGGATTATCTCTTCGTTTTATAGGTGGAGAGGCTGCAACTCACAGATGTGACGAAACCTTGCCATGCAGATGCTGGGATTTGAAACCAGGATGGTGTGACGTAACAGCACAAAACAGAAGCAAATGGCAGGGAACATGAAAGAGCATTGAGACCAAGGGAATAAACCACATTTTGGGAATTAGCAAGGCATCTGACAAAGCTGCAGTAATATTATGGATTTGATTTAAGGATGATTAGTATGGTGGGCTTGTCAAGTGAAAAGAGCACTCAGTGGGTCACAGCACTATAGGGAAAGGAGCACGGGCTTTGGATCTCAAAGACCATCATCGTCACTTTCCTAATGTGTTAATAACTTATGGGAGGGCAAGGCAGTCACGGGACACAAAAGTAAGGAGGAAAGGGAAGTAATGCAGAGGAGGGTGGAAGCAATCACGAGTGACCCAGTGCCACAGTATCCTTTCTTTTTAGTTGGCGGACTCAATATAATAGAGGAGACATTGGCTGATGACCCAAATAGATCAGGATCAGTGTCCAGAAGATTCAACCAAGTGGAGAGATGGGCTGAATATGAATAAGACAATTTAACAAGAAAGCAAAAGCCCTGGCACTTGGATTGAAAATTTAAGGGTACTAAAAAACAGCAGTTTGCTTCGTACAAAGTTAAGTATGTGCCACCCTCATCCCTCCGTCTCCCAATAAAAAGCATAACCTGGGGGATAGTAGAAATACGTTATTTATTTTTTATTTTATGTTTTGTAGAGATGGGATTTTGCTATGTTGCCCAGGCTGATCTTGAACTCCTGACCACAAGCAATCCTACTGCCTCAGCCTCCCAAAGTGCTGGGATTACAGGCATGAGCCACCACGCCCAGCCAGAAATCCATGATTTCGTAATACACTAAGTAAAACCACACTCTGTACCCTCATGATCAGAGCATTCCAGGAGCATCCTCCATAATCGGACTCCAGGCTTGAAGAAGATACGGACAAAAGAGCACATTTTGAGGCCATCAGGCTCTGAGGCCAAGCTCACAGTGGCCCCTGTGAGAGGGGCTGGAAATAGGATAATCTAAAGGGTTCCTCACAATAGCTAAGGACACACCTAGGGAGTCACAGAGCAGAAGTAATAAAAGAAGTTGTCTTTCTGGTGGAAGGAGAGAGAGTTCAGGGATTATGAAAGAAGAGAAAGTGGGCTATCGTGAGGGAAATACCATGTCCCCATTCATTTTTGTGTAAAACTAAGATTAACCTCATAGCAAGAAGCTAGTGGGAATTCATGGCTCACAGCTAAAGCTCATATTTGCATAATAATCAGACATAAATATGGAAGAACATAGTGATTTCCCTTCAAGGAAGACTGTAAGTTTAAACATTCTAGTATGATTCATGCCAATCCTTTAAGATGTATTGGGATCACTGGGGAGGCGAGGCTCAGCTGTTCACCCCTCCGCTTGATTCTCTGAATGGACACCACCTCCAAGAGCTTGGACTCTGACAACTAGATCTGCTCTGAGAGAGTAGATAGAGGCAGCTGAGAAGAACCTGGGACTCAAACCCATGACCCACCCACAGTCCATCATCAGAGAGATAGATTAGGCAGACATTTCTCTAAGTCGAGAATCGAGTTTTGTTCATTTTGTAGATTTGGCCTTTCAGACGTAATTAAAATTAAAAGTCCCCATGACATTTAACAAAAGTTTTCTAATTACTTTGCTTTTGTTCTCTGAGAAGCTAGGCCTGTCTCATTCCATCATACCTGAGGTGTACATTAGATGCTGTATTAAGAGTCTATTTCAGCACACTGAACAAATATTCTTTTGAGGTGCCAGATTGTTACTGGGAACTAGACTGTTACTGAGGACAGCATGCTAAGGTAAGGATGGAAAAGTGGAAATTAAGAATCCAGATAAGTTTTATTTCCCCATCACCTAGACCATAAACCTAATTCTGGAAAAAAAAAAAAAAATGTAGCTGATTTAGGTAATTATTAAGACACCTCAAATTAAACAGGAAATTTTCCTGGCTCAAAGATATATTGATAAATGACTTTTCAAAGATAGGTAAATCTTCTTACTTAAACTAACAAGATATTCTTATTAGATTTAAATTTTGAGATTGTAGGTCGTGCTCTGTTGGTATGATAGTATTTTATAAAAAACTCACATTTTATATAGTGCAGTATTTTTAATTTTAACAGTTACAACAGATATTGCATTATATGAAGTCAGCCTCACATTGTGGTTGAGAAAATTGCTCAGGGTTGCAAAGCTAGTTAAGTAGTGAGGCTGGGAGTTGAAACGGAGTCCTTTTTTTTTTTTTTCCTACTGTTCCATGCTGCATTTTCAGTAATGATTTATGGTAATTGGGTTGTACTGTATTCATTTCTAGGTGAAAGTCTATTTAGTATTCATAAAACATCCCATTTAAATTTTCTACAAAAATGAGTATGTCCAGTGCCATGCATATTTGTACAAATAATAGATTTTGTAACCTTTTTCTTTGCCCTTTCTCACAACTGATGTAATAGGAGCCATAAAAATATTTAGTGAAGAAACATTTAACTTAAATAGCAGGAGATAAAAGAGCCATCCAAAGTGACAATTCTAATCAAGCATAAGACATGTAAACTTCCAAGTATATTAGGTTTCAGTTCTTAATCATTATTCAGAAAAATGTCTTTGTTACGTGTCTTATGCTAAAAGATTGGAGGGAAGACAGTGGTGCATGGATTCACATTGTTTTGAGTATTGACATGGTTGGAATACAGCATAACATATTATAAAGTTCCTGAGTTTGATCTTTTCAGAAATATTTCCAAAAAGAAATGGAGCAATTTTCCTTTACATTTTATAAAGAAAATAATAATTTAAGCATATTTCTCCTATGAAGGGGACAGCAAATTGCACTGCTTTTTATGTGCAGACTTTATGAGGGAAAGAAGGCAATGACAGGAACTTGGAAATGAAGGTATTTATACATTTTAGCTATAAAAGGTATAAGAGAGAAAAATAAATATTTGTTCTGTTTAGCAGATGATTCCATATTTCAGTATAAGGCAATAGAGGTCCCTATATATAACGTAACTTTTTTCTTTGTCTGATTCTTACTTTTGGTTCTGAAATGCAGAAGTGAATAATTCGATAACTTTTATGATGTCCATATATTTGTGGGTTTGAAAACGATATTTCGCGAAGACCAATAGGCATTTGTTATGTTGTTGAATTTGCTTGAGACATCTTTCATTCATTTGTTTTCAGTCACTTGAAAGACAGTATGTTTAGTTAGCTACCTATGAATGTTGCCAAATGAGATCTAAGGAAACCATGATAGGTGAAAGACGTCAGGGCTCTACATTCCTGGAGATCAGTCATGGAAAGAAAAGCCAGCTCGGAGATCAGTCAATTAGCCAGGCATGCTTAGTTTTCTCTGCTAATAGCAAGGCTTATTTTTGCCCAGTTGGGTCAAATGTTAAGAACAGTTTTGATTCAGCAGTAGTGCCCTTTAATGCATTTGAATTTAGTTATTTTGGAATATCTCTATACATTCACTACACAGCAAGACATTTTCTGTTCCTTCAACATTTTTATTTGCCAGAAGTAGTTTACGACTTCTTGCAGTCTACTTATTATTTATACTCAACCACGTGCAATCATAATAATTACTGATTGAACAATCTAGTCTTCATTCAAAGTATGTTAACTATTCTAATGAAATAATATGCATCATTGCTAATCTATAAGGGTTGGAAACTTTTGAATTCATAATATCGATTATGAGAAACCAAATTTCGAAAAATAGTCTATGAGGAGAAAAATAAAATAATTTCTAAAATTTATTATTTAAAAATCAGACCCAAATTATTAAAAACTTCACTTAACTACTGAAGTTAAATGCTTAATGAAAGCATTAAGCCTCTGTTGGAAATAGTTGTAAAATATTTAGTATACGGTACATCAACCCTCTTTGATACTTAAGCAACCCTAGTGCCCCCAGGTCAGTGCCCTGAAGGTCCTTTAAACGCAGATAAAGATCAGAACTGACACAGGGACCCCAGGGACCAATCCTGGAAAAATGTTTTGTTTGTTTTGTTTTGTAACTAGACAAATTCCTGTGAACCCTTTGTTGTCGTTTTTTCTAAATCCTTCAAAAAAAGAAGCAGCATTTGGAAGACACAACGGATTCAGGCGACAAAACATTTCAAGTTTCTTTCTGCTACAGGTAGAGTCATATGATCTTTAGAATTTCAGTTGAAATAGAGAAAATAGTTCCATGACGGACTTGTATTGTCTCTTAGAGGCACTTACAACTTGTAGTGTTGTTGTTGTCTTTGTCGTTGCTATTTAAATAACTTTCTTCAGCATGTAGAATACATGCCAAATGTATTTGTAAATGATTTGTAATGTAATTTAAATGATTTGTAAATGAACGATTTGTAAAATCTGTACATCGCATTACTTCGGTCCAGAGTTAGGGGCCATTTAGATCTGGTGGCTGGTGCAAATGAACATAAGTTCAATCTCTGTTCAAGGTTTATTTCAATGACCATACATTGTATCTCTGTTATGAGTCATCTCATGAATTTACGACTAAATGGGGTGTGGGCAAGAGAGAATAGATTTGCAAAAACTATCTCAAGGCTTATAATCTACACATTGCAACAATATTATTAATATTGAATTAATAATTGGTATCTGATGAATATTAATATTAGTATCTAATTACCATTAAATAGTGATGATGTTTTCTAGTTTATCTGTCAAATCAAAACCTTAGCTTAATTTTTTTTTAAGTATTGCATATAGAAACAATTTACCAGCTAATTGTCAAATTATTTATTTTCTGCGCTTCAATTTTCTCATCTTTAAGTTAGGGCAAAAGTGCTGACATGAGATGGCCTTTGGGTAGATAAAAACAGATAGTATGCAAAGTATTTAACAAATCCTAGTGTATAGTAATATCCGAATAAATGTTAGCACTAGTTATTTGAATTTTTCAATAATTTTAAATGCTTTCCAATAGAAGAGATACTAACATTCATTCAACAAATACTTATGAATCACTTACCACATGCAAGTCCACGCTCAGATCTGTATCTGTGACTACGTTCAAAACCACTTACACCCTATTTTTAAATACTGTGCTATGTTTAAAACGTTTCCTAAGTGCTTTGCAGAAAAACCAGAAAAGGCAGAAATAAAACAATTAAACCAAACAGGTCATCTCTGACAGCTTATGTGAAGTCTTCTTTCTAAAAGTTCGAAAACGTGGAGTCTTTCTGTGCATTCTCAAAGGGAAGATGGGCTGTCAGCTGGCGGAACAGTGTGTGAGATCTTTGTAGATGACGCGACACCATCCGGAAGGGAGGGTACGCATTGCCTGGGCTCTTCTGGGGTCAACTTTATTCTTGGTGCAACCTAACAGGGAATGGGCACGGAGAGGAGTGAGCTTTGCAGATGATCGCTGCTGGGCCCTCCACAGAGCCCAGGCCTGTCCGGAGACCAGCATTAGACAACGAAGAAGCCTCCTGAGGCTGCGAGGAGCCCGTCAGCCGCTTAGTGAGCTGCCTCTGCATCTCCAGTTCTGCTGGGATCAGGGATGGTTATCATGGCCTGGCAACCTACAGGTTACTCACAAATGGCACAAGAGGGTATCTGAGTGACATTGTTAAGCAGTGATTAGAAGCAGCTGATTAGTCGGAGTGGTATTTGGTTTGACTCTGGGTAATTTTTGTTTTTGTAAGTCTTGGGTTTTGTTTTGTTTTGTTTTGTTTTGTTTTTGAGAGAGTCTCACTCTGTCGTCCAGGCTGGAGTGCGATGGTGCGATCTCGGCTCACTGCAACCTCTACCTCCGGATTCGAGCAATTCTCTTGCTTAGCCTCCCAAGTAGCTGGGATTACAGGTGCCTGCCACCACGCCTGGCTAATTTTTGTATTTTTAGTGGAGACAGGGTTTCACCATCTTGGCCAGGCTGATCTCGAACTCCTGACCTCAGGTGATCCACCCGCCTCAGCCTCCTAAAGTGCTGGGATTACAGGCGTGAGCCACCACGCCCAACTAGTCTTGGGTATGTTTTTAAGAGCTCTTGGACTTCAGATGTAAAAAGCAAGCTTGAGCTAACTCCTCCAGTCTCCCCATTTAGTAAATGCAGAAAGCGATGTCCAAAGAGGGTACATATTCTCCATCTTTTAAAAAGGATACAAAGGGTTGTTTGGTTTTTTTCTTGTAAATTTGTTTAAGTGCCTTACAGATGCTGGATATTAGACCTTTTTCAGATGCATAGTTTGCAAATATTTTCTCCCATTCTGTAGATTGTCTGTTTACTCTGTTAATATATTCTTTTGCTGTGCAGAAGCTCTTGTTTAATTAGATCCCATTTGTCAATTTTTGCTTTTGTTGTCATTGCTTTTGGCTATTCACAATAGCAAAGATATGGAATCAACCTAAATGCTCATCAATGACAGATTGTATAAGCAAATGTGGTACACATACACCATGGAAAACTATGCAGCCATAAAAAAGAATGAGATCATATCTTCTGCAGGAACATGGATGGAGCTGGAGGCCATTATCTTCAGCAAACTAACGCAGGGACAGAAAAACAAACACTGCATGCGCTCACTTATAAGTGGGAGCTAAATGATGAGAACTCAGGGACACAAAAAAGGGAGCAGCAGACACTGGGGCCTGCTTGAGGGTGGAGGGTGGGTGGAGGGAGAGGAGCAGAAAAAACAACTATTGAGTACTAGGCCCAATACCTGGGGGATGAAATACTCTGTACAACAAATCCCTGTGACATGAGTTGATCCATATAACAAACCTGCACATGTGCCCCCAAACCTAAAATACAAATTAAAAAAATAAAATGATACAAAGGGGCCATGTCCATGGTAGCTACCAGCACAGGCTTTGGAGACTGTGCTTGGGATTTTATTCTTCCTCCTCTACCTACAAGTTTTCTAAACTTGAGAAAGTCATTATATCTTCCTGTACCTCAATTTCTTCATCTATAAAATGGGCCTATTGATACTATCAACCTCAGAAATCGCTGTGAATAAATGAGATCCTATGTAGGTGTTTAGTAAAGGAGCTGTGTAGCCTGTATTACATGTTCAAAGTTCCCTCATTATTATTATCATTGCACTGATTGTTATTAATTTGTGGAGACCAAAGTTAGAAATTTGAAACCAGAAGACAATAACTGACAATCAAATGTCCTTTCTTGCCGTGAAATTCTGACTCTAAACCACAATGTGTCTTTCTAATAAGCTAGATAAATGATAGGGGGAATTTTTGTGTTTAGTAACATTTGTTTTTTGTGTTATTAATTTGTATGTCTCCCACGTCAATATTCAAAGTACTTCAGATAATCAGATATTAATATATAAAATTTATACATGTAATGTAAAATATTTAAAAGAATTTGAGTAATTTATAAAGAATATTTGAAAGTGTTTGTGTTGGGTTTATGTTGTGACTTTAATCTGAAATGTTTAAGATAACATTTCAAAGTATAAGTATAAAAAGGGAAGCTATAAGTTTACTAGGGAAAATATATAGTGCTATCTTTATACATTGAGATAGGAAAAGGCTTGCAGGTAAGAAACAAAACCCCAAAATCATGAAGGCTCATAAATTCAAGTTCATCAAGAGGCAAAACTTTGGTACTACCCTCAAAACTGTTAAAAATAAAAACTAAATTGGAAGAAAATATTTGCTTTACATATCTGACAGAGGATTCTCATCCAAAACATATTTAAATTATTTTACAAGTTGGTCGAGAAAAGTCAACACACTAGGAAAATGTTCAAACTGTAAGAATAAGAGCCGGGCATGGTGGTGCCCGCCTGTAATCCCAGCACTTTGAGAGGCCGTGGCGGGAGGATTACATGGGACTAGGAGTTTGAGACCAGCCTGGGCAACACAGTGAGACCCCATCTCTACAAAAACATTTGTTTAAATGTAAAAATATGCAACTCATAGTAGAAAAACATATACATGGACAACAGGCACATGGGAAATAAAGTACATCTTTAATAAAAATGGGGGGAATGCAAATTAAAACAAGATATGGTTTTTATAACAAGGTAGGCAAATATTAAGAACCTAAGCTCATCTGGTGTGGTGGGGCTGTGGAGGAAGTAGTGTCTTCAGACACAACTAGCAGAGGGAGGTCTGAGTTGATGGAGCCACTTGGAAGAACAATCTGGTAGTATTTATTAGAGCTATATGTGCAGGCTCTATGCTCCAGCAATCCCCACTTCCCTACATCAACCCTAGAGGAACACTTGCCAAGGGGACATGAATGAAAACAATTCATTGTGTGGTGTTTTTCTCTGTTGAAAAATTGTGAACAACCCAAATGCCTTTCAATAGAGTAATGTCTGAATAAATGATAGCATTTTCCTTTTTCTAGAATACTAAGCAGAACTAAAAAGAAAGCGTTAGCTAGATGAATGGATCTCCAAGACATGTTTTGAGATAAAATAACCAGTTGCAGAAAAATTTATACAATGGGATTCAATTTATTTTAAAAATATAGAAAGACATAAACAATGAAGTATAGAATGATGGAGTCAGTCATATATCTCTATGTAAAAGCACAGGAAAAGGCATGGAATGATACATGTAGCTCGTAGCTCTGGACGTCCCTGGAAAGACGCCGAAGGTTGTGGGACAGGCATTGAGGAGGTGATGGGGTTTTCTGAGGCAAATGAATAATACAGTTGTTTTCTACCTGAGTTGAGAACAGATTAATATATAGAGAGAGACCCAAATGTCAGCTTTGTGACTGATGAAAGTGATAATGGAACAGGTGGCTTAGATTCATAATCAAGTGGGCTTGCAGTGGTCTGTTCCTCATCTCCTATCATTTTTTGCTCCCCTACATTCCCTCCACACCATCTGCCAGCAGGCTAAGCTTTGGGGCAGTCCATAAGAAAGGGAGCTTAGTTCTGCATAACCTCACATTGATTGGAGCCAGAAAATAAAGAGACCGATAGCTCAATCTTACAGCATTTTCATAGATTGGCTCCACCCTCCTTAAAAATATGAGCCAGTGGTCACCACCAACAATTAGGTAATGAGCTGCTCCTTCTCATCCCCAGGAGCAGGGAGGATGGAAGTCACGGAACACAAGGAGCTCAAGGCCAAGGTTGCTCTCCTGCTTTTATCATTATGACTACTATTGTTCCATGAAGGTGAGTATCACCTACATGTAACAGTATCACCTACAAGTAATGTTTTAATGTTTTTTAAAAAAGAAATGTATCCATGTAATACACATAAGCAAAACCAAAAGTTTAATAGAAATCTACAGTGATGTTAGGCATTTTTCCCAACAGTAGTTACTTATAAATTATTTTTTATTATTTATATTTAATTATTTATTATTTATAAATAATGCTCCCAAAAATGAGCCTGTCAATATAAAACAAAAATTAAGATGTAAAACATGAGAAACTAAACAGCTATGACATGAATTTTCTTTTGAAAGACTGGAAAGCATTTATCTTGTAGAAATTTTAAATAGGCTTTATATCAATATGCACTTGTATGCATGTTATATCAATATGCACTCAAGATATTGAATAGCATTTGCAAAATAAAAAAATTATTAAAATGTCTGACCATTTACTGTGTGCCAGGTATTCTGCTAAACACTTTACTTTTTTTTTCATTTAATCCTTCTATTAATACTATGCGGTTGGCACTCTTTTTCAGTTAGGGAAACTGAGGCTGAGAATGGATAAATATTTGCCTGAGGCCCCGGAAAATGTGGGCCCACATCTACTGTGTATTTATCTTACTTTTTCTTCATGCATATTCTTTTCCAACTACAGGCCCATATTTGCTAAGCTGAGATATGAGCATTTTAAATTAAAATAAATTCAGTTGTTTTCTTGGCATATACATTTGCAGCGATTCACAAACTTCAATCGTCATCTACTGGGGAGAAAGAGTTCTTTATTCCTATAAACTATAATTATAAGCATTCAATATTTTTAGAGGAAGAAAATGTATCTGTTTATACTAAGTATTTAAAAATCACCTACAGATTTGCTCTAATTGTCAGTTTCTGCAAAATTATTATTGTTTCTAAATCTCTTAACAAGTAATGATAAATAGATGTGTTGTTATGAAAAACAAGAAAGATATTCAGTGTTTCCTGTATTTCATAAACACCACATCATTTTCTTTCATCAAAATTTCCATTGAAAGATTGTGATAGTGTTAAGCCACCTTCTGGGCTTAAGTATGTATGGGAAGAAGCCACAACTTCTTTTCTTTGTGGATCACCTCAGGTCTTACTCTACAGTGTTATAAATCCACACGAGATTAATATTCAAATCCATGAACATATCTTTGTTTTCATTTGTGGCAAAGGATCTTTTATTGTAGATGCTGCTTAATGCTGAATAGGCTTGAAAAGATATATCAAGTACAGGTGTAAACAGCATGTGATTTCATTAAGATAGACATAGCTATATTGCAATGATGGCAGTTTCATCAGATTCATAGGTCAACGAAGATCTGTCAGGGTAAGACCTCATGCTCTGAATATGCAGACAGTCTTATAATTCTGACTATACGTATGTTTATTTTTTTGTAACTTAAGGAAAATTTTTTTTAGAGCCAGGCATGATGTCTCACGCCTGTAATCCCAGCACTTTGGGAGGCTGAGGAGGGAGGATCACGAGGTCAGGAGATTGAGACCACCCTGGCTAACACGGTGAAACCCCGTCTCTACTAAAATACAAAAAATTAGCCGGCCGTGGTGGCGGCGTCTGTAGTCCCAGCTACTCGGGAGGCTGAGGCAGGAGAATGGCGGGAACCTGGGAGGTGGAGCTTGCAGTGAGCTGAGATCGCGCCACTGCACTCCAGCCTGGGCGGCAGAGTGAGACTACATCTCAAAATAATAATAATAAAATAAATAAATAAATAAATAAATAAATAAATAAAAATTTTGTTTTAGAGACAGGGTCTCACTCTATTGCCCAGGATGGAGTAACAGAGCGAGACCCTGGAGTGCAGTGGCACAATCATAGCTCACTCCAGCCTCAACCTCCTGGCCTCAAGCAATCCTCCCACCTAAGCCTCCCAAGTAGCTGGCACTACAGGTGCATGCCACCATGCCAGGTGTTTTAACTTGGCTCATAAACTCTATCAGATCTGTCATTACAGAGACCTGAAGTAATCCAAAAGAAAAGTATCTGGAGACTTTGAGTAGATTCTCAAAACAACAGACACCCAAATGCTGAAACATTGGCGCCCTCGCTATGATCAGTACAAGAAAATGTGAATATTATCCTGGATGCCATTATACTGATACAAGTTGCAAAGGTGAGGGCTTGTATTTGTCAAAGTGTAGAGGTAGTTCTTCTAACATAAAACATGGAAGCTAACATCTCGATGACTTATCGTAAAACCCCATTTTTTCTCTTTTGATCATAATAATGCATTTTATGGTACAAATAAGAGAAGCTATTTTCTTTGCCAAAATAGCTTGAGAGTATGATCAGAGTCGAGATATAGAAACTATGGAATACTTCATATTTCTTCTCCTGAAAGCTGATTACCCAGATATCAAAATTCATTATTCTATAGTTTATTCTCAGTATGTTTTCCTAAGATTTGAAAATTAGACAAGTTCATACATGGGGCCCAAAGTTTCAAGCACTTCCTGTATTAACAGTAGATTACAAAGATAGCAAGAGAAATAGGAAAGGAATTGAAGATGCCAACTAACGCACCTAAAAATCAATTTCATGAACTTGTCATGTTGAGAAGTCAAATAGAAAATAATTTATATGTGGTATCAGTACCATCTTTTCCTTCTTTTTCCTTAAAACAAAAATTTCCTTTTTATTTAGAGAAAAGAAAAAATAAAAGAAAATAAAGTATATGAAGAATCACACTCAGAAATTGCTTCTTCCCGTCATGCCTCAGGGACGTGAAGCAAAAAGATAACAGGTGTATTGATCATAAAGCTGACAGGTTATTGGTGACTCTAAGAGATCTATTGCCCCATTCCCCAACTAGCAGCAAAAGTTCTGATGACATGTGAATTGGTATGAAACCAGGTTTCATAGTGATTTCGAAGAAGGCTTTCAGCTTAGTTCAGGGCTAAACTGAACTGTTTCTTTGGAGAGGAAAGATGATGTGACGTAGTGACTGAGTCTTGAACCAGGGTCCAGAGTATGTGGGTTCTTCCCTCAATCCCCCCTCTTGGGTCTTTTGTGACTTGCTCTCTCTGATCTTCCATTCCTTCCTTCTTAAAGAATAGTGCGTGCCATGCCTGCATCAAAAGAGTCTTGTGAGGAAGATCCAGTGAGGAAATGCAGTAGAATTACCTAATAATATATAAACACTACTGTGCAAGATGTCATTAATAACATGAGAATGCCTTTGTGATTACAAATGCGGGTGACACTGTGTGCATGACTACTACAGGATGTGGTGTCCAGTCACACGGTGGCCCTCCCCAGTGACTCAAGAAAGGACGCACATCTCAGCACTGAAGGAGACCTGATTTTCCTAAAGTGAAGAAGTAAAAATGATGCCAGAGACTAAACTGCAGTATAACATTATTTATGGAGGAGTCTGTATCACAGGACATTTAAAGGGAGAAAACTTATGTATAAAAAAAGAAAATGTACTTTCAACTAGAACAGCTAAGAAAAATGATTTTTTTTTAATTCCAGGAAAAATTTAAGCCAAAATGAAACAAGAGAAACTTTAGGAATCTACCAATCCTAGTTGTAATCCTTTTGAAAAGCATGAAAACTTGAGAACGAGAGAATTCCTAAACAAGGTAGAACAAAGCTGTTGTTTTTACTGTTCTAACATCCTCTGTAGTGTTAATTAGATACATGAAACATTCAGAAGGAGAACTGAGCGAGAGAAAGAGAAGGAAAGGCAAATTTAAGGGATATGACTCCTGTTCCACGGAGCAGACTCGCTTTAGCATCCTCCTGTGTTTATTAAATATTCTGTGCAAATGTCTGGGGTACCAGCTACATTATGGAGTTTTTGGAGATATGTTCTACAGTGATCTTTCAGATAAAAGCCCTTCTTTTTTAGATGAAAAGTTTAACTGAGATAACAAAGTTTTAATCACTTAATTTAATCTTGTCCTACTTGGACTAGAATTTAGATGTCCTGAGTTTTCATCTTTCTGCCACCTTTTATGGTTTTTCACATTTATAAGATAAGATCATTTAATTATGGGACGGTGATTTCAACTCGTTTTTGGATTCTGTATAGCCATCTACACTACAATCGTAGTGTAGCACATACCTCTAATATTCATATATAAACCCAAATTAACTATATCATAATAATTTTGTTATATCCCTTGAGATACAAGATACAAAAACAAGGGATAGAATTTATGCTTGTATTTGCCCGTGTGAAGTTACTAAAGTTTGAACAATAAATAGCTAACAAAAATAAATTTAAAAGAATTTCAGGTAATTAAACTCAACGTTATTTTAAGGAACTACAGTGGCAGGGATTCCAAGCCAAATCACATTGTAAATATAGGTAGATGACAGATAGATAGATAGATAGATAGATAGATAGATAGATAGATAGATAGATAGATAGATAGATAGACAGACAGACAGACTGACTCTGGGGGAAGTGGGAGCAATTTGTCAGAATGTAAAAGAGAACTATTTGAATTCTGTCCAATCATTTTACCTGGGGAACACTTAGATGATGAGGATTGCCTTTTCCTTTGGCTTCAAGAGACAGTAGGCAGCGTTTTCAGCAAATATGATGATTTTTGATCTCTCCAAGCCTTCGTATTGAGAATACAGATGATATATTAGTCTCTATTTTGTGCTCAGATCTGGAATTTCCTAGAATGTTACCTACAAAAGATTTAGATATGAATATCTTGAAGAACTTTTAGTGCAAATGTCAAAATTTTTTCTTTGTCACCTATTTAACAATTATAGTATCATCACACTCAAACTTCTCTTCATTCCAGTATTCCAGAATAGAACACAAAAATGGTATATTTTGATCTATATTTATTGCCATTGATTAATGCGGCATTCGCAAACAGTCCCTTTTGGGCAGACCATGTTTGCATTTTAATTTCATTACAATCAACATAATGAAGCTATTGATGGTTTCTTCCATTTTCTCTTTTGTTTGCCTCTTAAATTTGAACTGCATGCAGCCCTTTGTGCCTCAATCTGTTGTCACAGATGGAACTTTTTAGAATGCATTTTCTGTTTCTCTGAAGCAGTTAGAATAGAAAAAAATCACTTCATACCATACGTTTAAATTCCACCAATAAAATCAAAACTTTTATGAGCCATTATGCAATTGTCCTATAGAGTAAAAGGTTCAGCTGAAAAGTGATATGTATTATTATTTCATTGCAACTTTATAAAATTTTCCTAGGATAAGTCATTATTAATTTAAAAATAAAAAGCAGTAGATGTCTTTAAAATATTTTTTACACATTTCAGGCTAAGGTTTAATATTCATACATGTGTACACACACAATGAATATATATATTTAGAGGTAAAATTTCTGAGAGAAACATTTTTATATTAAAAAGAAAGGGACTTCTGATTATGAACATGACTAAATAACAGGTTTTGTATTTAGCTACTGAAAAGCAATGAACTCTCAAACTGGACAAATATGATGAAGTAACTGTTTTCAGACATTGGACAATTTACCACAAAGGGCTGTAGCCGTTTAAGATGGAATCACAGGCAGGTAGACACACTTTGCCTTTAGCTTTCTGCCTGGGGCACTTTCCACACTGTGGTACAAGGAGTGCACCCAGATTGACAGCAATGGTCTTGTGGGGTGGAGGGAACAGTAAAGTTCAGGGCCACTGAAGCAGCCATCATTTTTGAACAGGCATATCCAGAGAGGAAAAAGCTGCACAGAAACGTAGCTCTAGAAATCTGCATATAGGTTCGAGTCATTGGCATACACATGTGAAACTCCATGATTTCTGGCAGAGAAGAGCTGTAAGAGGCTCTGAGTTGGACTGGGACACTGCAGGTTCCACAGTGCTGAGGGCATTGGTGTTCTGACCAGGCACAGTGGAGTCATTTCACGTAATACCTCAGGCATTCTGTTTTGAAATCACAGAAAAGCCACACCTTAAAAGTAGGTCTGACAACCAAATTAAAAAGTGAGCAAAAGACTTGAATTAGAGAGTTCATTTTAAAAAGGTGTACATATATGAACGGTTAAGCACATGACAATTTGCTCAATACCAGTAGTTATTAGAGAAATGTGACTTGAAACAACAGTGGCCTATCTGCCACTATACACCCATTGGAGCGCCTGTAATAAGAAACAAGAATACCAAGTGTTGGCAAGGGTGTGGAGAAATGGGAACCATCATGCATTCTGATGGAAATGAACATGGTATATCCACTTCGAAAAACATGTTGCTGGCTTATTGAAATGTTAAACAAAAATTTATCATTCAACCTAGCAAATTCACTCCTAGAAATCTACTCAAGAGAATTAAAAACATATCTACACAAAGATATGTACATGAATGTTCACCACAGCATTATTTATAATAGCCAAAAGCAAGTAAAAATCTAAATTTTCATCAACTAGTGATCAGATAAACAAAATCTGTGTATCCATACAATGAAATTGTAAATTCAGTTATTTATAATAGCCAAAAGCAAATAAAAATCTAAATTTTCATCAACTAGTGATCAGATAAACAAAAAGTGTGTGTATCCATACAATAAAATTATATATTCAGCAAGTAAGTAGAATGATTACTGGTATATGCTATAAGATGTATTAAGCTAAAAAAAATGCTAAGTGAAAGAAGCCATACACAAAAATCTGTTAAATATATATGCAATGTCTAGAAAAGGCAAACTTATGAAGTCAGAAGGCAGATCAGTGGTTGTCTGGGCTGAAGATAAGAATTGGAATTGACTGGAAATAGCGTGAAGGAACTTTTTGGGATGATGGAAATGTTCTTACACAGGATTGTGGTGATGGTGACACAATTCTATAATTTCACTAAAACCATCAAATTGTTAAAAAATAGTGGTTTACTAACCATACGGTAAATGCTACCTAATAAAGCCTAAAGTCTGTTGATTCAGAAGTAAATTAACGGCTGCCAGAATAAAACTCAACACTAAAGAAAGGCAACAAAATCCAAACTCTCAGCAACATAGCAGCTGCAATATCCCATATGCGATGAAAGTTACTAGACATGCAAAGAAGTAAGAAAATGTGACCAATACCCAGGAGAAAATAAAGTTGAAATAAACAGACCTGAGATAACCCAGATGATGAAATTATGAAATAGAAATTTTTCAAGAGTATTATAAATTTATTTGAGGATTAAAAGAATAGCATGAGCATTTTTTTTTTAGTGAAAAGATGAATTTCAGCAGAGAAATCAAAACTGTAAAAATTAAATACATGGAAAATCTGGAACTAAAAAAAGTCAGAAATGAAAAATTCACTGGATGGGCTGAATAGCAGATTGAAACATGCAGAAGGAAGTATCAGAAAACTTAAATATAGAGCAACAGAAAATCTAAATTTAAATACAGAGAAGAGAGATTTCTTAAAAATGAAGAATTGCAGTGGTTGGTTGAAATATTATCAAGTGGTAACTGGAGTCCTAGAAGGAGAGTAGAGTTCAGAGCAGAGGACACATTTGAAAGAAAAAAAAATGCCTGAACATTTTCCAAAGGTAAAAATTACTGCTATAGTTTGGATGTTTGTCCCACTCAAACCTCATGTTGAAATTTGATCCCAATACTACAGGTGGGGATCTAGTGGGAGGTGTTTGGGTCATGGGGGCAGACCCCTCATGAATGGATTAATGCCCTCTCTGTGGGGTGGTGAGTGAGTTCTCCCTCTGTTAGTTGCATAAGAATTGATTGTTAAAGAGAGCCTGGCACCTCAGCCACCCCTTGCGTCCTCTCTTGCCATGTTATCTCTGCACACACGAGCTCCCCTTTGCCTTCCGTCCACCATTACTGGAACCAGCTTGTGGCCCTTGCTGGATATAGATCGCCAATCTTGAACTTTTCCAGCTATCAGAATCATGAGCAAAATAAATCTTTTTTTTTTTTTTTTTCTTTTAAAAAACGGAGTCTCACTCTGTTGCCTAGGCTGGAGTGCAGTGGCACAATCCTGGCTCACTGCAACCTCTGTTTCCAGGATTCAAGTGTTTTTCATGCCTCAGTCTCCCGAGTAGCTGAGATTGCAGGTGTGCACCACCACACCTTGCTAATTTTTTTGTGGAGATGAGTTTTCACCATATTGGCCAGGCTGGTCTTGAACCCCTGACATCAAGTGATCTGCCTGCCTTGGCTTCCCAAAGTGTTGGGATTACAGGTGTAAGCCACCGTTCCTGGCCATAAATCTTTCTTCCTTTATAAATAACCCTGTCTTAGGTATTTCTTTACAGCAGCACAAACAGACTAAGAAAATGACTACTAACGTGTCATTAAAAACAATACAAGACAGCCTATCAGAGACTAGCATCTTTAAAGAGTTGAATTATCAGCCTAAAATCTTATTTCTAGAAAATTATCCTTTAAAAATAAAGTCTGAGAGATTTTCAGTTAATAAAAGTTAAGATCATCTATCACTTATGGAAATATAAATGTCATAAATAAGATATTGGTTAATCAAACCAAAGTGCATCTTTAAAAAATGACAGGCACAACCAAGTGAGGTTCATACCAGTGGTGCAATGATAGCTCCATGCTAGACAATCTGATATTTTACAATATTAATGTTACAGAGATGAAAATTCATCATGTCATCTCCATAGATGCTGTAGAGGTTTTAAATATGTTCCTTGAGCTTTCAAAAATCTTAACAAATCATGAATAGATGGATACTTTCTTAACAAACATACACAAGTTTCTAGGGCTACCACCATGTATAAGACAGCCAGGGGAAAAAAAGAGAAATGAAAAGTAGGAAAGGAAGAAGCAACTATATTGATATTTGTAGATTCTATGATTGTACACATGAAAAACATGAAAACAATAAGTGAATTTGATAAGATACAAAGTAATATCAAAATTCAGTTAATTACTTATATCAAAATCAGAACATTAAATGACACCACTTATAGCAGCTATAAGATTACAAGAAATAAATAGAAGAAATATGTAAGATTTGTATAAGGTTTTCAAATGCTACTAAGTAACGTAAAAATATTATCCAAACAGAATGGTATGCCTTATTCCTGAGTTGATAGATTCAATATTGTAAAGTTCAATTTTCTTAACATTAAATCACAAGTTTAATGTGATCTCAGTAAAAATACCAGAGAAAAAAATTGTTTTTAGAATTAAGTGAACTAATTCTAAGTTCAATGGAAAAATAAATAAGCCAGAAAAAAACAAATAAATTCTGAAGAAAGATTAATAAATTGTTCCTGTCCATACTCCAAATATTATAGGAAATAATTAAACAGTTTATTATTGACAAATATATACCCCTGCAAATGGGCAAGACTACAGAGTATAAAAATAGAGAAATATATGTTGAATGTATACTTTGTATAGAATAATATTTGAATTTCACATCACTAGAGAAATGATGATTTATTTAGTAGATAACAGTGGAGTGTTTTAATAGCCAATCAAGAGAAAAATTAATTTGAACCCCCACCTTACTCTTTTCACCAAAATAAATTTCAGATTGATTGAATATTTAATATTTTTTAAATGTTTAATAAATCATGAAAATAATAGTAAAAAGACTGGATAATTATTTTTAATAATATGAGAGTTGAAAAAACACGTTCTAAACACTACACAAAATTCAGCAACTATAAAAAAAGACTAATAAATTTGATGACATAGAAATTTTTTAAAAATTGCATGGATAAAAAATACAACATGCAAAATGAGTTCTAAATGGCTAAAATACCTACATATCATTTAGAAAAGGCCAATAATTCAAAGAAAAAATGAACAAAAACATGAAATAGTTCATAGGAAGAGACATGTGAATGAACTTGGCATCTTTGAAAAATGTTCTACCTCTTTCATAAGTGAAATGCCAACTAAAACTTCTGCACAATATCCATTTTCCACAAATGATTAACAACAACAAAAATGTTTGTGCACTATTTGAAGGACCATACTGAGTAATAATTAATTTCATATACTATTAATGACAGTAAAATAATTAGTCTGACCGATTTGGAGAGCAATTTGGCACTTTCTATCAAACATGAAAAATGCATGTTTCTGAGAATTTATTCTATTTCTAGGAATTTATTCTTATTGACATATTCACATGTGGGAAAAATTTGAACAATGATATTTATGTCATTATGTGGAACAGCAAAAGTTGGAAGCAAACTAAATGGCTAAATAAGGAAGAGATTCAATAAACTGTAAGATATGCCTTCAATGGGACACTATGGAGTCACTGAAAGAAAAAATAGTAAGGCTGCTCACATTGTATTTTTGTGTTGTGTTGGTTGTATTTTATTGATATGTTGCTAAAATATACTAAATAAAAAGGAAAGCAAATTGTAGAACAATGTGTGTATTATGCTACCTTTTGAGAAAAACTATAAATATGTATGCACACATCTCTACTCTTATCCTTTACACAGATTTATGCTGCCAACATTTGTACCTGCTGGATACAGGACTTGGGAGTAGTAGGAACGGGAAGAAATGGGACAGGCTAAATCTTCACTCTATAACCTTTAGTTCATTTTGAATTATTTATGGTTCATATGTATTATTTTTAAAAATACAAAACAAAAGTGTTCAAAGTTGAATAAGCAGGGTAGAAACATTTCAGTGGCTTTCCATTGAATCCAGAACAAAAGTTTCTTTCCAGAGGTTCAGGCCCTCCTTGAACTGGCTCATTCCCATTTCTTAAATCCCACCTCGTTCCTCCCACCTCCTCCCACTCTGCAGTTTCCAACTCTATTGACCTTCTCTCAGTTCCTTGCACAAGTCAGTTTTGCCCCTTTGGAGCCTGTGCACTGCTTGCTTTCTGCCCGCAACTCTTTTGTCCTAACTCTGCATTATTCGGCTCCCTCTCTTATTCTTTTGGCTTTGGTGGTCACCCATGCAGAGAGACCCTCCTTAGGCATCCACTCTAACATAGAGCCCGTTTTTCTTAGTCTTTTCTTGTGGCACCTAATTCCTTACATTCATACTTAATTTCTTTATCTCTTGGCTCTTGTAGTGTTTTTCCACACCCCTCCCCAGGATGGTAAACTGCTTGAGTTATCATTTCTATTTTATTCTCTTGTCAACACCTATAAGAGTATCCGACACATTGCAACTGGGTTGGAATGCTAACATCTCTTGAATAAATTAATTCACCCATTTCAGACCAAAAGTTTGTATTACAAGTTTGCAGGAATAAATGTCTTACTGATTGGTATATAGGTGTAAAAATATGGCCCTTATTTTCAGTATTTAAAACTCTCAAGATGCCAGATATTTTCTACTGCTTTCTAAGCTGAACTTCCAGGCACAGCTGGTATATACGTATTTCTTGACAGTCTCCAAGCTTTGATAACCAAATAAGAAAAAAAAAAGAGCACAGAAAAATGTAATTTTAGCTGTTACTAAATGGCCTGATAATACCAGTAATAGTTTTCTAAAAATTCTCAAAAATGTCTAATTCTCACAATAGCATTCTAACAGTAAACTAAGAGGTAAGCTAATATATTCAAGATACAGAGCAACCACACTTCTTTAGGAGCACTGTTATTTGTCTACATTGATTTGTTAAAACATTGTCCATTGTCAACCAATCTAAAAAGGACACAATAGGCTAGGGGCGGCAGCTGACACCTCTAATCCCAGCACTTTGGGAGGCCTAGGTGGGAGGATGGCTTGAGTCCAGGAGTTCAAGATCAGCCTGGGCAACATAGGGAGACCCCAACTCTACAAAAACTTTTTAAAGAAATTAGTCAGGTGTCGTGGTGTGTGCCTATAGTCCCAAATACTCAGGAGGCTGAGGTGGGAGGATTGCTTGAGCCCAGAAGTTCAAGGCTGCAGCAAGCCTGATTGTGCCACTGCACTCCCGCCTGGGCAGCAGAGTGAGACTTTGTCTACAGAAAAAATAAATAAATAAAAATAAGTGAATACAATTTTTAAAATAAATAAATAAAAAGGACATAATGAAATATGTTCAGAAGTCAGTGGTCAATATTGTTTGATTAATTTTGCCAAAATCCAATACATAGTGTAGTTACAGAGCTGAACTTTAATAATAGAACCAATGTAACATGGTAATGCTTTTCATATTTTAAACTGCTTTCCTAAGTGTTATCTCATTTAATGCTCACTACGAAAACACAATAGAGATCATTTTGGCCTGTGCTTTTGTGAAATTATAGAATATTAGACCTGGAAAATGTATAATATCATTGACTTCTATTCTTCATTTTATAGATGAGGGAACTGAGGCCAAAAACATGAAAAAGTATGTTCAGGTCTCACAGCTAATTAGGGGCTAGAACCAGGATCTCAGTCCTCTCTTGGGCAACTAGACCTAAATATGCTTCTGCAACACCTTCATATCATGCGACTGACTTCTTAAGTGTACGGATTAATTTTAGAATTTAAATCAATTATAATACTTCTTTTAAAAACATGGAATATGGCTCTATCCAGAAGATAATCGACATCCCACTACCCAAATAGAACCATTATTTTTATTTTTGGATATTTTCTTCAGCATTTTTCTTTGATTTGTATGTTTCATGGAAATGTGTGTGTGTGTGTAATTTTTTTACCTCTCTTAAGTACATATTTTTAAATTTTAAAATGGATACACAGTATTTGTACATATTTATGCAGTACATGTGATTATTTCATTACATGCATAGAATGCGTAATGATAAAGCTGGGGTATTTGGATATTTCCATCACCTCAAGCATTTATAACTTTTTTGTATTGGGAGCTGATATGGTTTGGCTCTGTGTCCTCACCCAAATCTCATGTTGAATTGTAATTCCCAATGTTGTAGGACGGACCTGGTGGGAGGTGATTGGATCATGGGGGCAGATTTCCCCTTTGCTGTTGTCATGATAGTGAGTGAGTTCTCATGAGATCTGACGGTTTAAAAGTGTGTAGCACTTCCCTCTTTGCTCTCTCTTCTGCCACCGTGTGAAGACGTGCTTGCTTTCCCTTTGCCCTTGCGCTATGACTGTAAGTTTCCTGAGGCCTCCCAGCCATGCTTCCAGTACAGCCTGTGGAACCATGAATAAATTAAACCTCTTTTCTTCATAAATTACTCAGTCTCAGGTAGTTCTTTATAGCAATGTGAGAATGGACTAATACAGAAATATTTTAAGTTCTATTTTAAACATACATTTTTTTTTTTTTACAATACAGCTAAATGTTTTGTAAAACATTTAAAAAATGTTAGTCCCACACAGTCATGTAACTTCAAACAGTAAGCTCATCACCTAATATTATTGCATCTGCCACTTAGAAGCTGTGTGACTAGAAGCTCCCTGGACCTCAGTTTTCTCATGTATAAAATGGGGATAATAATAGTGGTAATTTTATAGGGCTGTTATGAGGATTACATTAGTTAATATTTGTAAAGAGCTTAGAATGAATTCAGTAACATGGTCAGCACCATGTAAGTGTTTATTACTTGGGAGGCTGAGGCAGGAGAATTGCTTGAACCCGGGAGGCAGAGGTTGCAGTGAGCTGGGATCGCGCCACTGCTCTCCAGCCTGGGCAGCAGATGGAGACTCTGTCCCAAAAAAAAAAAAAAAAAAAAAAGTTACAATTAAATTCAAACTATTCTTTCTTTCCAATCTTCAATTCAGACCTTTATTTAATTGAGAAAGACCCTTGGAAACTTCCAAATTTTTACTTGAGTCGATTTGTTTCTGCCTCATTAGAACTCATAAAAATGCTGGTTATTACTCCTGTTAAAGTAAAATGAGAAAAATATACCTTTGCTCATTTTATTCCCACCAGTGGTCATATTCTTACCAAATAAATGTTTTCTCTGTGGACTGGAGCTGTCACAATGTTTTTTATTTATTTATTTATTTTAACTTTTATTTTAGGATCAGGGATACATGTGCAGGTTTCTTGTATAGCTAAATTGCATGTCATGGGGGTTTGGTGTATGGATTATCTTGTTATCCAGGTAAAAAGCATAGTACCCAATAGATGGGTTTTTGGTCCTCATTCTCCTCTCACCCTCAATAGGCCCCGGTGTCTGTTGTTTTCTTCTTTGTGTCCATCTGTAGTCAAAGTTTAGCTACCACTTAAAAGTGAGAACATGTGGCATTTGGTTCTGATGTTCTTGTGTTTGTTTACTTAGGATAATGGCCTCCAACTCCATCCATGTTACTACAAAGTACATGATCGCATTCATTTTTATGGCTGCATAGTGTGCCATTGTGTATATGTACCATATTTTTTGAAATCCATCCTGCAGTTGATGGGCATTCAGGTTGATGCCATGTCTTTGCTGTTGTGAATAGTACTGCGATGAACATACGAGTGCATGTGCCTTTATAGTAGAATGATTTTATATTTCTTTGGGTATATATCCAATATTGGGATTGCCGGGTCGAATGGTAATTCTAAGTTATTTGAGAAATCACTAAACTGCTTTCCACAATGGCTGAACTAATTTGCATTTTCACCAGCAGTGTGTAAACATTCCCTTTTCCCCACAACATTGCCAGCATCTGTTATTTTTTGACCTCTAAATTATAGTCATTCTGACTAGTATCTCATTGTGGTTTTGATTTACATTTCTCTAATGATTCAGTGATGCTGAGCACTTTTTCGTATGCATGTTGGCCATATGTATGTCTTCTTCTGAAAGGTGTCTCTCCATGTCGTTTGCCCAGTTTTTAATGGAGTTGTTTTTTGCTTGTAAATTTCTTTAAGTTCCTTATAGATTCTGGATATTAGACCTTTGTTGGATGCATAGTTTGCAAATATTTTCTCAAGCGATCATCCCCCATCAGCCTCCCAAAGTGTTGGGATTACAGGTGTGAGCCACAGCAGCTGGCCTGTGTAATTTAATTATATGCTTTTCGCTTAACATATTATTCTTATATTTTTATTATTCCTGAAAGTTTTTCATTATTATAATTTTAATACATAGTCAATATGCTGCCTAATGAACAGTGTAATTTACTTATCCTATTTTCCATTTTGGACAGTGAGGTTGTTTTCACTTTTTGCTTTTATAAATAATTCTGAAGAAAGCATTCCATATGAATATCATTGTCAATATCACTGATAATTTCTATAGGATAAATTCCATGAAGGATGATTACGGAATCAATGGGATAAATATTTTTAACATTACTGACTCATATTGTCAAAATGTTTTCTTAAAATGTTGTGACAAAATCATTAACGGTGTGCAGAAAAACAGTTTTCAAGGTCTTATCCTCATTAGATGTAGTCATTTAAAAGTAAATTGCTAAATTAATAGGCTAAAATGGCTCCCAATTGTTCTTTCATTTTGCATTTATTTGCTTATTAATGCGATCAAACATCTTGCAATTTGTTTGTTTGTGGAATATCGTTTAAAGCTCAATTAATCTGCTATGTTTTTTAATGACAAGCTAAGACACTACAGATGAAAAGCAATGGAAAGCAGAGATGTTTAGTGACCCCCTACTAAGATGCTAAGTATTTCAAATGATATTGTTAGGTGCATTAACATGCAAGTTATGAGAAAGAGACGAGGAAAAAGTCACAGACTTGAGCACATAATACGACAAATACTACTTCAGACTGGCTCAGTTTTAGAACTTAAGGGATTTTAATGCTTTGTCATGGTTTTTACTAACCAAATGCTTTAACAAGAAATAATTAATTCAGTATTAAAGGAAATAATGGGTAGCATGAATAGCTTTTGCATGATGGGTCTAGAGATGTGTTAAGTAGGCGCATGTGGCAATTGAATCCTTGAAATGGGGCTGGTCTGAATTGAGATGTGCTGTAAGTTCAAAAATACATATGTGATTTTGAGGACTCAGAACAAAAAGAAAAGAATTCAAAATATATCATTAATGATGTTTATTGATTATATGTTGAAATGTAAATATTTTAAAATAGTAGATTGAATTAAACCTATTAAAATTAATGTTACCTATTTTATTTACTTTTATAATGTGACTTCTAGAAAATTTATAATTGTATATGTGGCTACCATTGGCCAGCATGGGTCTAGAGAATTATTATGACATCAGATTTTAGGAAGGAAGTTATAAAATTTTAGTTCTTCAGGCAGAGATCTAAAGGAGAGGAGAGGAGAGAGAGAGAGACAGAGAGAGAGAGAGACACTAAATTAAGTAAAGGGAGTGCTACAGCACTGACCATTATGACCAGCCAGGAGGTCTCTGATAAACTCAGATATTTATTCATAAATTCAGATGACAAAGAGCCTACCACAAAGGACAAACAAGCCTGGAGCAGTGGCTCATCCCTGTAATCCCAGCACTTTGGGAGGCCGAGGTGGGTGGGTCACTTGAGGTCAGGAGTTTGAGACCAACCTGGCCAACATGATGAAACCCTATCTCTACTAAAAATACAAAAATTAACCAGGCATGATGGCAGGTGCCTGTAATCCCAGCTACTTGGGAGGCTGAGGTGGGAGAATCGCTTGAACCTAGGAGGCGGAGGTTTCAGTGAGCAGAGATCGTGCCACTGCACTCCAGCCTGGGCGACAGAGCGAGACTGTGTCTCAAAAACAAACAAACAACAACGAAAAAACATAACTAGCTGTTGTCAGGACTCTTACAACAGAACGAGGTAGAGGAAGCCAAAGGGCTTTGAAAACTATATTCAGAGCACAAAGAAGAGCCAAAAAGGACAGACACTGCCAAGGGAAGCTGGGAAAATATTAATATAAAGAAAATCAAATTACGCAATTCTTATTTTGTCTTTGTTCTCTATAAAGAAGAAGGATCTTCAAACTGGAAAAGAGAGATGAAATTTCCTCACAAGAAAAACTGAATTCAAGAAAGAAAAGGATACTTCAGAGACTATCAAGGTGTTAGAAATACGTTTTCATCTCTGACCGCAGATAAATTACATTTCTCGGTGATGAAATCATTGATAGTCTTTGGCATTTGACTTGTTCCAAAGTGGAACTAATCTATCTACTGGAGGAGCCCCCTGAGAGCACAGGCCTGGTCTCTTTCATTCACTGCTGTATTCCAGTTTCTAGAATACTGCCTGGTATAGAGCAAGTGCCCAGTAAATATATGCAGATAAATAAATGGACAGAGAACACAGAATGGCCAGATGATTAAAACAGGGAAATTTTCTGATTTCAAAACGGGGGAAATGAGGATTCTGACTTGTATAGATACCCAGGCATCATGCAGGCAAGATGTGAGCAGTTAAAAAAATTTTAGAGTGGATTAATTTTAAAAAACCTTCCAATATGCCAGGATTCCTCTACAATTTTACATCTAGTTTAATCCACACAATAATACAATTAACTGGTGCTATACACATTTTACAGATAAAACTGAGGCCCAAGAGGAATTTAAGGAACTTGCCTGGGAGTGATATAGCTTGTAAGCAGAAAAGTTGGCACACAGAATACATCTATTTGACTCCAAATTCAACTACTGGTTGTCCTCAGAAAGGAAATCATGATGACTCTGAACCAACCTGTGTACGATAATCATGAGTATGCTAAACTCTCCTAGTTTCCTTTTTAAATCAAATTGCTAAATTGGTTGATGTCATAGATAACTGGTTTATGTACTTTAAAAAAAAATTGAGATGTTTACCCGTATCTGAATATATAAAGAAGTTTCTAGTAGAGCTACTCTACTGGATAAGACAGAAGTTCAGAGATCTACCAGAATAGGTATCAATTCACCTTTGCGGAACTTCATAAAGCCCACTGCCATAAACACAGGGTAAGGGGAGTTCAGCTAGGCATTTGATAAGGTCTCTTGTAATAATCTTGCAACTAAGGCTGGATGACAATCAGACCAATTAGTAGTATGTGGAACCACTGGTCCCTATTGATGACAAACTAAAAGGAAGCCTCAGTCTTGTGGCACAGGGCCCTGTCCTTGACCTTTTGTATTCAAATACGTGACCAGTGACTTGGAGAAAATAATAACATTCCCATGTTTAGCTGATCACACAATTTTATACCAGTTCCTACACTTAGACAGTTGCATACATCCTCTTCTACTTTGTGGTTGAGAAGCTTCCTCTAGTACAAGTGATGTCAATGGAATTCCAATAAGAGGTATGTTCTGTTTAGACATTTAATCCATGAACTTGTATGTATACATTACAAGTCACCTTTGGCAGTTCAGCCCTCAGCCAGCAGAATCTCAGTTTCTCCATTTCTATCATTACTCCAGAAGGGATCTTGGGTGTGGACTAGGCATTCTCCTTGACATGCATTCAAGTTCTCCTCTGTAGCCACTGATCCTGTTGTCTCTATCCCACAGCTTTGGAATATCTCCAAATAACTACTCTTTTATTTTCCCTGCAAATGAAAACTTTCATTAGGGTGATGTGAGCTTTGTTGTTGACATAACTTCCTGCTTCAAAAATCCTTCCTTCCTTCCCATCATCATTTGCGACCTCAGTCACTGCTCTGAATTGCAATTTTCATTTCTGCCACATTGCCCCCGCAGAGACAGAAGAGGAGCCTTCATCCACCATCCCCATGTTAGAACCCTCTTCCTAGGCTCTCAGTGAAGTCACCTCCCTTGATCTCAAGCTGCCTGACATGTCACATTCCATTTATTTCATTTAACTAAGATTTATTTAGCTTTATGCTATGCTAGGAACTGACAAGAAAATCATTATTACAATTAAATGAGATTTATTGAGTACTTACTTTATGCCAGGAACTGAGCTAAGAATGAGGAATAAAAAATGTATAAAGACATATTCCTTGCTCTCAAAAAATGTGAAGTTTAGAAAGATGGAGGTAGTAAGTAAATCAACTTCAATGCAGGGTAATAGAAGCTAGTAGAGGCATCATGTGTGTGATGCTGTGAGACCTCAAAGAAAGAGTCTCTAAATCATCCTAAAGAGGAAGGTACATGAGGAGAGTCTTTAAGAATAAGTACATCTGGCCTTGCCAATTAAAAGAGAGTTGGGAGTTCCAGGCAGAGTGTCAGCATGAATGAAAGCAAGAACGACTACTGGGATGAAGTGGGTGGGGACCTGCGTTCATTTTGACATGGGAAAAGTGTAGAAGCTGAGCGCAGCGGCTCATACCTGTAATCCCAGCACTTTGGGAGGCTGAGGCAGGCAGATCACCTGAGCTCAGGAGTTTGAGACCAGCCTGGCTAACATAGCGAAACCCCGTCTCTACTAAAAACTACAAAAATTAGCCAGGTGTGGTGGCATGTGCCTGTAATCCCAGCTACTCAGGAGGCTAAGGCAGGAGAATCACTTGAACCTGGGAGGCAGAGGTTGAAGTGAGCCGAGGTCAAGCCACTGCACTCCAGCCTGGACAACAGAGTGAGACTCTGTCTCAAAAAAAAAAAAAAAAGTAAAGAAAAGAAAACTGTAGAGCAGAAGGGAGATGGCAGGAAACAAGGTGAGAAGGGTAGGTTGGATTTGGATCATAGAAGATTTTAGACTGTCTTCTGAATTATGTGGGATCCAAGGAAAGGTTTTAAGCTGAGGTATGGCAGGACCTGATTTGCATTTCAGAGGGATCACTTGTGGCAGCCGTAATGGATTAAGATGGTAGGGAACAGACAAGAGGGAAGATGGACTGTTAAAAGGATGGGTAGTCATAGAAACAAAAAGTGGTGAGGGTCTGAGCTGGCCCTTGAAAACAGATGGGTTTGAAAGCTATTTAGGAAGTAAAATGGAAAGAATGTCATAGAAATTTAGATTTTGGAATGAAGAAGAGGGAGGAGGTATAAGGGAACCTGGGTTTCTGACTTGGACCAGTTGGCTGGACATGGGTGTCATATACAGGCTACTGCCTAAAAGCGTAGGTGATTAGGGGAATGCTATTGGCCTCAATGTTGGAAATGTTGAGTTTGAGATGCTTGTGAAGCACACAGAGGATGCATATTAGTCAGTTGCCTGAACTTACAACTCCAGAAGAGCGGGCTGGGCTAGAGACCGTAGTCTCTATATGGTCGTTATATATGGACGTCTTTATACGGATGTCATCAGCGTATCATGGCTGAAAACCAGGGTCTTGATGAAGTCACCCAGGGAGATGGTATAAGATGAACAGCGTAGAGAACTAACAATAAAACCATAGAAAAAATTCATTGTTGGTCTTTGTTGTCTTATTTTGTTTTGTTAAAATGGGGAATCCTGCAGATTTTTAAAATGCTGACAGAAAAGAGTTAAAGGAGACAATTTGTAGATGCAAAGAGAACATATAAATGGTAATTTTCCTGGGAGCAGAAGGTATTTATTTATTCATTCATTCAATAAGTACTGAGTGCCTCTAGCAGGCTGGGAATAAAAGACCCCTTCCCTCATTCAGCTTCCATTGTAGTGGTGAAGAGAGCCCCATAGGAAATAAATAAATGATAGCGTATGTGAGAAGGTGACAGGTGCTACAGGGAAAAATAAGGCTGCATAATAAGGATGAGAGTGCTGGTGGAGAGCACAGTACATGTGAGATTTAACTAGTGGTTAAGGAAGAATTTCCTGGGGAGGCAAGAACAGTCCAAAGGCAATGAAAGAGAGCCATACAGATCTCAGGGAAAAGAACGCTTCTGGGGCAATCTGCTTCATCCAGAATCTACTGCTTAAATGTTCACCTCATCTAAAAAATACCTTCAAGGAAGTATCTAGAATAAGGTTTGACCAACTATCTGGGCCTAGTTAAGTTGACAAATACAATTAACCATCACAGAGGCCAACGACAGAAGCAAGAAGACCAATTAAGAAGCTCTTGTGTTAACACAGTGGAGAGGTGTTGGTGGCTTGAACCAGGATGTCACAATGGAGGTGGTCAGAAATGGTCAAGGCCTGGATGTCTCTGCAGGCAGCAATCACTGTGCCAGGAGTCCAAAGATGACAAGAAATGATTCCTGTGGTCAAGGTCCTTACAGTCTGTCACAGTTATTAAAACCGTAATTGCTTATTTGTTCATGGCATCTTCATTACCTTGATTATACCTTCCTGGTTCAAATCATATTTAACATCTATTACAACAGAATGGCATTGGAACCTACCAGAAGAGAGGACGCCAGTCACTACACAGGACTGATGCATACTTACTATCATTCTTGCTCATAATTCCCAGCAATCACAATGAATACTACTAACTCATTAAATCCCACATAGAGTGCCTTGGCTACTAAACAAAGTTTAACTCCGAGGATAACATAGGGTGCGTTATTAGGACATAGCTAGAGTGCTGTCTCAGGTCTCCTTTAAATGAGATAACAAGAAACTAGAGCTAATTTAAAGATAGATAGTTTAGGTAGTGGCGATAGGGAGTTGAGGGATGGTCTGAAAATCAGGTTTCACAAATAAATTGGAACAGTTAATTTAGTGAATAGAAAATGTATTTATTCATTTGACAAAATGTTTTGGTCCTTTCTAACTTCTTACAGGGATAGGTCTTAGAGAGAAAGAAGAAATCAAATTCAACTTTTGTCTCAAAGAATCTAACAGTAAAGTAGAATACGGATAAAGAATAGAAATGGCCGATTTCCACGTGGTGTGCTATGAGCTGTGATGGGGGCAGGCCTATGATACTCCGGAAGCACATTAAGGAGACCCCAAACCTAGTCTTGGGGGATCTGAGAAGCCATCTTAAGGTTGTCAAAATTTCAGGAGGATAGAATTTAGTTATTTAATGGGAAACTTTATTAAAAATATCTATTTAAAATTCAGAATTCTCTACTCAACTGTAAACAGAAGAAAGTATACCCTCTTATTTATCTTTTTTTCCTAAGCATTTACCAAAATCCTGGCCCTTAATGGATCTGCACAAACATCGACTGAAATGAACTCATCAGAACAATCAGAAAATTATTTTGGGAGCGGTGATACAGTGTAGAAAGATCATATATCTGGACTGTGGAGCCAGAGAGATCTGGAAATGAATCTTCAGTTTACTCATCTGTGAGATGGTGCCACTTTTTGTTGTTACTATACTATGTTAGATGCAAACCACTGCTTAGTTCTTAGTGCAGTGCACGTGTAGAGAGACCTCCCCAGCCATGCTTCTTATATACCCTGTGGAATCATGAACCAGTTAAATCTCTTTTCCCTATAAATTACTCAGTCTTAGGTATGTCTTGATAGCAGTGTGAAAACGGACTAATCCCTGCCTTTTTGTTGTAATGACTGTCAATCCTTTTTTTCTCTTTTTTTTGAGATGGTGTTTTGCTCTTGTTGCCCAGGCCTCAGTGTAATGGCTTGATCTCGGCTCACCACAACCTCCGCCTCCCAGGTTCAAGTGATTCTCCTGCCTCAGCCTCCCGAGTAGCTGGGATTACAGGCATGCGCCACCACGCCTGGCTAATTTTGTGTTTTTAGTAGAGATGGGTTTTCTCCATGTTGGCCGGGCTGGTCTCAAACTCCCGACCTCAGGTGATCTGCCCGACTCAGCCTCCCAAAATCTGGACTTACAAGCATGAGCCACTGTCAATCAATTTTTACAAGCAAACATTTTCTTCTCTTTACCTATTATGAGACAATTTGAGTGTACTATGTCAGGTTATTTGAGAGGAAAATATAAAAGCTATATGTTGTACGAGTGGAAAACATAAAAGCTACATGTTGTACACATCTAGCCCTTCTGGTAGAAGTTCTGGTGCAGAGCCCAACCTTTGCTTGCCTAAGTCAGGGTTGTGCTGGTCTCATCACCATGCCCGGGAAGCTGGCTGCTGTCCTGGCTGTGGTGGGGCGTGGAAACCCATTTACCTTCAATATTCAGATAATAGAGAGGATGGACTAAGTTGGACTTGGGAATCCCCACTCTGATTTTGAAGCCTGGACTTGAGATGGGGCCTAAGAGATGAGACGTGTTGTAAAGATGGAGGCCAAGACTGCTGGAGAATTGGGTCAAACTGAGGTAGGAGGCAGGATTTGACTCTAGAGGCTGGGCTCAGACATGGGACCAGATCGAGGACCAGCAAATACAGGGCCGGGGGCAGAAGCAGCTTTCCATCAGACAGCCCACAAGTGTGCCGTGTCAATTTACTATTGCCATGGCAGCACCTGGGAGTTACTTCCCCTTTCCATGGCAAGACTCCAAAGTTACCACCCCTTCCCTAGAAATTTCTGCATAAACTGCCCCTTAATCTGTATGTAATTAAAATTGGGCATGAATATGACTGTAAGACTGCCCTGAACTGCTACCCTCTGCCTACGGGGTAGCCCTGCTCTTCAGGAGCAGTCATGGAGCCATAACACTGCTGCTTCAATAAAGTTGTTTTCTTCTACCTCCAGCTTGCCCTTGAATTCTTTCCTGGGCAAAGCTAAGAACCCGCGTGGCCTAAGCTCCACTTCTGGGCCTCGCCTGTCCTGCATCAGAACCATGCACATGTGGGGCAGGCTTTGAAAAAACCTGGAGACTGGAGTCTAGAAGGCTATTTTTTGAGGTAGCTCTTTTTTACGCATCCTGCAAGCACTTCCACTGGGCATTCCAGATTCATTTAAAGGGACCCAGAGATATGCTTCTTAGACTTTCCACCAAAGCATCTCTCAAGCCAAAGGGAATAAACAGGTAGCTTCAAACAGTCTGCCTCATGCCTGGAATATATTTGAAATCTTCTCATTTTATTTTAAAAATTACATGACTTTTGCATTCTACTTTATAGTACCACCATTGTGTTAATAACCCTTCCCCAAAAATTCTTGTCATAAAATGAGCACTGCAGAGAAATGTTTCATATTCATTTTTTGGCCTTGTGTAATCCTTGGCACACAATTTGACCTAAGCCATGCCTAGCCCAGATTGAGAAGCATGAACCTAGAGATGAATACTGAGCCATTGATTGAATGCATCATCACTCTTTTGAGACCTGGTAGCTTACAAGCCTAGAGCAGAGAAGGGAAGTTAGTAGATGGCCAATAAATCATGGTTGAATGATATAGGTCTTCTCATGTTCTGTTCTTAATCTAGGCATTTTCAAACACATGCTTTTCTTTCTCTAGAAGCTTATTTCTCTTTACTTAAAATCAAACAAGACTGGTTGCAATAGCTCACACCTATAATCTCAGCACTTTGGGAGGCTGAGGTGGGCAAGTTGTTTGAGTCCAGGAGTTTGAGATGAGCCTGGGCAACATGGGGAAACTCCGCTTCTATAAAAAATGCAAAAATCAGCTGGGTGTGGTGGCACACACCTGTAATCCCAGCTACTTGGGAGGCTGAGGTAAGAGGATCACTTGAGCCTGGGAGGTGGAGACTGCAGTGATCCATGATTGTACCACTGCACGCCAGCCTGGATGACAAACGGAGACCCGTCTAAAACAAACAAATAAACAAACAAACAAACATTTTTTGAATGTGTATAAAGCATGGTCCATAGTATTGGAGAATCCCGAGATGAATTCCATACTTACAATTTCAGCTTTTACTAATGACTTGAGAAGTTGCTAATAGGCTTCTCTGAAAACCTATTTTATCTTCTCTTTTGATCCTAATACTGTTCTATGGACTGTATACTCTCAGACTTATTTTCATCTTATTTTGTTTTCATTAAGGGGTACTTGCAAAAAGCTTAGTTGGGGAGTGAAAAAAATAACTCTTACATATATCCAATATTAAAAATTTCTTTTGAAAAATTTTTTTCTAACATTGAAAACATTATAGGTTGGTTTTATGGCTTTATATGGGGATCTCATGAGAATGCCATCAAAATAAGCTTTTGCTGAGTTGGAGGATAAAAGGAAATGGGAAAAAATCCAAATGCATCCCATTATTACAAGAATGGTTCCCTCTACATTTAAGAAATTATTCTTCTGCAGCTCAGTGATTTGGAAAAACACGTATTTTTTAGTTTCCTAAGAATAAAAAAATTAAAACAACTTTAGATACTATATGGGACAAATTTTAATTTTCTACTACCTTCTATCATAACCTCTTTTCTTCTATATTTTATTTTATTTGTATTTTTTTAAGACAGGGTCTCATTCTGTTGCCAGGCTGGAGTGCAATGGTGTGATCACAGCTCACTGCAGCCTTAACCTCCTGGGGCTCAGGTGATCCTCCTACCTTAGCCTCCCAAGTAGCTGGGACTATAGGTTAATTTTTTTTTCTTTTGGTAGAGATGGGGTTTCGTCATGTTGCTTAGGCTGGCCTCAAACTCCTGGGCTCAAGTGATTCTCCTGTCTTGGCCTCTCAAAGTGCTAAAATTATAGGCAGGAGTCACTGCGCCCAACCCGTATTTTATTATTTTGAGAGATTTATTCTACTTCATAATTTGGAGTGCATTTCTCATTTTCTTGTTGGAAATGGAAAAATGACTATTTTAGGTTGAATCCATTCTTTTTTTTTTTGAGACGGAGTCTCGCTCTGTCGCCCAGGCTGGAGTGCAGTGGTGTGAGCTCCACTCACTGCAAGCTCCACCTCTCGGGTTCACGCCATTCTCCTGCCTCAGCCTCCCATGTAGCTGGGACTACAGGTGCCTGCCACTGCGCTCGGCTAATTTTTGTATTTTTAGTAGAGACGGGGTTTCACCGTGTTAGCCAGGATGGTCTCGATCTCCTGACCTCGTGATCCGCCCGTCTCGGCCT
>NW_012103809.1:5801436-5852552 GCF_000951045.1 Mandrillus leucophaeus
AGCCAGGATGGTCTCGATCTCCTGACCTCGTGATCCGCCCGTCTCGGCCTCCCAAAGTGCTGGGATTACAGGCTTGAGCCACCGCGCCCAGCCGAATCCATTCTTAATTATGCCTTGATACTTCATTTAGGACATTTCTGGATGACTTTTTCTCTTCCTGTTCCTTTTCTCTTTCCTTCCAATCCTTTCATGTCAGATAAATGTTGGTTGGATAAACCAAGGAGTTGGTACATATCCCGAGAATGCAAATTCATTTTAGTATTAAATTTAAAAACATATTCCAAGGAAGGTAAATTCAACCCACCCACCCCCTACCTCAAACACTATGGGTGCTGGTTCCCGTTCTCTCTTCTCTTGACCCATCTTCTGTAGCATGAGCATTAGCCAAGTGTCCGAAGAGTTACAGTCACTAGGAAGCTACCTAGAAATCAGAATTCCCTCTTCTTTCATTTTTTTGAGAGTTAAGTCATCATAGGACACACCTTCTGAAATCCACAGTCCGTAATGAATGTAAACATAGAATGTGCATTTGTGAACTGTGCCCCAAAGGGTTGGCTTTCTAGATTCCAAAAAAGGGCACAGATTTTCAGATGTTGAATGCACAGTGATGTCAGACATCATTAGTGACAACTCATTTCTGCATTTTGTGGTCGGACTCTAAACTATGTCATCCCAGAAGAAGTCTCTCCATTTTGCCCTGGATTTGGTGGGAGAAGGGTCTGACACAGGGAGCTTTGTCCCTGAAAACAGCACTGTGGCAGCTGGAAATGACCTTATATGGTAGCTTCGCTTTACACTCTCTGTCCCAGAAAGATTCGTATGGAATGTGGTGACTTTTGATGCTGATAAGCACATTCCACAGGAGAATGCTGGGGTCGGGTAGACGAAGGATCCCTGTGAACAGTTACCAGTTAACACTGGCTCTGCTTTCAGACCAGTGAAGAGTAGCAGTCGGCATAGTTTTCATTAGTCAGACATTATAACCTGAGTTTGGCCTATTTTTCTTTGAAACATCTGGAATTGTCAAGCCAAAATGAATTTCCTATGGAGTGAGAGAGTTTGCCTCTGCCAGCCTTTCCATGTGATAGTTTATTATTATAGAGATGACATGGGCACCCAGAGTCCCTGGCAAGCTATTGTTTTTCTTTGCTGAGAACAGCAGGAAGAGACCAAAAAAAGTGCTTCAGAAAATAATTTATCTAGACTTTTGCAAGGCAATGAGAAAACAAATTGCCATTAGACTGAGCAATCTACCTTGTATCCCTGAGGATAGAAAATGCCTCTGAAGGTCACTCATGTTTGAGAAGTTTCATGTGGATCTTGGTACAATTGTGACTTAAAATGTGAAGTTCAGGCCAGGTGCAGTGGCTCATGTCTGTAATCCCAGCATTTTGGGGGGCCAAGGTGGGTGGATCACCTGAGGTCAGGAGTTCGAGACCAGCCTGACCAACATGAAGAAATCCTGTCTTTACTAAAAATACAAAAATTAGCTGGGCGCGGTGGCAGGCATCTGTAATCCCAGCTATTCAGGAGGCTGAGGCAGGAGAATCACTTCAACCTGGGAGGCAGAGGTTGCAGTGAGCTGAGATTGCACCACTGCACTCCAGCCTGGGCAATAGAGTGAAACTCTGTCTAAAAAAAAAAAAGTAGCTAAGTTGTGAAGTTCAGGGGTTCAGGTCCCTTCCCCTCATAAGTAAGGAATGAAGAACGGAAGCACTCTGAGGACGCTTCCATGCAGACAGTCAGATGGACACACCCAGTAGAGTGGCTTTGTCATATTGTACTGTCTATCATGGGACACTTCCCAGCTACCAGACACAGAGTTTCTCTTGGGCTCAACCCAGTTTTTCATCTTTGTGTTGCCAGCACCACAGCACCCTGCACAGCACATAGCAGGTGTTCAAACTTCCTCCCTTCCCTGTCTTCCTCTTTTACCTCCCCTTCCCCATCTATCCTCTCCTTTCTCCCTCCCTTTCCCCCGCTTTCCTCACCCTTATCTACGGAGTGCTTCTTACATCCCAGGCACTGTGCCCGAGCCTGATGCATGGTGAATTTCAGCAACATGCATCATCCTAAACATTAAGACAAAAAATTCCCCGACCAAGAACCTTTGGTTTTTAACCTCATTCCGTGCTATTTTCAGTAACTTCTGGTTTCCTCACTAAAAAAAAAATCGCAGTCATTATTTATTGAGCATGATCTATAGACCAGGCCTAGTAATAGTCACCTAATTCATTAATTCACGTATCCATTCACAAATATTTACTGAGTAGCTACTGCATGCTAAGTGTTGGAATTACAGCAGTGAACAAACATGCAAAGACTCCTGAAGCTCATGAGTGTCTAATTACTTGCATTACCTGTATTAAAACATGTATATTCATGACCCTCATGAAGGTTCCGGTGGGGTGAAGAGAGAGCAGCAATATACAAGCAAACAATAAACATGTATAACCTCAGGAGGTAATCAGTGACACAAAAATGTAACGACACGGGGGCACTGGAGAGAACTAGAGCAGGTCCTATGAAAGCTGGTGGAAAAGCATGATAGCCAGAGGGAGCAACAAGTGCAAAGGCACCGGGGCAGAGAGTGCCTGTGTATTCAGGATTGTGTTTTGGCTGGAGCAGAGGTGATGAGGGGGAAGTGATCAGAGATGAGATCACACAGCAGGCAGGGGTGATGTCTCCTACAGTTTCATAAGCCACTCTAAGGACCTGGCTCTCCCTCTGAGTCAAATGGGAGGCCAGTAAAAAAATTCGAACAAAGCTACATGGGGCATGATGTACCACACGGTACAGTGGTTAAGTCCTCGGGTCTTGGGCAAGGCTACTATTTTGGGATTGTGCCTCTGTTTCTTGCTGGTTGTGTGACTGAGGTTAAGGTACTCAACTTCTGTGCACCTTCTGTGTGACAATCATACCTACCCCTTGGGTTGTCATAAGGATTATATAAATTAATATTTGTAAAGTACATATTTGTTAAGTGTATAAAATGAATGGATTTTTAAAAATCACTTAAAATGCACTAGATGATTATGAACTGCTTTTGGACAATTAATCAAGTGACTTCCCTAAGGGCACAGATCATAGATGAACAGGTCAGGATCCATATCCAGGTCTATGTGATGCTGAAACCCGTGGTTTTAGCACACAGCATGGCGCCTGCCTCTGTCCTCTGCAACTTCAGCTGCTGGAGCCATCATTCATTGGATAGTAACAGGGTGTATTATGGGTTGTCTTGTGTCCCCCCCAAAATCCATGTGTTGAAGTCCTAATACCAGGTACCTCAAAATGTGACCTTATATGGAGACAGGGAAAGGTAATCAAGTTAACATGAGGTTGTCATTAGGATGGGTCCTAATCCAATCTGACTGGTGTCTTTGTACAAAGAAGAAATTTATTTTTGTTTTTGTTTTTTCTTGGAGACAGAGTCTCGCTCTGTCATCCAGGCTGGAGTGCAGTCACGCGATCTAAGCTCACTGCAACCTCCACCTCCTGGGTTTAAGCGATTCTCCTGCCTCAGCCTCCTGAGATAGCCGGGATTACAGGTGCCTGCCACCACGCCTGGCTAATTTTTTTGCATTTGAGTAGAGACGGGGTTTCATCATGTTGTCCAGGCCGGTCTTGAACTCCTGAGCTCAGGTGATCCTCCCTCCTCAGCCTCCCAAAGTGCTGGGATTACAGGCATCCGCTACCACGCCCATCCAAAAGGGGAAATTTGAACACACATACACACACACACGCACACACACAGAGAGACAGAGAGAGAGAGAGAATGCACATGAAGACTGGAGTTATGTTGCCACAAGCCAAGTAATTTTGAGAAGCTTGGAAAGAGGCCTGGAATAGCTCCTTCCCTGGCATCTTTAGAGGAAACGTGGCCTTGCAAACACCTTGAGTTTGGATTTCCAGCCTCCAGAACTGTGAAATAATACATTTATATTGTTTAAGCCAACCAGTCTGTGGTGCTTTGGTATGGCAGTCCTAGGGAACCGGAACGCTGTGTTTAGTTATCCTCAATATTTCATGCACTCAAAGAAGCCTCTGCCAAATGTCTAGTGAGGACACAGCTCCTTCCCTAGGGAAGGGAGCTGGGTTTTGTGCAGTTTCTGTGTTGTCCAAACCCTTTGTCCCAGGCGTGGGTGAGAAGCTGCAGCAAGTCACTTACAATGAAAGGTGATTGTGAGTAGGAGTGATCACCTAGATCTCTGATGTGTGCTAATTTCCTCCTGTAATTAACCTGTCAACACCGCCTGTTAATAAACCTAGGGGGTTGCCAACGTTGATCAAATACAACACGAGGAAATTGGATCCTATGGAAAAAATGTCACATCAAAGTTTCAGAAGCATTTAAAAAAATCTGTTCTGATTCTGCTGAGTTTTTAAGTAAGACAAATCATTCCTGATGAGTTAAGATTGCTGGCACCTGGGTCGTCTGGCGAGGCACCTCATTTTGATTGCCCATTGCATAGTTTCATTTCAGCCTAAGATCTTAATTCCTGCAAATGATTTCCCAAGCATATATGATGAAAAGTAATGTGCCTGCTGAAGATGGATTTAACCATATTTAGCTATTGGAAAGACCTTGTCAGGAACTGTCTTTACTCATTTTTTAAATGTTTGCATAGTGGCATATGAATGTTCAATAAATACAATTTTCATGATCACACAATATTTTCTCTTAACCTTGATCTCTTCCCCCAGATTATTTAAATTCCCTATGTTAATAATAGAAAAAAATGACCTATAATTGCCACTGAATTCCTGCAGTTTACATACTGTGCTAGAAATATCTGGCAAATTTCCCCATAACTGCTGTGAAATAGCCTTAGAAACTGGCGGGGCCACCAGCAGAAGGTCTGATACATTGTTCAGCAACCTCATAACTACCCCACAATTAATCTAGATTTGGCAGGGCATGGTGGCTCACAACTGTAAGTCCCAGAACTTTGGGAGGCCGAGATGAGGGGCTTACTTTAGTACGGGAGTTCTAGACCAGCCTGGGCAACACAGCGAGAACAGTCGCTACAATAAATAAATAAATAAATAAATAAATAAATAAATAAATAAATAAAATAGCCAGGTGTGGTGGTACATGTCTGTGGTCTCAGCTTCTCTGGAAGCTGAGGTGGGAGGACTGTTTGAGCCCCAGGGGGTCAAGGCTGCAGTGAGCTGTGATTGCACCACTGTACTCCTGACTGGGTGACAGGGCGAGACTCTATCTCAAAAAAAAAAAAAAATCTAGATTTACAGATCATGGATGTGGAAGACTACAGAACTTGTTTTGAATTCAGCTCTGTCACTCACTATACCAGTTTCAGAAATACCTTCTGAGGGCCATGCTCCCTAAAAATAATTTTAATTGTAGACAGTTTACTTCTTATAAAGCAATTGAATATCTGAAAGAAGGAAAGTTCATAGTGATTATTCTGGTCAATGCTTCATTCATGTTGATATTTCCATAGATAATAGTAGTTAATTTTTACTAGTTCTTGATTTACATGTTTCATTAACTTGGCTAGATGCCTTGTAGCACCTAACACCTCACCCTTTCTGAGCAATTTCTCAGGAAAATATTTGTGATGACTTCGTTTTGTATAGCTGACTCATCACCCAAAACTGGTCCTGTGATGAGCCCTGGTAACCCTGGCAACCTTGATAACAGCAGTCAGAAAGTATATGCTGTTAAGCAATTCCCACAGAACGGAAGTGAGGCAGTGGGTCACCTGATACTGGAGTTTCGTAACCAGACTCACAAAGTAAGAAGGAAGCCGCATTGCAGGGCAGTTCCACCACAGTATGAGTGGCCACAGGAAAAGTTAGCATGAGTGTTCCGTGCTGCACCGTGTCACCCAGCCCCTAATTCCTATGTCGAAGTCCCAAACCCTAGTGCTTCAGATGATGATCGTATTTGGAGATGCGTCTTTAAAGAGATAATTCAGTTAAAATGGGATCCTGGGAGTGGGCTCTAATCCAGTCTAAATGGCGTCCTTAGCAGAAGAGGAGAGGGGGACGCAGACACACACAAAGGGAATCCCATGTGAGGACACCGGGAGAAGGTGCCATCTACCAGCCAAGGAGAGAGGCTTCAGAATGGACCAGCTCTGCTGACACCTGATCTCAGACTCCTCCAGAACAGTGAGAAAATAAACTTCTGTGGTCTAAGCCGCGCCATCTGTGGCGTTTGTTATTGAAGCCCTATCTGACTAATACAGTGGGTGTTGCATTTATACGACCTTTTCCTTCATAGAATGCAGAGGAATTACTCTCCTACTTCTTGCCTGTTTTCCCTCAGCATTAGCCACTTTGGCCTCCTTGCTGTTCCGGATGCGTGCTCTTCCCTCTGCCTGGAACATATTTCTTCCAGATACCTTCCTGGCTCCTTCCTTTGGTTCCTTTAGGTCTGCTGGCATCTTGCCTTCTTAGCAGGTCTCCTCTGGCCACTTATTCAAAATTACAAACCAACCACCTCTTACCGTCCCCCAGTACTCTTTATCCTCCTTGGTTTTAACATTTTTCTCTATAGGGCTTATCACCTCCCAGCACCCTATATCATGTACTTATTTAATCATTTAACTTCTTCATTACAATATAACCTCCATGAAGGCAGAAATTTTTGTCTGTTTTATTCACTGATAAAACCCCACAGTAGGATAGCGCAGGACATGTAGTAGGAACTCAAGAAATATTTGTTGAATGAAAAATTAATCATCATCATCTTCATCATCATCATCATACTTAATGCAAATTGAGCAATATGTGCTTTACATGTATTGGTTCATTATATATGCATAGATACACTTAATATATTATAGCTTAATTATTATGTTAATTCATATATTAATCACTTCATGGGTATAATAAAAGTATTCCTGTGTGGCTAAAAAATTATTGATTTCGGCCGGGCGCGGTGGCTCACGCCTGTAATCCCAGCACTTTGGGAGGCCAAGGCAGGCGGATCACGAGGTCAGGAGATCGAGACCATCCTGGCTGACACAGTGAAACCCCGTCTCTACTAAAAATGCAAAAAATTAGCCGGGCGTGGCGGCGGGCGCCTGTAGTCCCAGCTACTCGGGAGGCTGAGGCAGGAGAATGGCGTGAACCCGGGAGGCGGAGCTTGCAGTGAGCCGAGATCGCGCCACTGCACTCCAGCCTGGGCGACTAAGCGAGACTCTGTCTCAAAAAAAAAAAAAAAAAAAAATTATTGATTTCTTTCGTCTTTGTTATATATTGTGGGAATTAAGGAATTCATCTAAAAGCCGAGTAGGCAATGATAAAGCTTGTAGCGAAACTTTGATTCAGGACAAAGAAAGATTTGTCTTTGCAGACAGGTGGTTATACAGCCGGGTGTAGTGGTGGGCGCTTGTAATCCCAGCTACTCGGAGAATCGCTTGAACCTGGGAGATGGGGATTGCAGTGAACCAAGATGGTGCCACTGCACTCCAGTCTGGGCAACAGACCCAGACTCTGTCTCAAAGGAGGTTATGTACGTGGGAACTAGTATGCACTAGTTACCAATGATTCAGTCCTTACCCTGTGAGAAGCACAATCCCTCCCTCAGCTGACAAGGGAAGGAATGGATAAAACAATCTGCAAGATAGAAAGTGCAGAAATGAAATGCAAAGACTGGATTACAAAGCACAACGTTGTGCCTCCGTCCAAACACTCCCTACCTTTCTCACCATAGCCTTCAAAGTAAGAAACAGCTTTTGATTGGCTGGTAGAATTTTGAAGCAGATAATTTCTTGGAAATACTACATTTTAATCTTCGTTGCTCTTGTGTTTTGTGATCCTTATTGATTACCTATTTTAGCACAGTTAGAGTAGTTTAAAGTTGCTAGGGTCAATTATAATGTAAAAGACGTCAATAATGCTGTTAGATTTTTTTTAAAAAGAAAAAAATCTAGTGAAAAGCTCTAATTTGAAAGTATAACAGCTGTGAAATTGCTACCTTTCCTCCTTCTGCTCATTCATCATCTCCTGGCTTGCAGTACGTTGGAGACAGCGTCTGGGGACTGAATTGAATAATTTGAAGGGGGTAAATGATACACCTTTGTAAATTAAACACAACTGCCAGGAAGATTGATTAAATACAACTTAAATGAAACCTCATTATAGATTCAGATGGAGCTCCTCATCAGTCTTTCTACAGGAAAAAAGAAGAAACAGCTCCCAAACCTGGATGTGGTTTCCCCTGGAATAGATCTCACTTTTTAAGAAGTTTTCCTTCTGTGGTATTAAAAAAAAGAAATCATTTGTTTTCCTGCTGCCGTTGTAGAAATCCTGAAAACCCATAATGCCTGATAAATGAATGCTCCATTTATGAGTCACATTTACTTTTACATATACATGTGGGAGACTCCCTAGAGCTGTATTTGAAGATTACGAATGGAAAATCTCGATTTATTAACTCAGGGGAAGGTACATAGACTGTCTCCAAGGGTTCTGTGCTCCTCTCTCTTATAAGAATACTTTGAATAATTTTCCCTCACCACTTTCCATCATATATATATGTGTGTATGTGTATATATACACACACATAAACATAGACATTTATGTATGCACATATGTATATTTATATAAACACATCTATATATTCATACATACAGGTATGTGTGTGTATATATATTTAATATTGCCCTATTTTGAAAACTAAAAATGATGCATTTTCACCATAAAGAAAAATCATGAAATGCAGGAAAGAGCAAAGAAGAAGCTAACAACTCCCACAAAATCACATCTCCCCAAGGAAAAAAAATTAGATTGATCCTTGGTGAACATCATTCTAGATGTCACTGTAAGCCTGTATTGCAAACTAAAGTGCCTTCAGGAGTCACGAGGAACTTCCATGGTTGAGATTGATGTAAGGAAACTCACTGCATCCTTTCAGTCTACCTTGAGCTTTTCCACATGGTATGGAGAAATATTTCTCTACTCTAACAAAAATTTTTTTAAACTACAGTGCAAGCAAGATGATATATAGCAACCAATGCTTTCCTTGCTGGGAGAACAAGAAGAGTGATGGCAACTGTGGTGAACTGAAGAAGACATGCCCCATCCGGAGGGCACAGGTATTTCTCAGGTAAAGCAGGCGATTGCCAAGAGGCAAAGTGGTCCCAGTGTTGTCAGAACTTCTGTTCTGCTAGAAGAAGTGAGACATTTGCCTTCGTACTAGAAACTTTCTAATTTAAAAATATGTTCTCAAAATTGTTTAAAAGCTCCGTGTGGTGGCTCATGCCTGTAATTCCAGCACTTTGGGAGGCCAAGGCAAGAGGACTGCATGAGTTCGGGAGCTCGAGACCAGCCTGGGCAACATAGCGAGATTGCATCTCCACAAAAAATACAAAACTTACCCGGTGGTGGTGGTGCAGTAGCCTATATCCAGCTACTCAGGAGGCCACGGTGGGAGGATGACTTGAGCCCAAGGGGTGGAGGTTGCAGTGAGCAGAGATTGTGCCACTGCACTCCAGCCTGGGTTACACAGCCAGACTCTCTCTCTCAAAAAAAAAAAAAAAAATTGTTTAAAAGTGCTGCAGTGTAGCCTACTCACTGCTATTTGTTATTGACAGTTAGATAAATGGATGGATAGAAAGATCTGTAGATAAATAACCAGCAAGTCAAATGATTGTTTAAAAATGAAATTATTCTATAGAAGCTACTTACTTTTTAAAACTCACAATTTTACTTAAACTTGAAAGAAGAAAAATAGACAAGGTGCAGTGGCTCACGCCTGTAATCCCAACACTTTGGGAGGCCGAGGTGGGCGGATCACGAGGGCAGGAGATCGAGACCATCCTGGCTAACATGGTGAAACCCCATCTCTACTAAAAATACAAAAAATTAGCCAGGTGTGGTGGCACGTGCCTATAGTCCCAGCTACTCTGGGGGCTGAGGCAGAAGAATCACTTGAACCTGGGAGGCAGAGGTTGCAGTGAGCTGAGATCATACCACTGCACTCCTGCCTGGGTGACAGAGAGAGACTCTGTCTCAAAAGAAAAAAAAGAAAGAGAAGAAAAGAAAAGAAAAATAAACTGACATTAAACTGAAAGAATTGCTAAACATGAGATTGGAGATGTAATTATTATAATAAATGATCACTGTATTTTTAACTACAGGTATATGCTTTAGTTTAAGACTACATGGATTGACTTCCTACTTTTAGAAGATTTCTACTCCTTAAGTAATTTTTCCTTGGTTTGTCCCAAGACTATCTTATCAGCCTTAGTCCACTTTTCTCAGAATGGTAGGGAATTATGAGAATCTCATAACGTGGAGTGGTCTTCCTTCCTTAGTACTTCTTCTGGAGGCAGAACCATAGCACTTCCGAATTTTCTGTTTCTTTTTATAGGCACCATTCTTTGATGTTTATGGAATAATGCTATGCCCTTTCCTTATTTGGTTGTTGCTAGAGAATTTTTTGCATTCTTAAAAGTCGCTTTTCAACCAGGTGCAGTGGCTTATGCCTCTAATCCCAGCACTTTGGGAGGCTGAGGCGGGAGGATCGCTTGCCCTCAGGAGTTTGAGACCAGCCTAGGCATCATAGCAGAACCTCGTCTCTACAAAAAACACAAAAATTAGCCACGTGTGGCGGTGTGTACCTGTAACCCCAGCTACTTGGGAGGCTGAGGTGGGAGGATTGCTTGGGCCCAGGGTGTCAAGGCTGCAGTGAGCTGTGATTGTGCCACTGCACTCCAGCCTGGGTGTCAGAGTGAGAACCTGTCTCAAAGAAAGAAAGAAATTAAATAAAACAATTTTTCATGTAGAGGTGTCAGAAGAAGTGGTTTTTATAATCCTACAAGATTTTGCTATATTTATCTAGAAACTTTTCTCAACCATCTTTAAAGCTAGTATAATATTTACCAAGAAACTGTTATATGCAATCAATATTTATCATACCAGATAGTCTGACTCATAAAGTTTATTTTCCAGCACTTCTGGGAGTACCATTAATTTAGCAATCACATGCTATCCTATATCATGTGGTTGTAATTGCTTGTCTGTGTAGCCATATATACTATATATCAATTTCCTGAGTTATTCAACAATGGTGCCCCCAGCTACATTTTTAAAATTTAATGTATTTTATGACTAAAATAGATCTTATAGATCAGTCGACTCTCGTCTTACAGATGATGCAATTGAAGCTCAGAGATCAATTTGAAAAGCTTTTAAGTCCTTCAAGGGACTGGAAATCACTCAAGCTTTTTGTACCCTCACTCCTTTTTTCATCTGTGATGTGTAGAACCGCACCTTGTATGACTACAGATAGATCAAACCCAACAAGAAATCTGCTGCCCTAAGCTCCAGTATTGAGAGGCTGCTGGTGGTATGTGAAGAGTCTTTCCACATTTTCAAAGCAACCTTCCTGCCCATGACTTCATAAGCCCATGGACGCGGCTTACCTGTGTGTTAAGGTGTGATAGGTGCCGGGCTTCATGGTCGGTGAAAATGTATCTGTATTAGTCTGTTTTCACGCTGCTGACAAAGACAAATCTGAGACTGGGCAATTTACAAAAGAAAGAAGTTTAATTGGAAAATTATACTTTTCCAATTATGGCGGGGAAGCCTCACAATCATGGCGGAAGGCAAGCAGGAGCAAGTCACATCTTGCATGAATGGCATCAGGCAGAGAGAGAGAGCTTGTGCAAGGGAACTCCTCTTTTTAAAACCATCAGATCTCGTGAGACTATCACGAGAAAAGCATGGGAAAGACTTGCCCCCATGATTCAATTACCTCTCACTGGGTCCCTCCCACAACATGTGGGAATTCAAGATGAGATTTGGGTGGGGACACAGCCAAACCATATCAATATCTATCTCCAGATTTTGTAGTAAAATATAGATTCAGGGAATAGAGCTTCAGAAAAAAAAGTACTCCTTGATTTATAACTATCTTTTTTTTTTTTTTTTTTGAGACAGGGTCTCACTCTGTCGCCCGGACTAGAGTGCAGTGGCATGATCATAGCTCACTGCAGCCTCAACCTCCTAGGCTCAAACAATCCTCCCACCTCAGCCTCCCAAGTAGCTTGGACTATAGGCACATGCCACCACGTCCGACTAATTTTTGTGTTTTTTGTAGAGAAGGGATTTCACCATGTTGCCCAGGCATCTTAAACTCTTGGACTCAAGTGATCATGCAACTCAGCCTCCCAGATTGCAGGTATTACAGATATAAGCCACCGTACCCAACCATGACGACCTGATTAAGAGAATTTCCCGATTTAAAAAGCTTAATCACCATATGGAGATCAGAAGTCTGGATTTAAAAAAAGAACTACCTTCTACCTTATTTATCCCTCTGAGCATTTTATTTTATAAAATATGCTTTTTAAAATGTATTTTCACCAAACGCTCCCTCCTGCACCGACCCCTCCTCGCCACCAGCACACACACATGCTCTTGTGTGTGGGATTTGTTGTTTTGGGTTTTTTTTCTTTTTTCTTTTTTTGATTTTTGTAAAAATAGGTGCTGTGGTCAGTACAAATAATCCAGTGGTCTTTCACTCATCACACTGACTCCTCGCTCTCCATTCAAGATGCTTTCATCTGACATTTAAAATTGTAGGCATAAGCATGCAGGTGACAGTCAGCCATACCATCACATCCACATGTAACTATTTCCCTCATGGGAAGTAAATAACTTAGGAATTTTTACTGAAGGACTCCAGGGTCCAAAAGACGTGTGTGTATGTGTGTGTCTCTGTGTGTGTGGAACAATGTTCAACCAACCCTTGATACTTTACACTGAAGAAAAATAAAAAAGAGACCTAGAATGAAGAGGATTATCAATAATTTATTTGAAGAAATTCAGTTCATTTTGATAAACATTCATTGTCAATTTATTTTACATTAGGAGTAGCGCTATACTTCCAGCTCTGTTACTCACATCCTTCAACATCCACATAGATTATCCATCCAAAACCCTGGCTTCCCAGTTCCCAGACCCCTTTATGTCCACTCATTTTTTTCTCCACCACACCTTTGCTATATATTCTCAAGGCCTTTCAATATCTGTAACTGCACCACCTCAGCAATCCTCATTTTAAGTGCCCTGTCTCTGATTACAACCTCCAGAATTTCCCTAATATGCCCACTCCAACAGTACCTTTACTTCCCAGATACTGCTAATCCATTGGCATTATTTTAAAAAATCATTATTATTTTGAAATATGTCAAAAATCATTTCACACATATGAACAATATAAAGAATAACACAACAGTCGTATATCTACTATCTAACTATAGATATAAAATATTACCAAGAGCATTAAATCCCATTACATAGCCTTCCCAACTACATCCCCTAGATAACTACTATCTAGACTTTGTATTAATAACTACCATTCTCACTCATTACTTTTTTTCTTTTATCTCTCTACACAATACCGCTCAGGTTTGCATGCTTTTAAACTTCTAATTACTGGGATCATACGGACTGTCTTCCTTTAGGACTTCCTTTTATTTTCTCTTGATATAATATGAGAGTCGTCCCTGCTGGCCTGCAACACTAGTTCATCATTTTCACTTCAACATGTTATTATACGATGTGAATATACCATCATTATTTAAAACACATATTTCTGTTGATAGGCATTTGGTTTTTCCATTTGTTTGTTTTCAATTTCAAACGATGCTACAGTGAACATATTTGAACACTTCCCTATGCACACACTAAACGATTCCTTTCCATATATTGTGGCCACCTGTCCTTCTCCCTTTCGCTGAGCCTTCCTAGCAAAGCCCCGTCTTTGGCTTAATCCAATTCCCATTTTTCTGAACTGAATGTAGGGAATAACACAGCTCTGCTGACGGATCCGCTGCACCCATGTGACCTCATGGGTGCCCTTACTTCTACCAGGCAGTCCCAGCTCATTCCCTAACCAATTATCTTTCCCAGACAGCTGTTCACACCTTTCTCCTCCAACTTCTGTCTTCACTCTCAAATGATGACTGTTTGTCGTTCTTTTACAATACTATAAAAAGCAACCTGAGGAGATCTTTCATGTCTTCCCACCTCCTGATCAGTCAGCCTACCACCCTTGTATCCGTGACCCTCTGCTTTCCCACCTACCACGAGAGGGGAACTGTCTCTGATCCTGTCTAAAGTCAACCCCTCTTCTGGACTCTGGGTTCCATCTGTCTGACACCACTAAAGGTTTTTCTACTCTAGTTTTCTCCACTGCTCTCATATCACTATTTCCTCCCTTTCTTCAGGATCTGTCGTTAGCATACAAACATGCTCTAATATTTCCCTTCTTAAAATAAAAATGTCCTATCTTTCTGTCTCCCACTTCTTCATGTATCTGCTTTGTTGTATGGTAACCTCCTCAAGAGTTACTTATACCAATTGTCTCTGTTTCCTCGTTCCTATCTATTTTGACACACTCAGTGAAACTACCATTGCCAAGCCATTGATATCCTCCATGTTCCCAAATCCAACGATCAGCTCTCAGTTCTTCTCAACTTTACAGCAACAATTGAGCCAACCACCTCTGGATGTTCATAAAGACTGTAGCTCTGTTGCTGAGCAATTCAGACTGGTCTGCAATTTGAGTATTTGAGTTGAATCCTGGGAGTTGAGCCTTAAATCTGCTGTTCCACTTGATTTTCTTCACTAGGCTTCCAAGGCACTTTCCTATTATCCTCTCTCTGCCTTTCCCTCCCCACTGAGACTTCTTCTCTGTTTCCTTTTCTGGATCTTCTTTTCCTTCCTGGCCTCTAAATGTTTGGGTACCAATAAGTTCCGATCTCACTTCTCAATCTACAGTCCACCCCCTGAAACTCTCATCTACTCCACAGCTTTGAATACCATGAATATGCTGGTAACTTCCAAAAGCATATCTACAGTCCCCTTTAAGGACACTGACATGCACCCCAATTTATACTCCACATCTTTACTTGGATATCAATGGGCATGCGTACCAAACAGGATTCTAGGTTCTTCCCTCCTGTTTGTCCATAAATAGCTCTACCATCCACCTAGTTTCCCAGACCACAAACCTGGGAGTCATCCTTGATTCCTCTTTTTATCTCACATCCCACAACCAATCTGTTAGCATGTCTTGTCATCCCAAATTAGCATATGTCCCCTGACTCTGACCCATTTTCAGGACCTTCCCTACCAGCATCCTAGTCCAAGCCACTTTCTCTCTCCCAAGCCACTGCAGCAGTCTGCTAAAGATCTCCCTGCCTCCACTCTTGACCGTACACAGCAGGCTTACAGAAAATCAGGCTAGTCTTTTTTCCTTTCATCTTCCAAAATATTTATTGAGGTATAATATACATTCAGTAAGGTGTTCGAATGTTAATGTTCACTCAGTTTTTACAGATGCATTTGCTCTGATCTGAGGTTGGTGTCCCCTCCTCAAAATACAGATGTTGAAACCTAACCCCCAACGCAATAGTAATTTTTTTTTGCTTGTTTTTGAGAAAGAGTCTCACTCTGTTGCCCAGGCTGGAGTGAAGTGGCACAATCTTGGCTCACTGCAGCCTCCACCTCCCAGGTTCAAGAGATTCTCCTGCTTCAGCCTCTGGAGTACCTGGGATTACAGGCATGCACCACTGTGCCGGGGTAATTTTTGTATTTTTAGTGGAGACGGGGTTTCACCATGTTGGCCAGGCTGGTCTTGAAGTCCTGACCTCAGGTGATCTGCCTGCCTTAGCCTCCCAAAGTGCTGGGATTACAGGCATGAGTCACCAAGCCTGGCCCCCAATGCAATAGTATTAAGAGGTAAGGTCTTTAGGGGATGATTAGATCATGAGAGCAGAGCCCTCTCGAATGAGATTAATGCTCTTATAAAAGAGGTTAGAGGAAGCTTACCTCCCTTTCACTCTTCCACCATGCTAAGATACAGCTAGAAGGTGCTATCTATGAAGGCAACATCTATGTCTGCCCTTACCAGACACCTAATCTACTGGCACCTTGATCTCGAACTTCCAAGAATTCAGAACTATAAGCAATACATTTCTGTTGTTTATAAATGACCCAGTTTAAGGTATTTTGTTATAGTGCCCAAACGAGCAAAGACATTGTATATGGAACGTCTGTGAGGATATAGACCACTTCTAGCACCCCAAAAGCCTCAACCATGACCTCTCCCAGGCTATAACCCCCAAATGTAACAACTGAGACTTCTATCATGATAGATGACTTCCACTTTTTTGACCTTCATATGAATGGAGAAATACTGAATGTATTTTTTCATATTTGGTTTCTTTCATCTCTTCATTAGGTCTGAAAAAAATTTCTTCTCTTGTGTTTAGCTGTACCTTGTGATTTTTCTTTGTTGTTATCTTCCATTGCATACATATACCACAATTTATTTATCCTTCATAAAGTTAATGAACATTTGGGCTATTTTTAGCTTGGGGCTATTATGAGTAAATATGCTATAAATGCTCTTGTACACGATTTTTAGTGAACACAAGCTGTTATTTCTTTGGAGTATATTTTTCAAATTTTTCTATTTATTTTTAGCTTTATTTTATTTTGTTTTATTTTATTTTGTTTTTTTAGAGATGGGGGTCTCATTATATTGCCCACACTGGTCTCAAACTCCTGGCCTCAAGTGATCCTTCCATCTTGGCCTCCCCAAGTGCTGGGATTGCAGGTGTGAGCCACTGAACCTGGCCTCTTTTGGGGTATATTTATTTGCAGGAGTGGAACTGCTTGGTCAAAAGTATATATGTGGGACAGATGTGGTGGCTTACGCCTGTAATCCCAGCACTTTGGGAGGCCAAGACAGGCAAATCACTTGTGGTCAGGAGTTTGAGACTAGCACAGCCAACATGGCAAAACCCCATCACCATTAAAAAAATAAATAAACAAAACAAAACAAAACAAAACAAAAATTAGCCAGGTGTGGTGGCGGGCGCATGGAATCCCAGCTACTTGGGACGCTGAGAGGCAGGAGAATCGCTTGAACCCGGGGAGTGGAGGTTGCAGTGAGCTGCGATCATGCCACTGCACTCTAGCCTGGGTGATAGAGTGACTCTCCATCTCAAAAAATAAAAATAAAAATAATTAAGAAAAATTTTTAAAGTATATGTGCATTCAGCTTTAGTAGATACTGTCAATTCATTTTCCCTAGTGGCTTTACTGACTCATATTCCCATATAAGATACGAAGATTCTGATTCCTCCACATTTTCACCGACACTTTTCTTTTAGCCATTCTTCAGTGTTATAGTCATTTTTTAAACATAAAAATCAAAGCCCAAACTGTCTGCTGACTACAATTTCCCCGGGCTCCTCCTGGCACTTCTCTGGGCCATCCTTCCCTTTTCATCCCTTCTCCTCACTGTCCTGCTCCCTCACTCCATTCACCAGCACTGTTTCCACCTCTGGATATTTTCGCTCTGTTTTTTTTTCTAAGCCTGGTGTGCCCTTTTCCCAGACATCGAAGTCCTTTGCTCTCTCATGTTCTTAAATTCCCTTCACAAATGACACCTCCTTAGAGAGATCTTTGCCTCCTGCCACGCTCCTATTGCACTCTGTCTTTTTACTCTGATTGATTTCCCTTCACAGGACTCATCGGTTGTTGACCTTATGTCATACACTTGTTTATTTGTTTATTGTTGGTCTCCCTCGGTAGAATGCACACTCTATGAAAGCAGAAAAGTTGTCTTTCTTGATCATCCCTGCATAGTCGATGTTCAGTGCCCGGCAGAGGGCCTGGCACTTAGCAGGCACTTGGATATATGGTACAAGAGTTCTCTATCTAAACGAATTCTTTCTCCCCAGCAATTTTATCCCATCGCTTACACTTACAATCATGTTCTCCTCTTTTCTTTCATCGAATCTCTATTTTTTTTTTCTATTCGCTTTTCTTCTACCATCTCTTTCCTTTCTCCTACTCTATTTCATTATTCATAGGAGGCTTTGGAATTACAGAGACGGCAGGGCATCAGGTTGGATGTTGAACTTTAAAGCTCTAAATTGCAGGTCAGCAGGCAAGGGAAAAAGCAGAGCCAACACTTCTTTTGCAACATTAAAAATGCATTATGGCAAGCATGGTGGTTCATGCCTGTAATCCCAGTGCTTTGAGAGGCCAAGGCAGGAAGATTGCTTGAGTGCAGAAGTTCAAGACCAGCCTGGGCAACATGGCAAAACCCCGCCTCTACTAAAACTACAAAAATTAGCTGGGTGTAGTGGTGCATACCTATAGTTTCAGCTACTTGGGAGGCTGAGGTGGGAGGATTACCCGAGCCAGAGAGGCTGCAGTGAGCAGAGACTGCACCACGGCACTCCAGCCTGGGAGACAGACCGAGACTCCACACCCCCCCCCACAAAATGCATTATGATACTGTACAATTTATCTTGAATTTAGCTGAAGGCTTTCATAGAAATTCTCCTCTCTGTTTCTCTATCCCTCTGCCTCTTCCCTTTCCTCTACACCTCCAACTAGACGTTTCACAGACAAATCTCTGGAGTAGAGTTCAGCTTATGTAACAGCAAGCCCCTCATGCTGTTGGTCACAGAACCACACTGTCAGAGCCAGAGACAGCTGTAAACTCTGCTCTCCCAGATGGAGAGCAGCCGGAGCCAGGATTTTGGTAGAGAGAGTTGGGAATGCATTAGGGAAGGTCTAATGAGAACAAAAGAGGCAGCTGAATATTCCCCATTCCATCTTAGTGTGCAAGAGGGCAGCTGTCCAGGTTTGTCATGGTGTTGGGGTCTGGCAGGGTCATTAGTCTATATCCAATGAGCATTAGAGAGAAACAGAAAATAACGTATATCTGGGGGTGTGACTGCTTGCCTCTATCTTGTGCAAAGAACAATAACTGGGAAATACAACTTAGCCCCTCACTAGATGGAGGGAGAAATTTGGAACTCTTCTGAGATGATGAAATAATAGAACTAGATAAGGAAAGTAAAATGCGGTTCCTGGTCTGAAAAAGAAATGATTTAGCTTTAGTAACACCAATTGCAAAGAGTACAATCTAGGTAGACTCCTCTGACGCTGGCATCCTGTCACAGAGAGAGGGAAGAACATCAGGCTTATTCGCATGTGTGCAAATGGCCAAGCACTAATCTAGGAGGACTGACGGGAGTCTATCTATCTGTGGCTCCCAGGTAGACACAGGCAAGCCTAACCCTACCCGGGCCTGTGTCTGATGGTGAGGCTTGGTATGTACTACAAGCACCTTGTCATTAGGGTTTTATTACACTGTGAATATGCTAATGATACATTTATAAACAAAGTTTCTAAGTGGTGCAATTGCCCAGAAAAAACTGATTGATATATACAAGTGCGGACTTTTTTACACACCCCGTTCCATGCCTTAGGGTTTCTAGTGTTCTCTAGCTGGGCAAGTCCAGACTCACTTTGGTCTTGTTCTGGGTGTTTTCTGAGCCTGTACTCACTCTGTGTGGATGACATGAGTGTGTGTGGAGTTTATGGCTGTGATAAAATACAGCTCTGGCATTTTCTGTGGTTCCCTATCGAGAGCCACACTTCCCGCCTCCTTTCTCGGCACTGGTCGCCTCCCACTGTAGAATCTGAAAATCTCAGACAATCACATTCCTGGTGTGTTTGTAGTTCAGCAGAGGAATGGCACCCAATCTTGGGCAAAGGAATGTGAGGCTTTCTGGAAAACAGGTTTCTTTTCCCCAGTTTCCAAAGAGAGATTTCTTCCAGTCCCTGCCTTCGTTGGAGGGAGCATGTGATACTTGGCACCGCAACCACAGTCTTGTGAACCTGTAGGAGCAGCCCCAAGGATCACGAAGAGGCTGCCCCAGGGCTCAGGCGTCACTGAATGGCTGAGCCAACCAGGAATTGCTTCTCTCTAGGACCCTTTTAGTCACATATCTTGCTTCTTGCAGAAGAGAGCATTAGCAATGAATTACAGCATATTTAGTCTGCTATGCATTAATGACAGCATAGTCCCAAATCCTGGTTTCTAGGCCCCTAAGGGCTTCTCATTGCAGGTAGAATAAAGCATGAGGTCCTGAACAATCAGCCCCTCCACCTCTCCAGGCTTCTCAGGCCTTGCTCTATGTCCCCCGCATAGTCAGTCGCCTCCTTCACTTTGCTGGGTGTTCTCACTGTCAAATTCTACCTCAGGGCCTTTGCACACACTGATGAGCTGAATCCTATTACTTCCTCTGCACTGACTTTAAAAGCTGCTTCCTAGGAATGGCCTTCTTCTCTTACTCAGCCTAAAGCAGATGCCTGGTGTTATTTTTTCTCTGGCAGTTTCCTGCTCTTTCCCTTGGAGGCTGTAGCCAACTGTGTGGGGCTCCCTTAACAGGCACTCCAGTCTCCTTCTCAAAGGCAAGGCCTAAGACTAAAACTGCCTTTCCCAGGCTCCCTTGCAGTAGGGTTCTAGAAGTGGTTGAGATTCTGCCCATCAGACATACCTGTGGGAGGTGGTTTAGACATGTTGCTACATAGTGAGAGAGAGCTGGATAGAGGGGTTCATCTGACTGGCTGGGGTCCTGGCAGAGGATGTGAGATTCTCTCCTTAACAAGGGCAGGAGCTCCCTCGGGGGCCTAGTTCTGCAATAGTTGGGAGCAATGATCTTAGAATTTTGGCCTAGAGTTGTTTCTTTAGGCCTCTTTAGAATACGGAGCTAGCTGTACTCTTAATGCACGCCTTTCTGCTTAATTCGTCTATAGTGTATCCTGTTGTCCATAATTACAAACTCTGACCCATAAAGCAATAGTCATTGCAATTTGTAATTATATATTCATTTCGTACATTTCCTAACAGCCTGGTATCTCCAACTAGCCTCTCTACTCTGAACACTTAACATAGGGTACAGTGTCTGTAGCCCAATATTTATTGATGGGTAAATAAGTAGACAACTGAGCAAAACCAGACATTGCATGTAAAATTAAAAGAGAAAGTCCTGAAGTTGCATCTTTGATATTTAAATCTTGAGTGATTTGAAAGAAGCCAGAAACTGACATTTACAATAAGTTCCCAACTCGCTCAATTCACCTGGCAGGCTCATCGCTGTGATAGCCAAACTAGAAGAACAGAGGTCCAGGGAATATGAATTCCAACTGTTATTAAACGCAATAACAATCTTAACCGTAGGAGTTTTGTTTCTCAAGAAATGTAATTTTTCAGGAGAGATTTCCCAGAGCCTTTCCTGTTCCTCCCAAGCGGGTACATCCCACTCTGAGATGCTCTCTGGTACCGTGGAACTCTCCATCAAAGGTGCAGCCTCACATTCTCTCCTGGGCAGTTCCCTGATTAGACTGTCATGCCCACTTAACTGTCAGATCCATGAGGGCGGGAACACACATGTGGCATATCACTGCACGCCAGCGTCTAGCACAATGCCTAGCACACAATCAGCACTCAGTATATATTGACTGAAGAACAAATGGGTTGAACTGCATGTTATTTAAGCACAAATTCTGAAGAATTTCATAAAGGACTAAAATTAGTGTTATATTTACACTAATTAATGAGTCAGATGGCTCTTTTTCTGCCTTATTTGCATGTGCACATTTTAACTGCATGTCTTATACATGTAAAAATATTTTTTATACAGGCTGCAGGCTTCTTTCATTGTCGTAGGCTCTCTCTCCTACTGTGGGGCTTTCCCCCCTCAAATGCTGGAAATAGCAAAAAAAAGTGTGTCTGTCATTCTCCTTCCTCTCACTCTTTGCAGCTATGCTTGTTCCCTGAGCCCTCTCTCTACCTGATGTTCTGCTAAAGGCTTATACTCTCTGAGGTTATCCCTTGTTTGGGTTATCCCTGACAGACTCTCACCATTATAAATATTAAAGGGGAGGAAGTGGGAACTGAGGAGACTGAAGGGAAAGGGGGAGAAACTCCCTAGCTCAGAAAACGCCTCCAGAAAGATCATCTCTTTAGGAAGCAAGACAAAACTGTGGTTGGTATTTCTCCTCTGTGGCCAAATATTCCAACTCATAGTCTGATGTAGTCTATGTTTAGTTCTGCTCTGTTTATTGATGCATGTTTCATGAATGGGTATAGAGTTTGCTGTTTTCCTCCAGTAAAATTTATAGTACATTTCTTCTGACACATTATAGGCATATATGACCAGCATATTTTTTGTGCAAATAAATAATGTATTTTCTCTTCTCTCTTTCTCTTTTTTTTTTTTCCCAGAGGGAGTGCAGTGGTGTGATCATAGCTCACTGCAGCCTTGATCTTCTGGGCTCAAGCAATCCTCCCGCCTCAGCCTCCTGACAGCTGGGACTATAGGCATGCACCACCATGCCTGACTAATTTTTAAATTTTTTGTACAGAAGTGGTCTCACTCTGTTGCCCAGGCTTGTCTTGAACTCTTGACTGCAAGCAATCCTCCTGCCTTGAACTCCCAAAGTGTGTTGGCTCACGGCTGGAATTACAGGTGCAATCTACCACACTTGGCCCTCTTCTCTTTCAATTACCCCTTCGATGCTTATACTTGGCACCAATGTCCAAAATCTTTACTGACTTCAGGAGCCCCCGTGAGCACACAGATCATTAGACTCTCAGTTTTACTCCCCAAGTAGTTGGGATGCCCTAGTTCTGAAATGCTCTTCCTTGCAACGGGAGTTGAGGACCCTAGTATCTGCTCATGTCCTTCCTTCTCACCCATCTTCTTGAACATGGCTCCCCAACACATGCACACACAAGCTTGTGCGTATACACACACACACACACACACACACACGTCACCCATCTATAAGGTTCTACGCTCCCCAGGGATTCGGGAATCTAGAGGGTGCTGTCAGCAGCCTGTCTGGGCCATCAAGCATAACTGCCAAACTGCAGGATTGGAGACAAAATTCTGATGCAAAGATAGGCGCACAGATAGGGACATACAAAGGCAGATGGCACCATAGCCCAGGAGCCCTAGATCCCTGGATCCCTGGGTGTGTGTGAGCAAAGGGGAAGGGAAAGGAGGGAGTTGTAAGGGAGAGGGTGAGGAACTCATGCAGTTATTTTGGAGTACCTTCAACTCAGGACTCCTAAATCTCTTAAAAATCAGTTTCATCTTAAAGTGGTTAAACCAAGTTTACCTACAGTAATTTTTATTTTAAAGTTTTATTACGAAGTGAGAATGTTTAAAAACCTGCTCTTAGAGATTTTGCAATAAACAATCTTTATTATTAATTATTAATAATATGTATTATTAATTATTATTAATTATTAATAATATATAATTAATTATTATTAATTCTGGTCACCATGCTGTGCAATAGAACCCTAACACTTACTTCTCCTGTTTACCTGAAAGAGTAAATTTTGAATATTCTTACCATAAAAAATTGTAAGTAGGTGAGGTTAATCAGCTTGTTAACTAGCTTTACTTTTTCTACGTACATCAAAACATCATATTGTACCTTGTAATATATACAATTCTTTTTTTTTTCGAGATGGAGTCTCGCCCTGTCGCCCAGGCTGGAGTGCAATGGCGCCATCTCGGCTCACTGCAAGCTCAACCTCCTGGATTCAAGTGATTCTGCCTCAACCTCCCGAGTAGCTGGGATTACAGGTGCCCGTCACCATGCTCAGCTCCTTTTTTTGTATTTTAGTAGAGATGGGGTTTCACCATGTTGGCCAGTCTTGATCTCGAACTCCTGACCTCATGATCCTCCCACCTCGGCCTCTCAGAGTGCTGGGATCACAGGCATGAGCCACTGTGCCCAGCCTGTAATATATACAATTCTTATTTGTCAATTAAAAATAAGAGAATATTAAACAAAAATTAAAACTAGAAAAACATTTTATTGTTGGCAGTATTTGGGTCATGCAAAAGAATATATGTAACATATCTCGGTATTGTCACACAATGACAACACAAATACTTGTGAGGCAATGAAGTTCACATGTCAATACTGAGTCCTGTATCTCAAGCGCCCCTAACTTTTCATAGTCACGTGACATTCCTTTGATAGAACATACAAACTTTCATGCTAGATATTGAAAAGAAGGCTAAAAATGCAGCTACCAGGGAGAATCAACAAGTTGGTATGAATGAGATTCAGGCACGGCATAAATGGTGGCAGCCAAGTCATGAGAGAGTTGGAAGGGGAAAGGTTCTTGGGGCCTGGGGGATGAGGAGCAGGAAGGATTCATACCTCCTAAGGAGGAGGGAGAAAGGGGGGCTAGATATTAAAAAAGAAAATGCCCCAAGTTTTATAAGACTTTTCCCACATGTGCACCCCCCCAACTCTCTCTATTCAGAGACAAATAAAAATTGTGGACAGAAGTACTCCAAAATCTGTTTTGTCACAGGTAAGAAAGTACACAGCTTTGTAGAGACTATTTCCAAGATGGTAATGTTTATATCAGTAATATTTATAATTTATGGAGTGCATATTAAGTGTCTTCTGCTAAACTCTGGGGCTGTAATTCAGAAAAATGAGATTTAGAGCTCAAGCATGCTACAGCCCAGAAGGAAGACCGACAAGAACTTAGACAATTCCAAAACAGTCTCAAAGGGTGATTCTCTTCCTCCAGTTTGATACACACTTCCACCACATCCTAGGGCCTCTTTAAAGTTAAGATAAAACGTTTCTTGGTGCAATAATTTTTTTTTTTTTCTTTGAGGTGGAGTCTTGCCCTGTCGCCCAGGTTGGAGTGCAATGGTGCAATCTCGGTTCACTGTGACCTCTGCCTCCCAGGTTCAAGTGATTCTCCTGCCTCAGCCTACTGAGTAGCTGGGATAACAGGCAATCACCACCATGTCAGGCTAATATTTTTATATTTTTAGTCGAGACAGGGTTTCACCATGTTGGCCAGGCTGGTCTCAAACTCCTGACCTCAAGTGATCTGCCCACCTTGACCTCCCAAAGTGTTGGAATTACAGGTGTGGGCCACCGCACCTAGCCAAGTGTAGTGATTCATTTAATGGCTATCTTCGCTGATGTTTTGTTAGCTCCAAAAGACAGGACTGTGTTCATCTTGTGGACTACCATACACTGGCACCTTACCCTGGCAGGCACTTAATAATCATTATATAAGTGAGTGGGTAAATGAATGAGTGCTAGAAAAGAAGCAGGCATGGAGTGCTGAGTGGCCAGCAACCACCCTGGGGGTCAGAGGGGCTTTGGGGAAGAATGGCACTGAGCCAGGTTAAGAAAGAGCAACTCTTTAAAAGCTCAGAGGCAAGAGTGCTTGGAGCAGCCTGAGGACACTGGGAACGAAACTGCATAGCTGGAGCTTAGAGATGCTGCTCTGTCCATGGGCTCTTGTGCAAAGTAGAAACTTGTCATCTCAAGGTGAATAAATTGCAAAAGAGCGCCCCCTCTCTAGGTCAACCAATGAGAAAAAAGAGACTCTGGGAAGATTGAGTCCCTCCACTGTGTACCAGGAGGCTGAGGTCAGCGTCTATATGAGCCTTTTGTCGGGGAGCCCTCTGGTAGGATGCCACCTCCACAGGTATGCCCAGAAGCCTTGGGAGGAGGGAGGAGGGCGCCGAGAGCTGCGTTAGATCTTGGTAAGCAGGAGCTGACTCAAAAACAGCTTTTATGGCACTCTAAGGAGTTTGAACTTTGCTCTGTGGGCAGTGATGCACTTTTGAAGAACTTTAACCTAACAGTGACTCTCTTACAAAAGTTTATTCAACAGATATTTATTGTGCTCCTGTTTATGCAAGAAATACACCAGTAAATGCGGTTCTAGGGGTACACATGGTGAGGAAAAGAGACACGGTACCTGCCCTGGTGGAATTTACGCTTTACTAGTGAAAGAATGCACAGTGGGGGACAAGTAAGAGACAGGAACACTACAAAAGCAGCTTGAACTAGAGGGAGAATCTGTTAAACAATCTGCAAGGTCGACATGATACTCTGTTTTCCAGATAAGGAAACTGAAGGTAGGGAGGTTTAAGTAACTTATCCAAGACCACACAAGTGAGCTTCAAACACACTTCGGTGTGATTTCAAATCCCATACCCTTGCACTACAGAGACAAAACAAAATGATTAATAATATGTTCTTTAAAAAAACTAAAACATAAATATAGAAAAGACGTATCATTACTTTTACACACACTCACACACATACACACATCCCCCTTATCTTCCTTCCCATTCACCCATGCACATACACCCCAGTGAAATAAAACCCGAACAACCTTACTTTTCAGGAAACACAGTCTGGAAAATATTTGTCAGGATATGGCCAATGGCTTAACTTTAATCCTTATATGGGCCTATTCAAACTAGTTAATCCTTTCCTGGGGAAAACCGTTCTGTAGACCTTGTCTCTTAACTTAGCAGAGCCTCTTACAGGTGGACACCAGAGCTGTGAAAAGCCAGTCTGACTGTCTGTTTTAGAACTCTCAAGTTCAGGTAAGTAATTTTGTAAATTAATGTCAGTTATCTCTCTTTTTTTTTTTCTTGAAACTGGTTGGTATAGAAACTCCATGTTCCAAAATTTTGTCACCCTAACCAATAAAATGCCCTTTCAAACACAATCAGACCTGCTTTAGAGGAGGATTGTCTCCTCTTTGTTTGAGCCTTGATTAAGATGGAGATCAGAAGCCTTGATTAAGATGGAGATCAGAAAGACTCAAAGATGTCTCTTCTCCAAACTCAATAAACCCCAGGTCCTCTTACTTTTCATCTTACATTTTCTCTCCTTATAAAAGTATTCATTTCTCTTCTTTGAATTATCTCCTTTCAAATAGCTTCCTTTATTAGAAAAAAAATGTAGGAATATGCATTTTGGGAAACAGAAGAGCTACCAATGGTAGTTACAATTGATTTTTATTATTCATGAGATTCCTATTATTCTTAGTCTCATTGCAGTTATGTTCTATAGAGTCACCACAAACACTGAATTAGTGAATACTGAACTACATTGCTCCTAGGGGAAAGACAGGGTTAGGTTCCTGCAAACTTCTGGTCAAGTGGTCAATACATGACCTTGTTTTGTGTTTCTGTTGAAAAACGCCTTATGTAACATATATTATTGCTTCATTAACATTGAACTCACCACCAGCAGCCATATAACTCCTGCCTGAATGAAGTTTATCTAACGTATGTATTTTCTCTGTAGCCTTCTGGTGTTTAGGGACACTAGGCAGCGCTATGCTCAGGGGCCGTTTTGAACAGTGAAACCACCAACAAAAAGCACAAAAATGTGAAGAACATGGCACAACATTGATGACAAAAAGGACACCTGTTTACAGGATAAGGGCTGAAACGAGAAGGCATAGTGTCATCTCAGGTAGGAACGTGTGGGTTGGTAATTCAAATTTTTCACCACTCTGCATGTCCATGAATCTCTCTGAAAACCCCGTGAATATTGATTTTCAGGTTACAAATAAACTTAAGCTAGCAGGTGAATTGGCAAATATGGAACTTCTGAATAACGAGAATTGACTGTATTTGTTCCTCTCTATTAAGTAATGGGGTCTGTTGCAGATGGTAGAAAGAAAGAGTGAAAGATTTTTGGAGACTTGGGAGATTTTTTTGAAAATGATGTGCCCAAGGCACAAAACCAAAACAGTAGTTCATTGGCCTAAGAGGGAGAAATATAATTCCTTGAATCTCCAGCAATCTATCTGCAGTTCTCTCCCTATGAAAAATGACTTGCCATAATATACAAGCCTTAGCCTTGTTACTATGCAAGTGTAATTATATTTTAATAAAAAATAGATTTATAGCCAAACAATACGCCATGAGATTAAATAGCCCAGAATTGGCTGTGAACTTTCCGCAATCTAACCCTGGCACTCCTGCCTCTCCGCAGCACTTACTTTCTGCCAGGAGTGGGTGATTGAACACTACTGACCGGCAAGGGCTCCTGGGAGCTGCATTTTTTGCTTGGCATTTTAATTGTAAAAACTAGTGTTCCATCAACACTGCAATTCAACGAATCAAAAGTCAAATCCATCCTTAACAGGAAAAGATAAAAGCATCAACTTAAAGGAATGAAATAAATTTGAAAACCAATGGAAAAAGAAAGTCATATGGAGTGAAATCCATTCAAGACATGATTTATTGTTTTTCCCATATGCATTTGCTGCCCGGCTTTGACTATTAGACACTATTTTTTTCTTCTACTAAAACTAAACAGTATTTTGACTTCTAGATTCTTGCAGGGTCGTGCTCCGAACAGAGGCAAAATGGAAATATTTCAGTAGCTTTTTAGACAACTGTTTCTAAAGACAACACATGGTTATCTGCAGAGTTGTAGGTTAAAGCTATATATTTATTTTATTAAACAGAGAGGAATTGGTGAAACTGAATGACACTGTAACCCTGACATTTTCTTGAAATAATATTCTTGTCTGATTTTTTTTTTAGTTTTTACTCAGATATCACTCAAGTTACACATAAATGGTAATTCTTCTTTACAATAAGCTTACATCTCTTGTATAAATTTAATGTGTTCAGTGGTGACTGTGGATGAAGTCACCTAATGGTGATTTTTCCAATGGAGGTTAAATTTAGTGTCATAATTTCATTGTTATTACCTAGTAAAACAAGTTTTTTAAAACAACCAAAAAACAATAGACTTAAAACCATAAAGACCTTTTTAGCATTTGGATTAAATAAAAGAAAGGATAAAATGTTGACATTTTCCCAAGAGATACCAGTTCTTCACATTTTTATATAATCTTTTAATATGAACCATGTAATATATATAATTATATATTATATATTTTATTATATAAAATTATAATATAATGCAGTAAAGTGCATATTATATTTATAATATAATAAAGTGTGTATAATTATATAATTTTATATAATATAAAATTATAATTTAATATAACAGTGTGTAATTTAAAGTATATGTTATAATTTTATATAATAAAATATAAAATATATAATTATAAAATACATACTATATGGTAACATGATCATAGTCTCTACCAATACATATATCTGATTAGATCACCATATGGGAAATCTGTTCGTATTTTTAGTTATTGGGTTTATTTTTTTCACCAGGCAATAAAATGTGCAGTATCAAATAAATAAGGGTCATATGATTCCCAGACGACATGACCAGGGTACTCATAAAATTCAGAGAAGCTGAGTCAGATCATTTCAAGAGGACAAATGCAGTGTTCCTCCAAATTCAGTAACTTGTGGAACGTAGCAATCTTGTATTTTCTCTGAGCCAAGCAGCCTGATGCTGTCAAACTCATCTTTCATTTCCTCTGCCTTGCCACAGTGTTAGTGGGTTCATTATTAGAAGGAAAAAATGCATAAATGTCTTAGTTAAGACGAGATTGCATCTATTAAAAAAAAACTTGATCCTAAATGATTCTCTCACTCAAATTATTAATAGACTAAAGGAAAATGTTGCAAGCTATGAATTAGTGGTATAGTTTATGAACAGTAGCTGTTGTGATTCATGCATATGCCTTTGGGTTACCTTATAATGAAAGGTTGTTGGGTACAGCCTTCACATCAATGAGAAAATCATCAAAATGTTATTGAAAAGAGGACTTCTATTTTTCTGTTCTCATTAGTAGAAAGAGGGGACAGGTCACTTTCAGTAGGATTAAAAGGTCAAAAAACTTGGCGAAGGGATGTCTACACAAGCCTTTAGAAAGCTGTTATCAGAGGATCAGCTAGAAAACAATCTTAGAGCTAATCCTTTGACTGGATCCAAAGAAAACCCAGCAGATTTAAGTTTTCTCTTTTTTCTCTTTGTTTTCCTTTACAGGGGCTATTTCCCACAAAAGGCTTTCAGTTGCCTTCATCCAATGTTTTAGGACCTGAGTCCTTTTCAGCTCTTTTATTCTGTCTCCAAGCCTAGCCCTTCCTAGCTCTGTCCTCCTACCTTTCCCTGATCTTTTCCATTTTGCTTGTTTTCATCAGGAGTTCCCCCTAAAGCCCTCTTAGCATCCCCTAAAACCTAAATGTTCATGGATGGAAAACTTCTTCTGAGGGAAAAACAAGACTGACTTACAGAATTCTAGCATTAAAGAGGCCTATAGAAATTATCTAGTCTACCCACCTTCTTCTTCCACCATTTTACAGGTGAACAGAATTCATAAAATTGCCCAAGGTTATGTCCAGGTAGCGACTGCACCAGGACCAAAGCTCTCTCAGTAATAACTGCAAATTGGTTGCAAAGTCCTTTGGACAATCCAAGCTGCTGTACCTTCCTAAGGCACTAGTGTTATTATACAGAGCTGACCACATGGGCAAGATAGCTGTTGGTGACGTGTGTGATGCCAACTCACTGAGACCCAGTGGCATCATGCTGGCGTGTTGAAAATAAAAAGGGGTGACATCTGCTGTACATACAGAGCCTCATGACCTGTACTCACGGCTGGAGGCATCAGTCATTGCACTACGAGGGGAAGTGGGCTTTGAACTACCTTGGGGTTGATGTGCCAAGAAGACACTGCTTCCGCTTCTCCTCCCTGCACTCCTTGAACTGCTGCTCACGGGAGCCTGAGTAATACAGAAATTGGAGGACAACCACACAGCACAAGTGTAGGTTTGACAGGAGTTTGCATAATGCTGTAGGAAAAGAAACTAAATAAAGGTTTCACCTGGGGCTCTCCCCATCTCCCTCACATGCCAAGTGCTCCTTTTGTGGCTCACACTCCTTGGCCTTTAGTCACAGAGACCAGGAGCCCACCTATACCTCTGTATCAGGGTTAGGAAGTTGGCTCTTGTTAACGATGTTGAATGCACTTTGCTCTTCACTACTTTTGTGGTTAGAAAAGCCTCCTAATATCAAACTTTAGAATCAAGCACCACCTTGTGGTCTGATGCATTTATTAAAGTGGCACAATTTGATTGCTGAAAGTGGAAATGCTCCCTCAGCTGGTAGTAGAGGGTCAGGATCTGAAAACTGACTCCCAGGTGGCTGCCTGGAAGCAAGAATGCCCAAGGTGTCTTTCTGCTACTTCTCTGGGTTCTCAGACCAGTTAACAATGGCATCCCCTTTCATGGGGTGAATCCCATGTTCCTGACACTAACACACTATGCTAGATACATATAGTAAGTAGCCAACTTAATCCTTTCAAAACCACAGGGAAGTGTTTCTTATTACTTCAACTTTTAAGTGAGGAAATGGAGGCGGAGGTCACTTAGTGGTCCAGTCACAGATAAATGGCAGAGCTTGGACTGACTTGGAAGTCAAGCCTTTCTGAAACAAAAGTCTCTGCTGTTAAACACTGCTCTGCTGATCTCTAAGGCCAAGACCAAGACCCGGGTCCACTTCAGGCTCTTTTGGGGCATTCTGGCTCTGGGCTGTGAACCCAGCCCGAACTGCTAGAATCCTACCTGGAATTCACTTGAGGTGCTGGAAGTAACCTGTTCTCCAAGGTGACATTGATCAGGAGGGTTTGCATTCAGAGATGGGAACTTCATTGGTGCCCATGGACCTACTGAGATAGGCAGAGTTTAGGGAAAATTTTGGCTTTTGAGAATGGGCCAGATAACAAGTGACCAGACTCTAAATCATTCACGAAGAAACAAAACCAGAAGGAGATATTTGACAAGTATTCACTTGGACAATTACAGTGCTTCCTGAGCTGAAATTAGTTATTCTTTAAAAAGGATGATTTTATCATATACACTGTTTTAAGGGGAGGATTGGAGTATCTACTTGACTGGTCTGCAAGGTAAGTGAGTAGTAGTAATATGGGCCAAGTCATGTTAGAAGGGAGATCTCGCCCCTGGTCTTGTTGCGGTGATATCATAAGTGTCCTTGGGTAAGTCACTTCTTTGTCTCTGGGTCTCCCTTTTCTCATTTGTAGAATAGGGGTTGGAATTCACTAAGAGGTAGATGGTTCTAAAGTACAGTGCAATTGTATGGAAAATGTAAGGCAGGAACCTCAGCTTTCTCCGTTTCCTTAGAAAGTCTATCTTGCTCAGGCTTCCTTCCTATTCTCAACTGAATCTGCTGCTAATTTTGATGACATGATGACTTGCACATAGCCATGTTTAGTAACATCTCTAAGGACAGTGATTAATGGGAATATATGCTTCTCTGTTTTTCCAAAGTAGATAAATCCATATAGTTAATGACTCCCTGACTCTCCATACACCAAAAAGAAATACAAAAAGTACCATGAAAAGAGGAAGCACTGCCATGGACGGTCTCCCCTTGAATGGCTAGTATGTAGTGCCAAGACAGTGCCTGTTTGTTTCAAAGCCTCTCCCATTCTAGTTCCTTCCTGTGCTCTCACTCCGAATTTCTTATTTGAGATCTCTATTGATTGAGCCATTCTTTTAACAGATAATCAGTAGACTCTAAAACAGAGCTGTCCAACAGAACTTTCTGCAATGTAGAAAATGTTACTTGTGCTCTGCAATGGCCATAGGTGACTATTGAGCACTTGAAATGTGGCCAGTAAGACTGACGGACCACGTGTTTACTTTTATTTAATTTTCATTAATTTAAATTTAAATAGCCACATGTGACTGGTGTCCACTGTATTGGACAGTGCAGCTCTGCAGTATTGCCATCACACAGGCTTTTGTTGCAGACATTCTGATTTCTCTGAGACACAAAGCATACATCATAACAGGGCTACCCTTAATACTGGCTTTACAAGCAGACTTTCAAAAGATTGTTTCTCCACGTTTTTCTTGTATACAAGATTTCATAACAATAATGGTAGGTCAGTCTTTTAAAAATGTATTCTGTTTGAGATAACTGAATTGTTGCTTGACTTATTTCAACCGAATAGTTGAAAAGGAATCCCTGTTTGATTCCGTGGGAATAAAACTTATTCCTTGGTTGCAAATAAAAAGAAAAGTATTATCTTACTGTGTAGATTTTCCCATTCAATAATAGAATAAATTTGAATGTGCATTTTCTCATGCCTTCCAGTGAATGAGTAATCTTGATGCCAAACAATCTTTTTTTTTTTTTTAGACGGCATCTCGTTCTGTCACCCAGGCTGGAGTGCAGTGGCACGATCTTGGCTCACTGCAACCTCCACCTCTCAGGTTCCAGCGATTCTTCTGCCTCAGCCTCCCCAGTAGCTGGGACTACAGGCATGTGCCACCACACTAGGCTAATTGTTTAATATTTTTAGTAGAGATGGGGTTTTGCTATGTTGGCTGGGCTGGTCTCAAACTCCCGACCTCAGGTGATCCACCTGCCTTGGCTTCCCAAAATGCTGGAATTACAGGCATGAGCCACCGTGCCTGGCCCTGATGCCAACAATTAATAATAAAAGTAGATTTTCACTTTAAAAAAGGGAGCTTTATATATAAATTCATTTTTCCTAAAATATTTGATATGGAAGATGAAATTAGGAAATAAAAACTGGTAAAATTCTAAATGCTTTATTATAAAACTCCTATCCTAAGTAAGCTCAAGTGACAGTCCAAGTATGTTTCTCATTAATTAGGCCAGTATTTCTTAACTGGAACAAAGATAGAGTAACATTATCCACGCTTATCTCAAAATAAAGCCTTTTATCCTAAAAGAATATAAAGAGGTTTTCAGGTCAGAGATGGTCTTGAGAAAGTGATACCTAGGCTGGAAGAGAAGACCAAAAAGTCTTACAAAATTGTTGACTTACAAATTTTTTATAAATTTGGTAAATTTTGATAAGTGCTTGCATGAGAAAACATATTGCTGTGTTTTAGAATTTGTGAGGGACATTAGTAGATAAGAGATTCTGACTATGCTCCGGAATGAGAGAGTGGAACCCCCAGTGTCTTTCCTCACAATCTGCTGAATGACTGAGGTTTTCATCCTAGGACCATACGATGACCTGCTACTCCGGGGCTACCTGTGCTTTATAATGGTGCTATACAGACACTGATGTCCTATGGGATCCGAGCTCCAGTTGAAGAATGTTTCATATACTTCTATTCTTGGTGCAGAAAATTTTTTCTACTACAGAAAGTGACTTAACACTCCCAAACTGCATCATCTGAGAATGGGCATTTCTCATGTACTCAAAGGTTAATACATGGAAATTAATCTCAGGCTCCTAAAAAAGGAAAACCCAGCGGGCGTGGTGGCTCACGCCTGTAATCCCAGCACTTTGGGAGGCCAAGGCCGGTGGATCACCTGAGGTCAAGAGTTCAAGACCAGCCTGGCCAATATGGTGAAACCCTATCTCTACTAAAAATACAAAGGAAAATTAGCCGGGCCTGGTGGTGGGCATCTGTCATCCCAGCTACTCAGGAGGCTGAGGCAGGAAAATCACTTGAACCTGGGAGGCAGAGCTTGCACTGAGCCAAAATGGTGCTACTGCACTCCAGCCTGGGTGACAGAGCAAGACTCTGTCTCAAAAAAAAAAAAAAAAAAAAAAAGGAAACCCAAAGTGTGGCAGAAAACCAATTTAAGTACATGCTTCTATTTCTTTGTGATTTGGTTTTCATGGGAGTTCGGGCTTGAGGGGATGTAGACGTTCCTCTGGGGTGTGATAGCACATTTGTGCCATGATAAGGCCAGTCCCTGTCCCAGTGAAGTGATTTTTCAAGTCCTGTGTCATGGAGGAAATGAAGGTCTCCCCTGCCCACTCTACTCCCACTCATGGCTACAGAAGAGGGGATATTAGGCACCACAGGATAAGAAGTGCCACAGACTCAGTGACCTCTATGCCATGAGGAGTTGGTCAGAGAGCATTTGTCAGAGAACCAGCTGTGTAATGTATGGAGGCGGAGGGGAAGCACTTTCCAAGGTTAACCAATCCAACCCTCAGACTGCCAGCTGATGCAGCTGTGGTTAAAGCATGGACATTTACTTATCATAGGAAAAGAGATGGAGAATTCTCCCCTTGCAATCAATTTGTGAGCTGATACAAGAAAATCACCCATGTAGCCACAAAATCGAAATCAAAGAGGAAAGTGAAAGAATAGGACCCAGGCAGGCTGTGCAACCAGGCACTTCCTTTAGCTCCTCTTGACCAAAGGCATCCCAATTTCCCAGTAAAGATGAATTAGAAATTGCATGAGAACCATACGTAGATTATTTCTAGATTGGTGTATAAATATATACAGTACTGAAGCCAGTTGTTTGAAAAACTGCATGTATTATATCATTTGGGTGAGTTTAGCCCTTCTCAATGGATCTTTTAGCTATTGGAATGAAATTCCAACTCATAGCAACTTCTTCTGTCTAAATTAGGCAGACGTGGAGCAAGGCCTGTGAATATCCAGTTCCTGGTACACAGTGGGCCTCATTATATGTTGACCAAAGAACCTCAGTCCTGGGTTCTGTGACAATTCTGGGTCCAGAGTAGGCAAGTGAGATAAGCAGCATTGCTTGGAGAATGTTGCCTCAATCCTTCATGTTCCTTTCTGGCTGTGATATATCTTACACTCTCCATAGTCATTGTCCGTCTCCTTAAATCCATTTAAAAATATGCATGTTAACATAATAGGATTGCTAATTATACTTGGATGTTCTTGCTCCTTTTCTGACTCTATAATAAAGCCTCAAAATGCTAGTTAGGTCATGTCCACCTAAAAGAAAAACTACATTTTCTTGACCCCCTTCCAGCAGATATGGCCAAGTGATTACACTTTGGTCAATAGATGTAAACAAAAGAAATGTGTATGGCTCCCAGGATCTACCTTTTAGGGGTGGGAGCAGGCCTTTCTCCTGCCTCTTTTCTCATTCCTACCTGCAATAAGTCAAATATGATGGCTTAAGTTAGAAGAACAGTTTTGAACCATAAAGTAAAAATCCTCTGTTGAAAATAGAGGGAACAGGCCTAGTGCAGTGGCTCACACCTGTAATTCCAGCACTTTGGGAGGCTGAGGTAGGAGAACTGCTTGAGCCCAGGAGTTTGAGACTAGCTTGGGCAACATAGGGAGACCTGGTCTCTACAAAAAATACAAAAATTAGCTGGGCATAGTGGTGTGTGCCTGTGGTCCCAGCTACTCAGGAGGTTAAGGTGGGAGAATCACTTGAGCCAAGGAGGTAGAGGTTGTAGTGATCCGAGATTGCGACATGGCACTCCAGCCTGGGTGATAGAGTGAAACTCTGTCTCAAAAACAAAAAACAAAAATGAAAACCAAAAAGAAAAAAGAAAGAAAATAGAATAGCATCATAAAAGGAGTCTAGGTTGAGTGAGAGAGAGAGGATTTGGTGGAACAGAGGTTATAAAGTAAAATAAAAGCAAAGGTATTATGGACAAAACCCATGGTCAGACATCATCGTTCTGATTGCTTATAGGCAGAATTGGTGGAATTCAAGTAGGCCACCTGCCATGAGATTTTGTATTGACAAAGAGACCAACAGTCAAGCCTGCAAGAGCCTTTGACCGTTTAATACCTTAGGTGACCACCTTTCCCAGACAGCACCAGCAAGAAGGCTGTGAAAGCTGTGAAGGCTTCAAGAAAGGTGTGCAGTTGGGGGTATTATGAGCCGGGAAACATTTCCTAAAGGGAGAGAAGACCCACAGGTGGCAGTGAATGAAGAAGTCTTTCCCAATGAGCAGGTGAGAGTCCAGCTGACTCCATTAATTTGTTTTCTTTTTCTGCCCAGTGGGATCCGATAATTTTTAGAGATAAGGAACTATTATGTGATTCTTATTTTTTATTTTTCTGAGTGTAAGAAATGTTTGTTTATATAAAGTTTGTCCTGTTTTTATTGGACTTGCAGGTGTGTTGTATTAGGTAACTTACATTTCTATTTTGTAGGGCCCCTGAAAATGAGTAGTCACGCTCAGACCTGATAAAGAGCATGAAATATTACCTGAAAATTCTGGACTTAGAATCAGATGCATGAATTTGGTGGAACTTTGGGATTCTTTCTCTGGGAGTGGAGGGATTGAGTGCATTTTAAACGTGGAAATAAGGGTACACTGCGATACATAGGTGGCCAAAGGGGAGACATAGCTGTCCTTCAATATCTATTCTCCCTCAGGTTCTCTGAACCTGAAAGAACCAAGGACTATAAATAGCAGTGGTGTACAACTCCCAGGAAGTATTATTAACGGGAGATCATGTGGCTTTATCCTGCCTCCTTTTTGCATCCTGCTGCCTGGAATGCAGATGTGATGGCTGGTGTTGACCCTGCTGTGTGCTGAGGGAGATGGATCATCAAGGTAGAAAGCACTGGACCCTCTTTGAGCATGGTGGAGCCATTATGCCAGCCCTGGATCACTTACATTCACATAAGTTGTGCAAATTTTTACTCCCTTAAAGCCACTTCGATTTTGAATTTTCAGTCACTCTCAGCTGAACCCAATCCTTACTGCTCTTGGAAGACATCTACACTGTGGGAACCTTAGGATACACTTTTTTGTTTTCTTTCTTTTTCGTTTTCTTTTTTTTTAATTGAGATGGAGTCTCACTCGGTCACTCAGGCTGGAGTACAGTGGCGTGATCTCGGCTCACTGCAACCTTCGCCTCCTGGGTTCAAGCGATTCTCCTGTCTCAGCCTCCTGAGTAGCTGGTATTACAGGTGTGCGCCCCACACCCAGTTAATTTTTGTATTTTTAGTAGAGACAGGGTTTTGGTTTCTCCATGTTGGCCAGGCTGGTCTCAAACTCCTGACTTCAGGTGATCTGCCCACCTCGGCCTCCCAAAGTGCTGGGAAGGATGTACTTTTATAAGCAGGTATCTTTAGAGATCTTGGTGGGAGAGATGGCTCAAGGGGAGGAAAAGAGGGAGGCATTGGTACAACTGGGGTTTTATAGGCCCAACACTAGCTTCATAAAAGTTATTTGCAAAAAAAGCATGGGTATATGTTTTTGTCTGATGACGTGGCCCATTGCTGTATGATCAGTGGAATATTGATAAAATTGCTCACGTTTTCTTTTGGAAATTAAAGGTACTTAGAATTGAAACCAGCTTATTGTTTTCTTCTCTTACTCATTTTCATAGGAGATGATCATATGAGTCACACTTTTTTTGGAGACTCAATCATTGTTTCCAGTCTCTTGCATTCTGTAGCAGGTGGTTTATCTTCAGTAACTTTTGCAAATTATGTCAACATACTTGCCTCCTACAAATTTAAACTCAATAAACTAAGGAGAACAAGGGTGTGATGGTGGGAATTTCATCTGAAAGAGTCAAGCCCATGCTGTGCAGGCTGCACCCATCTTTACTGCTTTCCCATAAAAGACTTGGGGGAAGGAAGTTAACCCATAACCGCATTAGGTAATAGGTTGTGCATTAATGCAATTTATCTGGAATGAGGAAGGAAGAGATTCAGCTTTGAAAGAATTTCCTCAACAGCATATTCCTCTTTGCTGCAAAGCTGTTTCACTTCAGGTGAGCCCCAGGAAGCAGCCTGGGAATTCCTTGACCATCGATACCAAAGGCTTTCTGGAGGTGTGCAGTCTGTAGGGATTTTGAGGGCGTCGCCCAATAGTCAGTGTGATTTTACAACCAGTTCTCTCTAGGCTAATTTCTAATTCAGGGAATGAGAATGGTCATGCTGAAAGTGGTGGAGAGATTTGACTCACCTGATTGCAAGGGCCACGTCTACCACCCAGTAATTGTGTGGACTAGAAGGTGGTGGAGTGAGTGGTGACCTCTGAAGAGTGTGACCTCTCAAGCCAACTGCTTGAGTTCCAGTTCTGCCTCTGCTGCTTTGTGACTGTGTAGCCCTGGGAAAGTTATTTTACCTCTCTGTGCCTCAGTCATTTCATCTATTAAATAGGTCTCTATATGGACCTACCTTATAAAGCTGCTATGAATGACATATGCAAATGTGGTGATAAAGTATATCCCATGGTATGTGGCATAATTTATTTTTTGAGAGGAGATAGTGAGGTGCTAGTTACACACTGGGATGATCCTTGTCTGGATCTCAGCCTTGCTGCCCCCTGGGTAGGTGACTTTGGATCGCTGCTCACCTTGCCAGGTCCCTCTGGCTCCTTCCTCCTCTGGCTGACCATGCTTTGACTACACTGACCTTTCTGTTTCTCCAGCCCTCCTCATCATCTGTATATAGTATTTCTTCCGGTTGGAATGCTCTCTATTAACCATTATGTTTCTCATGAAGGTTGTTTCTGTTCTCCATGCTGGGTTCAGGTCTCTGTGATATCACTCAAGGAGTTCTGTACCTACCCTCCTGAGCACTTAGAATTGTGCTAGAGTGTTCATTTGTATAATTACAGTTGACCCTTAGGCAACTCCAGGGATGGGGGCACCAACTCTCCTTGCAGTCAAAAATCCACAGGTAACTTTTGATTCCCCAAAACATAACTAGTAATCACCTGCTGGTGACCAGAAACCTTAGTGATAACATAAACAGTTGATTAATACCTATTTTGTATGTTATATGTATTATATACTGCATTCTTATGATAAAGTAAGCTAAAGAAAAGAAAATATTATTTAAAAAATCATCAAGAAGAGAAAATATATTTGCTATTCAGTAAGTGGAAGTGGATCATCTTAAAGGGCTTCATCCATGATGTCTTCGCATTGAGTGAAGAGGAGGAGGAGGAGGAGGGACTGGTCTTGCTGTCTCAGGGGTGGCAGAGGTGGAGGAGGTGGAGGAGGTGGAAGGGAGGCAGGAGAGGCAGGCAGACTGGGGGTAACTATTATTGGTGAAAATCCTTGTGCAAGTGGATCTGCACGGTTCAACCCATATTGTTCAATGGTCAACTGGACTCCTATCTGTACTCAGGACTGCGAGTTCCAAGAGGCGTTAACAAGACCTGTGTCTGTCAACCCAATGTCTATACTGGTGCCTGGCTCAGAGGGGACACAACAAATACATGAATGCTGAATTAATACATACATAAATAAAATGAATGCGAGAAGAATTTCCTTTTCTGATGGTTTTATAAACTATGAGCTACTTGAAGGCAGATTACATTTCATTTATAGTTATATCCCCAAAAGCCTATAGTTAGCAAGAACTTAATGTATTTGTCATGTGAATGAGTAAACTGGATGAATTTAATTCACTAAAATATAACATTCTGATTTGAAAATAAATAAAATTTCTTTAGAAAAGCTTTTGTTGGATATAACCTAATTTATATGAATATCCTTTTTTTATTTGTCAATTGAGAAAGTATTTAGTTACTCGTGATGGAAACTTTCTCTCTTTTTATATTAGAGATGTTATCTCACTGCAGAATATAAGTTAAGACTTGTAGCACAGCCATTCTGATAGATTTTATTCTCAGAATTCATTTACCCTCTAAAAAGTACTGAGGATCCCAGTAAACTTTCATTTATGTGGGTTATATTTACTATATCAAATAATATATTTACTATATCAAAGAAATATTTTAAAAACCTTTAAAATATTTATTTGTTTAAAGCAATAATAATAAATTCAATACAAATTAAATAAATTAACTAATTTTAATAAAATTAATTATGTTCTCCTATGGATCTTTTGCCCATGCATGATTTTGCCAGGTAATGCATCAATCATTTGGAAAATATTAATTCATTGAGTGAATATTTGAGCTTTCAAATGTTGGGTGTACAATATTTTGAAAAATCACATTTGTTACTATCATCGATGTCATTAGAAAAGTCTTTGAGGCATTGGGAAGCTGTCAGGTTTACACAAGCAGATACAAGTTTACCAAAATTCAAAGTTTTGCTTGAAGGTTCAAATGTTATTTTCAGCAACAAATCATGTTTGTCATTTTCCTTGAAGTGACAGCCTCTCTATTTAGTCTCAAGAAAAAGTTAGTCAAATAGCCAAGGCTGAATGACAATAGTTTGCAGTCAGTTGTCTTTTAAGGAAAAAAATGGTTCCATGCAAAAATAGGCTATTTCAGCCTAAAACTCACAGCAAGTGTATAAGTATTAGAGTACACTGTAAGTGCTTCATGCTCACAATTACTGCAAATGTCAACATGGTAAAGAAGGCAAATAACATCTTAATATTATTTTAAAAATAGTTTTGATCTTACGGTCCTGCAAAAGGATCTCGGAAGAGCCCAGGGGTCCACACACCGCACTTTGAGATCCGCTGCTCTAGGGTATTCTAATATTAAATCACAAGACTCATTGACCCCACATATTTACAATAATATGGCTTTTAATTAAGCAACTTTTCCTATATCCTCTACCCTATCAGGAACAAATAAGCCAAGAGCAAAATGTTACAAAAGATTGTGATAAAACTGAGTTTAAGATCAATGTCCGAGAAATATCTTACCAACATCACCCGTAATTATTAGTGTAAAGAAGAAGTCACAAAATATCTTTGAAAAAATTCTACCCCAAAAACATTTCAGAATTTAAGAAGTGGCAATAATTATAATAAGTGGCTACAAACTCCACTTTGAATGCATTTTCAGCAGCTTTTTCCTAGACATGTACCATGTAATATTTTATTTTAACAAGTCTCTGTGATACGGTTACACAGGACTTGATATCGTCTCTGTTTTAGAGATGAGGAAACGGAGGAAAAAATGACTATATTCACCCACAATCGCCTAGGAAACTGGCGGTGGAACCGGGTAGCTCTCCTGATAGATATTTTGATGACTTTCCTTTTTCACCCTGTGGAATCCCTTGGCCAGCCAGACTTAGCCAACACTTTTCATTTCGATAAAAAGAGAATATTCCAATGAGCCTAGTGACTTTGGAAATCCCTAAAGTGGAGTGTTTCAAGTAACTGAAAACCTGTGGGGAAAGAGTGACCTCTGTGGACTTTTCCAGCTTCCACTTCTGCTGACGGGTGGAAGTTCATAGGAAGGAAGACATTCTTTTAGCCTGGGCTATGTCACTTGCTAAATTTAGGATTCCAGATTATGGAAACACCCTCGGATGATCAAGTCCTCCACCCCTGATGTTCTAGGAGGTCTCATTCTGAAAGTACAAATGCATTTTTCCTTCCCCTTTGGGACCAGACGGTAAACTTGGCCAGGGAGCCTGCCAGCCATTGGCCTGGTGTGAGTGAGTGGGGTGCTTATTTGGAGATTGAGGCAGAAAGTGTTGAAGGGAAAGAGGCTGTGGGTGGGGAGGGACAATCAGCTAAGAGAGGGAAATATCATCCTCTTGTCTTGTTAAAGCAGAAAACTGTTTAAAATGTCATGCCCATAATTACTAGCTGTTTATAGATAACAGAATCTTCTCTGTGTGTCTCCGGTGAGTAATTGCCATAACAATGCTGTATTTACCCATATTTTACCCCACAAAGGCAGAGGAAGATCCTTAAAGAAATTGCATATACTTCTATTGTGTGTAGAGAAGAACAGCTGCTTTCCTCCCTTTTCCTACCCATATGGCTCTTGAAAATGCTCTCAGCCTCTTCCTCTTACAATTTTCATCTTTAGATTGTAGCACAGGATTTAAATGGAAGGTGCAGAGGAAGTGTTTCTGAGTGGTTTGCCTGACCGAAGCCACCTGGTGGGCAAGAGGCAGCATCTGAGAGGCTTCCTTCCACAGTCTGCATCTTAGGGTCCAAGAGATAACAAGACCACATGCAGCTCAGATGCAATCACTTCTTAACATTTGAGAAAACTTGCCTGGGTGACAAACCACTTTCCCAGACAGCAATTTGCCTAGGAGTTGCAATGACATTGTCCTTCTGTGCCAAGAATATCAATCAGTTCAAAAGTCCCTCTCCTGAGAACCACTGGCAAGATCCTGGGCGTGTACACACAAGCAGCATCTGTAACCCTGCTGCTTGGGGTTAGTGTAAATGTCAAGGCTGTGTATTAGAATTAATTGTTTGTTCTGATGCTATCTGCTTTTCCTCTCTTCTTTCCTCCTTTTATATAATCTTTCACCTTTCCCACCCCCTGCCCCCGCAATCTTGTTGTTTCTAGGTTTACTGTTCTCAGTTTAGACTTGTGAGCCTTTGGGATGAAAAGTGATGTAAACTCTTGGGGAAGAAAGAACCCTGGATCATGGACCAGAAGGTCTAAGTCCCAGTAACACTGTCATCTGTTAGCCTAGCCACACCACTAACCTATCTCCACCTCAGTTTTCCATCTCAAATTGCAGATAATAATCCATATATTGATTGCTTTTTGAGACTCTTGTAAGACTCAATTGTTATTATGTAGCACTATTGAACATATTTATTTACTTTCATTACAGTACCTAGAACACCAGCTGGTGCATAGAAGGTGCTCAATAATGTTGAATTGATGACTATATTTGGAAATATTTTGTAAACTGTAAAATCACTACACACACGTTTTTATGACATTTTTCATAGATGATCCTAGTAGCCTGCAGTGCCCTAGGCCTTGGGTCATGTCGTGTGGAATGTGTAAGCAGGCTGGCTCCTGGCATGCCACAGGTTCTGGGGATCTCTTTCCAGGCCACAACATCTACTTGATTTCTGTAATTCCAATTCCTGTGTGGATCTGACCCACTAACCAGAAGGCTGTGCTAAATGAACCTTGGTGTGTAAATGTTGTTGCTGGAAGGTGAATGTGGGTACCTAGAAGGGTTGGTCTTATACATGAGTAACATGTTTCTGTATAACATGGAATGATACAGATGATGGCATTGAGAATCCTGTTGGTCTTGGAAATTTCAAAGGATTTCCAGACCAGATCAAACAAGAGACAATGGAAGATATCAGTATTTGGCAAAGGAAAGACATTTAGAATTTAGAAGCATTCTAATGGATGATTTCTTTCTTTCTTTTTTCTTTTTTTTCTTTTTGGAGACAGAGTCTCACTCCATCGCCTAGGCTGTGCAGTGGCATGATCTCAGCTCACTGCAAACTCTGTCTCCCAGGTTCAAGAAATTCTCATGCCTCAATCTCCTAAGTAGCTGGGATTACAGACATGCGCCACCACGCCAGGCTAATTTTTTTTTTTTTTTTTTAGTAGAGATGGGATTTCACCATGTTGACCAGGCTGGTCTCAATCTCCCAAACTCAGGCGATCCACCTGCTTTGGCCTCCCAAAGTGCTGCGATTACAGGCATGAACCATCACATGCAGCCCTAATGGATGATTTCTATTTATATCCTTGTTATAGACTGAGACAGATCTCCCTAAAATTCATGTGTTGGGACCCTAGCCTCCAATATGACCACATTTGGAGACAGAACCTGTGAGGAGATGATAAAGGATAAATGAAATCATAAGGTTAGGGTCTTAATCCAATGAGGCTGGTGTCCTTATAAGAAGAGAAGGAGGCACTAGACCTCTCTTTCTCCCTCCACTCCTGTATTCTGCTCCACAAAGGAAATATCGATGGATATTCCTCACAAGTCTAAACTGAGAACAGTAAAGCTAGAAAAAACAAGATTGAGGGGGGAAAAAAGACAAAAGATTATATAAAAGGAGGAAAAGAGATAGGAAAAGCGGATAGTGGCAGAACTGACAATTAATTCTAATACACAGCCTTGACATGGAGCAAGAAGGAGGCTGTCTGCAAGCCACGAAGGGACAGCCCTTACCAGGGACTGAATCGGTCACCTTGGTCTGAAACTTCTAGCTTCTAGCTTCCAGAACTGTGTGAAAATAAATGTCTGTGGCTTAAGCTATTTATTGATGGCAGACCACGCTGACTAATACAATCTTCACCTCCTCGGGCTCATTTCTGGTTAGTTATCCTGAAATTCATGACTCTGACATTATCCTATGTGCAAAGAAGACTGAAGTCTACGAGCAGACTAAATGTATATGTCTGAATATCCTTGTGATCTAAGCATGATGGAAGAGAGGAGACAAGAACAGTCACACTCCACTGAATGACGAGTCAAAGATTGCAGTGAGCAACTCTTTTACCTGGCTTGCCTGAGGTAATTTTGGTATATTACACTAAACTTCAGGAGAGTGAAAGGGTGTAGGTTATTTCAGATAGCTTGTGGACTTTTTGCAAACCGTGTGATTAAGGCCGGCGACATTCTATTGTATCAGGTTTTAATAAAACAGGATTTCTAAAGTTAGTTTGGGTAAATGTATTTTGCTTATATCACTGCTGTTGCTAGCTGGGTGTACTAAGTGATATTATAGCATACGTGCAAAGGGAAATGATTACTTGGGACAGTGAAAAAAACTGTATATACAATGTGATGATAGAACAGGTGTGAAGTCTGAGTTTGGTGATTTTGGGTTTGATCCTCAACCTCTAATTTTTGCAGGATTGCAGCCATGATCTTCTAATTACTTAGCACAAATGTTGAAGAAGTTAGACACAAATGAGTCAAAGTTAATCTATCACATTCATTTTTAAACTCTAGTGTTTCTACGAACCACCTGAAGAGCTTGTTAAGAGCCAGTGAGTTTTGGGGTGAGCCCCAGATTTTGTATTTCTAACAAGTTTCAGCGCATATCAACGCTGCTGGTCCACAAACAGCAGTTGGAGTTGCAAGGGTCTAGAATACTGTGTGTTAGAAGGAAAGATGAGACATTTAGTTTTTCTCCATGAATAAAATACGTGAGATTCAACTGTTGTTTTATTTTGCAATACAATGGGGTTCCTCTCTAAAAATTGTTCAAAATCTCATGCTCTGAAGGACTACATAGTATGGACTGTAAAATGACTTAAGCAGGAAGTACTTGACATGAATATGTGCTTAATAAATATTGATTGATTGGTTGATCTCTGAAAAGTAGATCTTCAGAGATGTAAGGCAAATGTCTTCCAGTAATATAAAATGATACATCCCTACTTAGGGAGTCTAGGATGCTATGCATTTAGAGACAAGACAAAGTTTACAGCGTCAGAGTCAGTGAGAAAGCAAGGGTGATCTGAGCCCAGCAACACAGCTCCTTTGTAAATAGCTGCTCACCTGGGGCAGACAAGTGCTATAAGATATGATAAGGAAGGTTCATTTCATCATTTTATGGCTGTGTATGTCCTGGAGTGAAGGAAAGGCATTAACGAGTTTGGTAAGAGCTGGCAAAGCCAGAGTACTTATTTGCAAGGCATGGATGTGTTATCACTTACTTCATTGCAATCCTACTGCTGATTATACCTCTCTGACCCCCTCAGGGTTGGTTTTAAGTTGTTTGGATCCTACCTTTTTCTCTTCAGACACCAGAGACCGCCAGAACCAGGTTCACCTGTGAGTGAAACTAGCAAATTCCCAGGCATCAAGGGGAAGCTAAAACCTCTGTTTGAAACAACTTTTTGAACAGTTTGGCACATGGGGAAATGTACATACATACACACACACATATGTATGTGAATTATGTAAGGGGTTATAATAAAGTAAAATTAAGATTCAAGAGCATTTTTGACTTTAAGAAAAATATTCCTGACTCATGCACTCTCATATAACCTGATCCGTCAGAAGTATACAAGATAAATCAAATTTATAGTTACAAAAAAGTGTTCACTGACTGCTGGAAAAAATATGATGTCATATTTGTGGTTAATGGCCTAAAATAGATTTAAAAGGTGTACTTTTTTGTATTTTGATGATTTGTCCTTTTTTTTTTCTTTTCTAGTTAGACTTGACCATGAAATTGATACTCTATCAACAAATTCTTTATCTTTCACTGTTGCCACTGGTAAAAATAGCTGAAAGTTTTGTAGGATAATTGCCTTGAAGCAGGTATCTTCAGAATCAATTTATTTCAATTATTTGCCAATATTATTCAAAATTTCTGATCTTCTTGTCACTATCAATGAGTAGAAATTTTCAGGATTGCTAAGTTTGTTATGCTTCGTGGGAAAAATTTTGTGTAAGATTGACTTTTGAAAAAGTTCCATGTTGCATAATCTGGGGAAATGCCTATTCATGCCTATATCTGAGCAAACTTTGTAACTTGTTTATAAAGGAAAGAAGATTTGAAATTTAAAATTTGGCAATTAGGAGCACATCTAACTCTCCTTATCTACAATTTTTATCTCATCATAAAAGTATACTTTTAAGAAAAAAAATAGCATTCCTTTTAAAGGTTTCTTTCAAAAGGTATCCCTTTAGGAGATGGGAGTTAAATAATAAAATTAATTGCTCTCTTTGTTGGGTAAGTCAAGGATTCCCTAAGCCCAAATTTTGAGTGCCTCTTGGCATCTTTGTATATAGCAACTGGAGGTTATCCATACATCAATTGCCTCTAATACTATTCAAATGCATAATCAAATCCAACAAGTCATTTCTGCTTAACTGATGCAACACAGATGATGCCATGCTTCCTGATACTGGGGTTTGCTAACGAAATTGCCTCTAAAGTTATGGCAAGTATAACATAAAGGACTATTAGAGGAGATACCACCTTAGCTGCTATACCTCTAAAGTTAAACAGTAGAGGGATACTGATAAAGGATATATCACAACACTCATTCGTACCTGAAAGGATATTAAAATCCAAATAAAGCAAAAGACCAGTAAAAGATAACTTAAGCCATACCCCAAAAAACCTAATTAATAAGTATTTTTACCATTTAATGGAATGAAAAGATTAGTGGTAGACACCTCTTTAGCTGGAATATTGGAAAGACTTACACAATGAAAGCAGTAAGTGACATAGATCTTGCTAAAAATCAATAAAGCAAGTAAAGCCAGTTGGCACACTTGTGGATCGATGTGAATGATATCTCATCAAACTTGAGGTGTCATTCAAGAAGGAATGCTTGCCATTCTGTCTTCTAAATTTCCAAGAAGACATTAGAAGTGTCTAAAATGAGCACACTCTTAGGTGACCCCGATGGAAGTGCATTTTATATTTTCTTGTGAAACCATGCCCCAAAATTAAAGAAACCAATAACTCACATAAATTCTTGAGTCTGCGGGATGTCAGATTAAAAACAAGAAAGAGCTTCCTGAAACACAAAAACTCCCTCCATTTGTAAGATAACAAAACTGGCTGAAATCTTTTCGAACCAGTATGGCCAACTGGAGTTTGCACAGAACAAGCTCGCTGATGTCACAGCCTGAATTTCCACTGTACGTTTTATGCTAACTCCTCCCCAGATTTGCACAAGGGATCTATGAGATAACTGTGTATGCCTGAGGGTCTTTCAGACCTCTCCCTTCCTTCCACCCGTTACCGGCTAATCCCAGAATCCACCTTCTTAAACCTTTTCTAGTAAAAGCACTGCCTTAAAACCAGCACAGAGAGACAGATCCGAGCTTGACTCATATCTCCTTGTAAGTCAACTTGCAATAAATAGCTTTTCTTTCTCAAAAACTTGGTGTTATAGTATTGGATTCTAGAACATTGGGCAGCAAGTTCCTTTTGCTTGATAGTATTTTTGTATAAATGTGTATGCGTAAGTATGCAACTAACAGTATCCTTTTAGGTTTCTGCATTTATTTCAGGCCAAATCGATACACCTTTTAGATATTGCTTGACTTGGATTCAATTTGCTTTGTTCTCCATTTCATTTACTAAAATCTGGGTCTAATGTAAGAGTTCTTGGTATATTACATAAATATAAATCATTGCTGCTGAAATTCTAATTGAACTCTGTTGCTACTTGCAGAAACCAGTTTTGAGGTAGTCAAGGAAAAAGGATAAAGAAAAGAACAAAACTGAGGTTTTGATTTCATACATGATTTGTGTCTTTGACAGTGTTTTGTTTTGCACAAAACACAAAAGAAATAAAAAATTAGGTTCCATTTTTGTCCCTTGCCATGTTAACTGTCCCATATAAAAATAATTGAGCATTATGAGGTAGGGTTCTGCAGTTTGCTAGATAATATTGAAAGAAGAGGCTAATTTGGGTTGGATTCCAATAGTGGTGAAGCATCCTGCATATTCACATTGGCTCTCCAGAACTTTCAGGACTTGGTAATTCTGCAGGAACGTAAGGTAGGGGCCTGACTTCTCTTAAGCCACACCAATGCCAGTTAAACTTGGGATTGACAGAGAAGTAGAGAAAGAATACTTAAGTTTGCATGAACTTCATTTATGTCTTTTTTTTCATGTATGTATTTAGGCAGTGTTCACTCCCTACTCACTATAAGCCATGTGCTCTGCAAGATACTAGGTATACAAAGATGAATAAATGTGTCCTTAAGGAAGAAGTAATTGTAAAGTTAGAAGATAAAGAAAAAAACTCCAACCTGTATTGAAGAAGAAGAAAAAGAAGAGGAAGAGGAGAGGTAGAGGAAATCACCTGTAAAGAAACTGAAATCCAGCTAACCTCAGAAGAGCTCTTTAAAATTCTAAATGCCAAAGACAATGAAGCAACTAACAGAATTATAGGGGAAAAGTTTGTGACCAAACTGTAATCTATGTTTATTCTTTGTGATGAGGACCATAAAATATAACCCCACATACTCTTTCAACGGAAAAAATGCTTGAATACATTCTATAGCCTACCAAGATTTGCATAAAATGAAGAGCTTAAGTGAGGTTAGAAACAGACTCCCAATGAGCAGTGAAATTAGCTATTTGAAAGCTGCATGCAACTGTCAAAAAAGGGAGAGAGAAGACATATAATGAAAAAAAATCACTTTTTCAGCAATATTTATCAGACCCCCTCCTATCTGCTAGACACCGTTCTAGTCAATGAGATTACAACAGTAAATTAAACAGACAAAAATTAAACAGAATACAGTCTGCCTTTATAAAGTCTATATTCTACAGGAGAATCAGAAAATAAGATACAAAAAAATGCATGATATGAAATCACGTAATACCTCAGTTCTTAATAGCAAAAACTAGCATATGGATATAAAAGGATAGAAAAAGTGAGTAAAAAAGGGATACATTTTTTAGCTTACGTAGAAGAGGAGGAAAAGACTATAATTTCCATAAATTTACACAAACATGTGCACACACAAAATGAAGGGTAGAAAAATTATTTCTTAGACAAAATAGAAGTCAAGATGAACAGCATTAAATAGGACAAAAAGAATAACTCATACTACTACTTCTAAGAATAATAAAAGTCACCACATTCAGAGTCCTTATTCTTCATCTGACTCAGTTTCTGCTCTTGCCTCCGTAAGTGAGGGTATTGCCCTACTGCCCCCAAAGCCAGGCTGAAAACCTGGGCCTCATTCTTTGCTTCTCTCTCCCAGCACACACCCAATCTACCACCCGGGATGTTTTGTTTTTCCACTTCCTAAATACATCTCAATCCATCTCCTTCCCTTTGTGCTTTCTGACATTTCGCTCATTTAGAACACCATCACCTTTTACCTGGCCTTCTACCACAACCCTCTAACTGGTTCCCTTGCCTCCTGGCTTGTTTTCATCAAATCTGCTATCCTTGGGGAGCTCAAAACTATCTTTCAGTCTACCAATCTGATTATACCATTATTCTGTGTAAGACACCTTTGGCATCCCATTGTCCAGACTCCTTAATGTCACCCTCTGTAGTTTAATTGTTAATGATCTCTCCAAGCTGGTATCTCATTTGTTGCTTTTTCTATCCAGCCATGTGACCATCTGCAATTCCCGAATACTGGGTCAGCCTCTTTCTCACCTCGAGGCCGTTCTCTGCCTAGTATCCTCTCTTCTTCCATCTCCCTTTGCCTGACCAGTTCCTACTGAGTTTAGACACCACTTCTGCTTATAAACCTTTGCTCACTCCCTACTCTGCCAAATCTGCTCGAGTTCCTATTCTGAGTGTTCCAATAGAACCTTGAACTTCCCCTATCATAGCACATTTCCCACTTGATTATAACAACCTGTCGATATGTCTGGAGTCCAAACCAGATTGTGAACCGTGTAAAGCTGTGGACCATATCCCCAGGACAAAGATCTATCCAGAAGGACTTTTAATATTAAATGAGAACTATTATTTAAAAAGAAGTAAGAATGTAACCTAAGAATTTGGAAAAGAGAAAAATAAGCCAAAGGAAATCATCAGAAGGATTCAACCAAGATTAAAAGAAAACAAATCAGAAAGTAGAAAAACTGTATTTCTTTGAAAGAAAACATGCACATAATAAAGTGCATACATCTGTAGCACATATAATCAAGAAAAGTTGTAGACACTCAATTGAAAAATTCATGAGAAAGGACAACAGATATCGAGGATGTTACAAATTATGTTCACGGTTTAGAATAATTTTTAAAATGGCAAATGTCCTAGCTAAACATAAATGATAAAAATTTTCTTAATTATTAAGAAATCTGAAATCTCCAGTAACTCAGAAAGAATTTGAAAAAGTACTCAAATAATTACTTCAAAAAATGGATACTAACCTGGGCAGCTTTACAGCTTTCACATTTTCAAGAAGCAGGTAATTTCTTTCAGATAAATTATTCCATGGGATAAAACAAGATGAAAGAAATTATCAAATTCATATTATGAAGATGAAATGATTCTTTCAAAAAGTCAAATAAATAACAAACACAAAACTCTTTTTTTTTTTTTTTTTTTTGAGACGGAGTCTCACTCTATTGTCCAGGCTGGAGGGCAGTGGTGCGATCTTGGCTCACTGCAAGCTCCGCCTCCCGGGTTCACACCATTCTCCTGCCTCAGCCTCCCT
>NW_012103809.1:5852602-5882740 GCF_000951045.1 Mandrillus leucophaeus
ATTCTCCTGCCTCAGCCTCCCTAGTAGTTGGGACTACAAGCGCCCGCCATCATGCCCAGCTAATTTTTTGTATTTTTAGTAGAGATGGGGTTTCAACCGTGTTAGCTAGGATGATGTCAATCTCCTGACCTCGTATCCGCCTGCCTCGGCCTCCCAAAGTGCTGGGATCACAGGTGTGAGCCACCACACCTGGCCAAAACTCTTGAATTGAGTAGTAATCTTATTTTTGAATACAACTGCAGAAATCCTTAAAAGAATTACAATTTCAAAACAATAGCACCTTCATAAATTATCCACCACATCCAAGTAGGGTTATTCCTGGAATTTAAGAATAGCTTGATCAGAGAGAAATAGGTTAGTGTACTACATCAATGGATCTAACAAGAAAAAAATTATAAAGCTCATAAAGCCATTTCAATGCCATTTTGAATAATAATTCTTAGAAAACGAAAACACAAATGGCATTTATTCAAATTGCCAGTGATATCTGATGGCTAAAGAGCAGAGGTACTCTCATTAAAAGCAGGAACAAGACCAGGAAGTCTAATATCACCATGACTATTTATAAGAATGCTCCAAACATCAGTTTGGGCTTATATTTGACCAAAGTCTACCAATGTGTTTTTGCTTTGATTTTGGCTGTGGAAGTCTGAAGAGACAAATGCCTGCTTCAACTGAACTTCTAGCGTCCCTGAGATAGTTCCTGGTCAAGGATCATGTGACTATTTAGGTTACCATCACATCTAATCATTAAGGATTGAGACTTTCAATATTAACTGATAGACCAATAGTCTAAGCCCTATAATATCTTCATTTTTATAGGTCAAAACAATTGAATATCAGCTCTTTCTTATGACTTCATCTAAAACAAATATTGAGAGAGAGAGTGTTTGCCAAATAACTTTAAAGAGGACAGTAAATCTCTCTAAAGATAGGTTGGAATGTCTCATAAATAAACCAGATTGTTACAAGGTACACGATAAAGAGGGATCTGCTCCAATTTAAATTCAACTTTTTAAAAATTCAACCTGGATAAGGTGCTTAGGAACCACTGTAACCCACTGTAACCACTCCTCTAAAAAGCTGGCACAGGAAACAAGACTGCTTGGCCAGTGCAGTAGCTCACGCCTGTAATCCCAGCATTTTGAGAGCCCAAGGCAGGAGGATCATTGAGCTCAGGAGTTTGAGACCAGCCTGGGCAACAAAGCGAGAGTCCCATCTCTATAGAGAAATAAAATAAAATAGCCAGACATGGTGGTGCACTTCTAGGGTCCCAGCTACTTGGGAGGCTGAGGCAGGAGGATTGCTTGAGCTCAGGAGGTCGAGGTTGCAGTGAGCTCTGATTGCACCACTGCACTCCAGCGTGGACAACAGAGTGAGATCTTGTCAAACACAAGAAAACCCAAAAACAAACAAAAGATCCCCTGCCCCCTAAAACTCAAAAAAGACTGTGTGGTGCCTGAACTCAAAATGTTTAAAACGTTTTTCCTCACCCCCAACCTCTACCCTCCACAATGAGCCATCAACCTAATAATAAGAGAGAGCGACAAGGCATGAGGTCCCTTTGCTGGAGCACAGTCCCAAGGCTCATCCTTCTGTGGCCCAGGTAAGCATGTGTCTCCCCAAGAGGCCAAAAGCATGGAAACCAAACTGTGGACTTTCTCCCTGTGAACTCCCACATGCACCAAGTGATGCTGGCTGAGGTTTTCTTGGGTCTGTGACATGACAATATCCATTTTGAACCATCCAAAATTTATAAAAAAAACCATAAATAACAATATAATAGAAGAACAGAATTAGATCATATGGTAGTAGTAATCTTTGTTGAATTGTGTGCATAGTAGTGCTCATACTGTCAAATAAAATAATCATTAAGAACCCGATTTAATTTTCAGTTAATTAACTTTACTTAAGCTATGACTATTTCAGGAGTAACAGTCCTGCTTGGAAATTCTTCACATTCTGTAAAGATGTATTAAAGGCAGAATAGCAACATTATCACCTCAAATTTTCACGAGGGGGTAAAACTAAAGTCATGTACAACAATCTGAATGACTTATATCAACATAATGAAGAGTATGAAAAAGAGAGTAAGAGAAAAATGAGGAACCAAAAGCACATTTGATGTTGCTAATCTAATTTCAAAATAACAGACTTAACAAGCATGCTCTAAGAAAATAATCCTATATATCTCTGAGTCTTCAAGAGCAGATATATTTAAAAGCCTGTTGAAATGATTTCTGCAAACTGACAATTGAAGCAGTTGAAGATGAAGGATTATTCAGATTTTCACAGTCTATGATGCCTAGGTACAAATCTCTTCTTTGTATGCATATTACTAAAAAAATTTCCTAAATTCCATTTTGCTGGTCACAAAAAGTTATTGACAAATTAAATGTGCCCTTTCTGCATCTTCTGTATCAGTTGTTGGGACAAGCAGGACCCACCAGAAGTCCTTTTCAATTTAACAGGATTCATGGTGAGTTTATGCTGAATTCGCTAAATATCTCTTTTACATGCTCAATGAGGGATTTTGGGGACACAAGTTAACAAAATAATGAGTCTGGCTGTGGAAATATCTGTAGAATGGAAAATCAGTAAAGACAATTACAATCAACAATGACTACACATGATGAAGGCCTCAGGTGATTTAGGAATTGTAAATATACACTATCTTAATCATAGTTTCCAGTTGTGTTTGGAAAATAATTATGACACAGTGTATTTTAACAGAATTACCTCTCTTAAGAAAGATTACAGGACTCTTCAATTCTTACTCTGATTGAAGACGAACTACATGGAGTATAAGAGGTTTTGGAACTGGTTTGTCACGCTTATAAAAGAAAGTCCCTCTCACATGTAAAAAGGCTGCTGGAACAAAATAAAGCCTCAATATTGCATGCTGCAGATAATAATCCCAGTCTAGCAGGGCGTACTACCCACCAACTATTTTTTCAGAGAAAGTAGTTTGTTCTTTGCAACCTGCTCAAGAAATAATCAAACTGAGGAGTCTTAAGAGTGCAAATAATTCTGACATAATTACTGCTATTAAAATACTCCTATCACCCTGCTTTGGAAGAAATGCTGCAATTAGTACACAGACAATGTATACTAATTAGTATAATTGCAAGTGGAGGTGCAGAGGGAAAGTCAAGCATTATTCTTTTATTTGAAAAGCTGGCTGGGTGTGGTGGCACATGCCTGTAATCCCAGCACTGAGAGGCCAAAGCCGGCAGATCCTCTGAGGCCAGGAGTTTGAGACCGGACTGGGCAATATAATGAGACCTCCATCTTTTTTTTTTTTTTAAAGAAAGAAAGAAATTAGCTGGTGTGGCGGTACATGCCTGTAGTCCCAGCTACTCAGGAGACTGAGCAGGGAGGATGGCTTGAGCCTGGGAGGTCGAGGCTGCCAGTGAGCTGTGATTGCACCACTGCACTCCAGCCTGGGTGTCGGAGTGAGATCATGTCTCAAAAAATAAAATAAAATAAAATAAAATAAAATAAAATGAAGCCAATGCCATTCAATTGCAGCATTTCTAGGTCAAAGGTTTGAGGACATATTTTCATCAAATGATTTATTTAAATGTGAGATATATCAGGCATCAAAGTATAAGTGAAGGTAAAAATCAGAAGCGTGATTCTGAAAGTATTCGGAAAGCATCTCCTTTCAACTATGTGTGAACCTTGCATTGGTGAGGTTGTATCAGTGGAACTACATCATCACCATTGACCAAATCTTCAAGGCTAGGAGTTTAAAACAAAGTGTCTTTCCCTTCTTTGGTTCTGTAAGGAAAGCTCACTGACAACACCTCTATCTCTATCAGCAGTGCCTATCTTGATAAAGCTAGACAAGATAGCTCCCTTTCACCACGATGAAACTGAGCATTCATTCAGCATCATCTGTGTGCAGCGTGGTACCCACTGGAGCAGTCTAGTGACTAACACGGCCACAGAATTGCCTGTCCTCAGCCATGACATCAAATTTTACAAATTAAACTACTAAAAATGTTAATAACATTTATAATGCTCATTGTAATTCATAATATAATTACGGTAAATTTTGGGTTAATTATATATTCCTGTCATTTATTTTATGTTGATAGTACATGGTGTTGACTAAATATTAATTCTTAACATTTGGCCTTTCTATATTTCTTTAAAATGTGTGGCCACTATCCTTCTACTTAATAGTATCCTGAAAATATTGGCTAATGCATTAAATCATGAAATAGAAATGAAGTATAATTCCTGAAGGAGAGGAGATAAAATTAATACTATTTACAGGTGACACAAATATATGCTCGGAAACCTATGAGCATCAACTGGAATAGTTTTAGAATTAATGAGCGTTCATTAGCAACCTAAAATGTTAGCAGCATAGAGATTTAAAGTAAGATTTAAATAATCAGAAAGATATAACTTTTACTAGTGAAAAAAATTGGCACTGTAAAGATGTAAATACTTCTTAATTAATTTGTTGGTTTAACAAACTCCTGGTCAAATTTCCAGCAGAATTTCTTTTAGAGCTTAAATATCAAAATATCAACTAGAGAAATAAGTGGGTAAAAGTGGCTAATTTTTAAAAATTAAAGTGATGGAAAGAGAATTAATCTTTCAGATAGATACTAAATTACAAAGTAACATTAAGTAAAACAGTATGATTTTTACTGAAAGAAAAGGAAAGATAGCTCTGAAACAAAATAGATGGAAATACATTACAAACCTATGGAGAAGGGAAGGAATTTGTTGTAAATACCTTAAGGATAATTAGTTCTTTGGGGAGAAACAATCAAGAACCTCCTCTCTTGAATTAATATTTAATGAGCTTGTAGTAGTGCCTGACACAAGTATGCTTTATATAGGTATTTATTAAATGAATAAAGCAAACAAGATACCAAGATAAATCTAAAAACTTTAAAGTAAAATAATTAACCCTATAGAAATAAATACTGGTGATTTGAGAATTTCTCTACAAAAATGATAAAAATTGATTTATTTAGTACATTTGTTCCATGCCAGAAGCAAAATACAAAGCAAACAAACATCTGGGTAAAGTATTTCTTAGCAAACATGGTAGACAAATATATAAAAAGCTCTTACAAATCAATAAGAACATTAGTAAGAGTTCTTGTTAAGTAAAGAACATAAACAGACAAATGACAAAAATATGACATTCTGGTAGATTTATGATAATAATACTTATTCAAGGCCACACAATTTTTAAAAATCAGTAAAGACTTCAAATAATCTCCATATTTTAGAATATTGTTAAAATTTTAAAATCAAAAGTAAGGAGCTCATGATTAAAAGGATCTCATAATGAAAATCAAGCTTATTACCTTCTCCTCCCTACTCTGAGTTCAATTCTCTGAAAGCAAGCGCTTAACTTTGTTGCTTCTCATATTTACCTTCATGTCTCTGAGTGGTAAACCTAAACTGCTTTTCTTATTTTATCAGTTTTATATCTTAGATATTGATTTCTGCAGTAACAAATGAAATTTCAGCTCTCAGTGCATACTTTCCTTTTTCCCATTCTATTCATGTAATTATATCACTTTTGAATCACTAATGTCCTATGACCATGTAAATATGGTTCCCTGTGAAACTCACTAATGTTTTATGATTATATGTCTTTTACTGTCTTTTGCCCCCCTGTCCCTCTGGAGTTTCTGATTGCCCTTATTTTTTTATAGTACTAATTGCCTTTATCATATTGTTTTTTTCAAACGCTTGATTATATCAGGTGTGTTAGCAAATTATCTCCTGGACTTAGACCACTGTTCCATAAACCTAGATCTTTTTGCACCAATCTTGGCTACTTGCTCTGCAAAGATTTGTTGAAATGTTATATGGAAAGAGGGTGTGGTGAGACACTCAAACAGTGCTGGTAGAGTATAAATTGTTACAACCACTCTAGAAAGCAAGTCGTCACTATGTGACAAAAGCTATAAACATTCAAAGACTTTGACCCTACTTTTCACTTCTAGAAATTGCTTCTAAGAAAATACTCAGAAATGTCATTCAGATTTATGTGCAAAGATGATAACTGTAACGATGTTTATGTGAAAAAGTGGAAGGAACTTGAGTGTCCAGTTATTTGTGAGTTGTTAATAGATTGTGGAGTACTCTGGATTCATTAAAATTCATTGGTAGAGCACTTGTTGAAATCTGCTTCGAGGAAACACCTGGAAGAGAAAAGTAGCTATCTTCAAGCGACTAAAACTGAAGTATAATAAGAGAACCATGTGATTCAAGCAAGTCCTCAACAGAGCCAACAGAGTCTGCTTTCAAAGGAATCTGCAAATTGAAGGATACAAACAGGTACACTCTGAAATCTCAAGTGTGGAATTAATTGCTATAGTGTGGCTGTGCACATGGGCAACCGTACGTACCTATGTAGCATGCATGTTCCAGACAGGTAACAGGGGCTTGATTTTTTAATGTAATGTTGGTTGTGATGCTCCCAAGCAATGAGAAAGAGGATAGCTATGGATGAATGGCTGTAGAGTATAGGTAAGGATGTGAAACTGACACAGAAGGGAAGAGGTGTTATTAAATAAAGGCTGAATGTTCACACAGGGGATACAGAATATTTCCCCTAACGCTAAGGTGCTGAGGAAAGGCTGTGTGGGAGATGAGTAGATGCACCTTGAGAATTACAATGGGAATTATGTCATCAGGGAAAATCCAGGTTTCACCTGGGATGAGGTGGAGGAGGATGTATTTAAAGAACAGATTGTAAATTTCTGAGCTGCTTGGCAGCAGAACAGGGTTTCCAGAAGACATATGGTTAGAGTTAAGGAAGGGTCAAAAGGGGAAGGATGTGTCACAGAAAGGTCAGGCTGCTCTCAATGGAATGGAGAATTATAACATAGACATGGGGAGGGGGGGTCACCAGAATTAGTCCCTTAGGTAACTAGGGAGGAGAAATTCTTGGAATTGAGGGGTACAAAGCAAAGGCATCAACAGAACCAATGGGACAGAACTGGCAGCCCCAGCCTTTCAAATGAAACTTTGGAATGAACTTGGGAGGATGCCTCCACAAACTATTGTTTCAACTATCTCAGGTACACCTAATTGCCATAGGTCTATCAGCATTATTGAGGCTGACTTCATGCACAAATATTTTGGGGAAAACCTGATGGCTAAGTAATTTGAATGACTGCCTTGAAGGGAATGAAGTGGTAGGGAAGATGGATTTGGAATTACCTGTTCATTAAAGTAAAAGTATAGATGAGAGAAGGTTTGGGGTACACCAGCAAAAGACAGAAAATGCAGTATTAGCTCAAGAAACCTGGGCCAGGTTTTGTGCCTTGAGGGAGCAAGAGGCTTGTGTGGGCACCTTCTGGGACTGTGTGAAATCCTGGCTGAGTTTTGAGTCAAGGTCGACCAGATGCAGGTCTGGCTTCCCCGAGAGTGGATCTCACTCCCTTGCTGAAGCACACATCTGCTGGGAGTGGCTCTGACTTTGGACTCAAGGAAGAGTGAGAGTAAATTAGTAAATAAACTAAAACAGGAAATAAAAATGATGTATGGTTTATAAGTAGACACATAAAAATTTTCAAGGCCGGGCACGGCGGCTCATGCCTGTAATCCTAGCACTTTGGGAGGCCAAGGTGGGTGGATCACCAGAGATCAGGAGGTTGAAACCAGCCTGACCAACATGGTGAAACCCCATCTCTACTAAAAATATAAAAATTAACCGGGTGTGGTTGCGGGCACCTGTAATCCCAGCTACTCGGGAAGCTGAGGCAAGAGAATCCCTTAAACCTGGGAGGGGGAGGTTGCAGTGAGCAGAGATTGCGCCATTGCACTCCAGTCTGGGTGACAAAAGCAAAACCCTGTCTAAAAAAAAAAAAAAAAAAAAAAATACAATTAACCACTTGACAGTGTTTTGCTCTCCCAGTTCTCCAAATGTTTATGTTTAACCTAGGGCATAATTCACAGTGGGTGGAGTTGTGGGAGCTGAGTGTTTATATGTTCTTTCTTATTTCTGGGTAATTATAAGGAGTCAATGTGCACATTTTCTTTAGAGCAGAACACATAACTGTGAAGACAACCCTATCATCTTAAAAATATTTGCATTTCAAATATTTTATTGGCCCAAATTTTGAGAAACGGATCACACAGATAAAAGAAAATGTACTGCATATTCTGACAGACAAAGAAGATTCAGGGAATCTCAAATACTTTTAAGCCAGCTTGTGATCTCATTCCAGATTTCTAAGTAGCTAGACTTGAGTTTCCAAATTTCACCTGCTAAATGTACAATTTTGGGTAAATCTAGGAAACACTGTCCAGTCTTCAAAAGCAGTGAAAGCAACTTCTTTGAGGAATTAGCATAAAAAGAATCTGTTACAAATGTGGGTGTACAAGTGCAAATTTTTGATGGAGAACAAAAATTCACCCAAGCTCTGGTTGTTAGCTCTGCTTTCACACAGGGTACTAGGCATTCACAGACCAGCCCCATTTTTCATTCCTTTGACATAGTCCAGCCCCACCTCTTTGGGTTTATAGAGAGAATTCTATCTTCCTGATACTCATTTCTTGACTTCCATCATCAGAGTTCTCACGGAAAAGCCTTTCACCACCATAAATCAAGTTGGATGTTATTGATACTTGGCCTGGAGTTACACAAACACAATGAGATCGTGGAAGAGAGGGTTAAATGGATTATTCTGGACATCTTTCATGAAAATTGAGGCTCCTCACATTTCTCTCCTGTTTTCTTTTTCTGAGTGGCTTCTTAATTTCAGTATCATTTTCTTTATCCTTTCCAGTTCCTTGATAAGAAAAGGAAGGAATGTGTTTCCTAGAAACTGTCTTTGTGAACTAACCTTTGCATTTTAAGTGATACTTCTGTTGTCTTGATTTCTAAAGATCATGAAGGTCTAGCTTTCCTAAAACTTAAGTTTGAGTTCATGAATTGTTATTTTGAACCTCACTGAAATGTTTAAAATTATTTCCATTGAGGAAAAAATTTCATTCTACCAATACAACTATTTTTATCTGTAACACTCAAGGGGTTTTGTTGAGTGAAGAATGAAGAGTAATTCCTAATATAAAATGAATAGGCATGTAAGCTTTCATAGTAATACGAATATTCTCATTTTTCCTATGGGTAGGTCTTTGCTCATCAAGATCCCAATGGCTCTAGTAAGAGAAGAAACCCAGGCACCTGAAGCAGTACAGAAGGTAGCAAGGGCTTGTGATTAGGAGCTTGGAGTGTAAGAGAGCACAACTCTGGCTTGAATCTTTAGCTCCAATAACTGTATAGACGTGAAAAAAGATTCTTTACCTCTCTACTCCTCAGTGTTTGTGGCGACTAAAGTAGGTATGGAAAAGTGGGTTTCAGATAATGGTTCTGAAGGGCAGAATAATCATTTTTCCAAAACTAATAGAAGCAGATATATAAGAGAATATTATTTGAATTTCTTGTTTAAATACAGTAAATGGGTTGGAAGGGAAAGAATTGAAGAGAGAATGCTCTAGACCAGGGGTGTCCAATCTTTTGGATTCCTTGAGCCACATTGGAAGAAGAAGAATTGTTTTGGGCCACACATAAAACACACTAACACTAACGATAACTGATGAGCTAAAAAAAATTGCAAAAAAACTCAGGGTTTTAAGAAAGTCTACAAATTTGTGTTGGGCCTCATTCAAAGCCATCCTGGACCACATGCTGCCCATGGGCCATGGGTTAGACAATCTTGCTCTAGACAAAAGTCATGGCATGAAGATATCCTCAGAGGCAGAGATGGGGAGAACTAGAGAAGATGAGCTGGGGAGTAGGAGGAGATGAAGAAAGCAAGAGATGACTAAGACAGTCCTCTCTGCCCACAAGTTCATAATATTAATCATGGATCTTTTTTACTGGAATTGGATATCACAGGTCACTTGATTTCTTAATTGGGGATTTCTTTTATAAGTCATATCCTAAACTTTGCTGTTCCCTCTCTATTTATTTGAAAAGACAAGTCTAACACATAAAAGAGAATAAAGGGCTATAAAATTTATCCTGATGTTAAGTGCAAAAGGATTGCAGAGTCAGAGATGAACGTGGGATGAAGTATGGCTGCAGGCTCCAAGGATCGAATCAGGCTTCAAGAAGTTTCCAAAATGTCAGCAGCAAGTGGAGGTCTTGTTGCTAGCTTTGACCAGGTTGTAGACAGCTTGTACTAGACCTGTCCAATGCCAAGCGAAATGTGCCTGATACATAATAACTTCTGAATTTGTTAAGGGAATGAAAATAAGAATCTACCTGCTATGGGCTGAACTGTGTCTCTTTCCTCCTCAAATTCATTTGTTGAAGCGCTAACTCCCAGCACCTCAGAATGCCACTGTATTTGAGATAGGGTGTTTAAAGAAGTAATTATGGTAAAATGGAGTTACTACGGTGTGGTCTAACCCAGTGACTAGTGTCCTCATAAGAAGAGGAGTTTATGACAAAGACAGAAAGATACCAGACATGTGCATGCACAGAGGGTTGCCCCTGTGAAGACAGAGGGAGATGGTGGCCCTCTACAAGCTAAGGAAGGAGGCTTCAGAAACATAACCCTGCTGGCGTCTTGATCTTGGGCTTCTACGTTCTAGAATTGTGAGAAAGTACATGTCTGTTGTTGAAGCCACCCAGTCTGTAATTATTTGTTACGGCAGCCCTAAATAACTCATACACTACCCATTTTGTTTTACTTTCCCTTCAAATAACAACGATGTCTTAGTTACATGTATTGTCTAGTCCCATGATAGTAACTCATTTTTTACCAGCCCTAAATGAGTTATTTAGGGAGAGAGGAGAAAATAAATTTGGAGAAATGCAGAACATAATGAATGCAGAACAGAAACAAAAGTATACATGAAAAAGTCTATGGTTGCGATGGTGTAAGGCTACCCTGGTAAGTTGAGCGAACCCTTCCCTTCTTTCCCAGTAACTCAGAGACTGGTCACTGCTTGACAAAGTTTCTCCCTAGAGAATTCACTAGTATTAGAAGAGGACGCAGAAACCAGGGCCACCCTCTTAAGTCATTGTTTCGGAGATAGGCCAGTGTGGGGGAAGATGTGATGAGACATGGAAGCTCAAATTTGAGCCTTGGTTAGGGAACTGAGCAGACCATAGGAATTGCTTGGGTGGGGAAAAATTAATTACTTGATTTTGTCTCACACTTTGATACATGCAAAATAAGTTTAGAACAAACACCAAGGAAGAAAGAGGAGCTAATAATGATTGAGTCATACCTTTTAAGGAATATGTGTCAAAGATAGCCTTGAAAGAGAAAAGAAGTGGAGAAGATACTCCAAAAACTCAAAATGGAATGTCAGGTGTGGGCAAAAAGAGTTTGGAATAACAGGAAAAGGGTTGACAGCAGAGCAGCAGCAGGGAAGAACACAATGGGACTGGTGCTATTCCAGGTGCTAATCAATGCCCTGGAGCTGCTCTCACTGATCTAATGGGGATACAGGCAGGAAAGGCACAGTCCATCTTCTCCAAAATCTCCCAGCCCAGTGATGAGTACTGATAGGTAAATTGTGACAACTCTACAGACTTGTAAGTGCTGAGGTGGGAACCCATGGTGTGCACTGGGAGTACAGAGGAGGGACCTCTTTCCTGGTGCTAAGGGAAGGGGGTCAGAGGAGGCCTCCCTAGGAAAGGTGACATCTAAGCAGAGTCCTGACTGAGAGTAGGGGCTAGGCCAGCAAAGAGATGTGTGGAAGTGCATTTCAGGCCTGTGGAAAGTTTGTGAGACGAGACAGCATGACTCATTGATGGAACCACAGGAAGGTATTAAGGCTGGAGTAGAATTTCTGAAATGTGATCTTTTCTCAGTGGTAGGGAGGAAGGGCAAAGGGAGAGATGTATAGTGTCTCTCTCAGAACTTAAAAATTCTTCTTTTTTGATAATGCAGTTAATATGTGTGTACCTCATCTGGATGATTTGCACATATTCAAGAGTGATTACGGTAAACAAGAATTTAAGACAACACCAAATCCAGCAATATATTTTAAAATGTTTTTAATTTACACATAATTGTACATACTGGTATACCTCATTTTATTGTGCTCTCCTTTATTGCCCTTTGCAGATAATGTATTTTTTATAAATTGAAGGTTTGTAGCAACCTTGCATTGAGCAAGTCTGTTGGCACCATTTTTCCAACAGAAGTGCTCACTTCATATCTCTGTGTCACATTTTGGTAATTCTTCCAACATTTCGAAGTGCATCATTATTATTTTTCTGTTATGGTGGCCTGTGGTCAGTGATCTTTGATGTTACTATTATAATTGCTATGGTTTAAAGGTACATTCCAAAACTCATGCTGAAACTTAATCCTCAACATGACAGCTTGGGAGCTGGGGGCCTTTAGAAGGTGATTGAATCATGAGGACTCTGCCTTTCTGAATTGATTAACACATTCATAAATTCATGGATTTAGGGGCCTTCACAGGAGGGGAACTGGTGGCTTTCGAAGAAGAGGAAGTGAGACCTGAGATAGCACATTAACATCCTCAGCCCCCTCACCATCTGCACCACCTCAGGGTTCTGCAGAGTCCCCACCAGCAAGGAGGCCCTCACCAGATGCAGCACTTTGACCTTGGACTTCTCAGCCTCCATAAGTATAAGAAATACATTTCTTTTCTTTATAAATCACCCAGTTTCAGGTATCCTGTTGTAAGAAACAGAAAACAGACTAAGTTCATTGGGACACCACAAACTGTGCCCATATAAGACAGCAGACCGAACCCATAATGTGTCTGCTCTGACTGCCCTACCGACTGGCTGTTCCCTCTCTCTTTTCTCTCTTCAGGCCTCTCTATTACTTGAGACTAAACAATATGGAAATTAGGCCAACTAGTAACCCTACAATGGTTTGTGTGTGAGTGTTTAAGTGAAAGGGAGGGTCACACTTCTCTCACTTTAAATCAAACGCTGGAAATGATTAAGCTTAGTAAGGAAGGTATATCAAAAGCTGAATAGGCCAAAAGCCATGTCTCTTGAATCAAACAGTTAACCAAGTTGTGAATGCAAAGGAAAAGTTCTTAAAAGAAATTAAAAGTGCTACTCAAGGTAACATATGAATTATAAGAAAGCAGAACAGCCAGATTGTTGATATGGAGAAAGTTTTAGTGGTCTGGTTAGAAGAACAAACCAGCCACAGCATTTCCTTAAGCCAAAACCTAATCCAGAGCAAGGCCCTAACTATTCAATTCTATGAAGGCTGAGAGAGGTGAGGAAGCTGCAGAAGACAAGTATGACACTAGCAGAGGTTGGTTCATGAGGTTTAAGGAAAGAAGCTATCTCCATAACATAAAAGTGCAAGGTGAAGCAGCAAGCATTAATGTAGTAGCTACAGCAAATTATCTAGCTATCTACCTAAGATCATTGAGGAAGGTGGCTACACTAAACAACAGATCTTCAATGTAGATAAAACAACCTTCTATTGGAAGAAGATGCTATCTAGGACTTTCATACTAGAGAGAAGTCAATGCCTGGCTTCAAAGCTTCAAAGGACAGGTTGACACTCTTGTCAGAGGCAAATGCGGCTGCTAACTTTATGTTGAAGCCAGTGCTCATTTATCATTTCAAAAATCCTAGGACTTTTAAGAATTTTGCTAAAATCTGCTCTTATTTTGCCACATAAATGGAACAACAAAGCCTGGATGACAGCACATCTATTTATAGCATTATATACTGAATATTTTAAGCTCACTGTTTAGACCTATATATATATATATATTTTTTTTTTTTAAAAAGGCTTTCAAAATACTACTACTCATTGACAATGCACCTGGTCACCCAAGAGTTCTGATGAGGATGTACAAAGAGATTAATGTTTTCATACCTGCTAACACAACATCCATTCTGTAGCCCATGGATCAAGGAGTAATTTTGACTTTCAAGCCTTGTAATTTAAGAAACTCATTTTATAATGCCATAGCTGCCATAGACAGTGATTCCTTTGATGGATCTGGGCAAAGTGAATGGAAAGCGTTCTGGAAAGGATTAACCATTCTAGAGGCAGAATAATCCCATTTAACTACTTTTTCTTCTGTTGCATAAGCTTTTGAGGTCTTATCTGAACAATCCTTGCCCAGACAAATATCACAAAATGTTTTCCCTATGTTTTCTTCTAGCAGATTTATCTTTTTAGGTCTTGCATTTAGGTATTTAATCCATTTTGAGTTGCTTTTTGTAATGATGAGAGACAGAGGTCTAGTTTTACTTTTCTGTATGTGGTTATCCAGTTTTCCTGGCACCATTTGTTGAAGAGATTGTCCTTTCCTCAATACGTGTTCTCGGCACCTTTGTCAAAATTAGTTAGCTGTAAATGTGTGGATTTATTTCTGTATCCTCTATTCTGTTCCATTGGTCTCTGTGTCTATTTTTATGCCAGTACCATGCTGTTTTGGTTACTATAACATTGTAGTACATTTTGAAGTCAGATAGTGTGATGGCTCCAGCTTTATTCTTTTTGCTCAAAATTGCTTTGGTTATTTGGAGCCTTTTCTGGTTTCATATGAATTTTAGGATTGATTTTTTTCTATTTCTGTGAAATATAATTTTGTGAAAAATATCATTGGTATTTTAAAAGGGATTGTATTGAATCTGTAGATCACTTTGAGTAGTATGGACATTTTAACAATAGTAATTCTTCCAGTCCATAAACATGAGACCTCTTTCCATTTATTTGTGTCCTCTTCAATTCCTATCATAAATGTTTTACAGTTTTTATTGTGGAGTGTTTTCACCTCCCTGATTAAATTTATTCCTGGATATCTTAATTTTTGTAGCTAGCATAAATGAGATTGCTTTCTTTATTTCTTTTTCAGAGAGTTCTCTATTGTTTTATAGAAATGCTACTGATTTTTGCATGTTGAATTTTGCATCCTGAAACATAAATTAATTAGTTGATGAGTTCTAAAGGTTTTTTTTGATAGAGTCTTTAGGTTTTTCTATATGTAAGTTCATATCATTTGCAGACAGACACAATTTGACTACTTCTTTTTCAATTTGAATAACCTTTCTTTCTCTTGCCTAATTGTGCTTGCCAGGACCTCCATTACTGTTTTTTAATAAAAGTGCTGAAAGTGGGCATCTTTGTCTTGTTCCAGATCTTAGAGAAAGAGCTTTAAACTTTTCCTCCTTTAGTATGATTTAACTGTGGGTTTGTCATATATGGCCTTTATTGTGTTGAGGTATGTTACTTCTATTTGTTGAGAGTTTTTATTATGATGTGATGTTGAATTTTATCAAAAGCTTTTTCTACATCTATTTAAATGATTATATGGTTTTTGTCCTTGATTCTACAATGTTTATTGATTTAGGTATGCTGAACCATCCTTGAGTCCATGGAATAAATCCCACATAATCATGATAAGTGATCTTTTTAATGAACTGTTGAATTCAGCTTGCTAGTATTTTGTTAACTTTTTTTTTTTTTTGCATCTATGTTCATCGAGGAGATTGGCCTATGGTTTCCTTTTTTGGTTATGTTCTTGTCTAGTGTTAGTATCTGGGTAATGCTGGCTTTATACAATTAATTTACCTCCTTTTCAATTTTTTGGAATTATTTGAAAGCATTGATGTTCATTTTTTAAAAATGTTTGGTAGAATTCAGCACTGAAGCCATTTGATCCTGGGCTTTTCTTTGATGGGAGATGCTTTATTATTGATTTAATCTTGTTATTTTTTATTGTTCTGCTCTGTTTTCTGTTTCTTCATAATTCAATTTTGGTAGTATATGTACCTAGAAACTTATCCATTTCTTCTAGATTTAGCTTTTTATGAAGGTCACTTATGATCCTTTGTATTTCTAGGATCACTTCTAATGTCTCTTTTTTCACTGCTGACTTTATGTATTTGGCTTTTATCTTCATTTCATAGTTAGTCTGGCTAAAGATTGGTTGATTTTATTTATCTTTTCAAAAGAACAATTATTGGTTATATTGATCTTTTTAATTTTTTTCTCTATTTTGTTTATTGCTGCTCTGATCCTTATTATTTCTTTCCTTCTACTAATTTTGGCTTTGGTTTGTTCTTGTATTTCTAGTTTCTTGAGGTACAATATTAGGTTATTTATTTGAGATTTTTCTACTTTGTTCATATAGATGTTAATTGCTATATACTTCCCTCTTAGAATTGTTTTTGCTGTATCCCATAGGTTTTGGTATATTGTATTTCCATTTTCATTTGTATTAAATTATTTATTAATTTCCTTTTTAATTTCTTTATTGACCCATTGGTCTTTCTGGAGCTGGTTTAGTTTCTATATATTTGTATGGTTTCCAAAATTTCTCCTGTTACTGATTTCTAATTTTATTCCATTGTGGTCTGAAAAGTTACTTGACATAATTTTGATTTAAAAAAAAATTTTCTTGTGGCCTAACATATGATCTATCCTGGAGAAGATTTCATGTGCTGTTGAGAAGAATGTTTATTCTGTAGCGGTTGGGTGGAATGTTCCATAATGACTGTTAGGTACATTGGATTTACAGTGCAGTTTAAATATGATGTTTCTTGGTTGATTTTCTGTCTGAATGATCTGTCCATTGCTGAAAGTGGGGTGTTGTAGTCCTCTACTATCATTGTATTGAGGTCTCTCCCTCCCTTTAGGTCTAATAATATTTGCTTTACATGTTTGGGTGCTCAACTGCTAGTTGCACGCATATTTACAATTGTCGTATGTACTACTACTGCTCTCGTTTGGTTTCTCTTTGCAGTCAAGATTATTATTGGTAGGTAAAGACTTACTCCTGCTGTTTTGTTAATTGTTTTCTGGTTGTTTTATTTATCTTTTGTCCCTTGCTTCCTCTTTTATGGCTACATTTATGTTTGGGTGATTTTCTGTAGTAATTAAGTTTTATTTCTTTCTCTGTCATTTGTGTATCTGCAGTAATATTTTTCTTTGCAGTTATTATGGGGCTTACATAAAAAATTGTATAGTTATAATAGACTATTTTAAACTGATAATAAGATAACTTCGGTTGCATACAAATATTGTAGACTTTTACTCTCCTTCTACAATTTTTAATTTTGCTGCTTAATTTACACCTCTTTATATTGTGTGTTCCCTAACAACTTATTGTAGCTCGACTTATCATTGACTATATTGACTTTTTAACTCCACGGTAGAGATATGAAAGATTATGTACCAACATTATGGTAATGAAGTATTTTGAATGTGATAATAGTTTTACCTTTACCAGTGAGATTAGACTTTCGTATGTTTTATGATAGTAATTATCATCCTTTTGCTTCCAATTGGAATACTTCCTTAAGCATTTTTTATAACGCTGGTCTAGTGGTGATGAATTCCCTCAGCTTTTGCTTGTCTGAGAAAAAATGTATTTCTCCTTCATTTCTGAAGATAGCCTTGCTGAGTATACTATTATACAGGACATTTTAATGACAGTTTGAATATATTATCTCATTTTGTTCTGGCTTGTAAGGTTTCTTTTGAGAAATCTGCTCATAGTCTAATAGAAATTCTTATGTATGTGACTTGATATTTTTCTCAAAAAGCCCCCAAATTCAAAAACTTTTTTGTTTTAAGAATGTCATAAATGACTAAGCTAGAAAGAGAGAGGAAAGTAAAGTTGGAGAAATGCAGGACAATCAGTAGATGGAGAACAGAAACAAAAGTCTACATAAAAAATACAGTTGAGATGGTGTACGGCTACCATAATGTAAGGTTAAGGGAATCCTGTCTTTCTTTTTCAGTGACTCAGAGACTGGTCACTGCTTGATAAAATTTTTTTCTAGAGAATTCACTAGTATTAGAAGAGAACACAGAAACCAGGGCGACCTTTTAAACTCATTGTTTCAGATATAAGGTGAGAAGTGATGTGTTGAGGCAGAGAAGCTGGAATTTGAGCTTTGGTTAGGAAAATAAAGAGACCATAGGAAGAGCTGCAGTGAGGAAAAATTAATTATGTGACTTCTTCTCACACTTACATACATGCAAAATAAGTTTACATAATAATTATTGAGTCATACTCTTTTTTTTTTTTTTTTGAGACAGAGTTTCACTCCTATCACCTAAGCTGGAGGGCAAAGGCATGATCTCGGTTCACTGCAACCTCCACCTCCTTCATTCAAGCAATGCTCCTACCTCAGCTTCCGGAGTAGCTGGGATTGTAGACATGTGCCACCACGCCCCTTTTTTTGTATTTTTAGTTGAGATGGGGTTTCACCATGTTGGCCAAGCTGGCCTTGAACTCCTGACCTCAGGTGATCCACCCGCTTCGGCCTCCCAAAATGCTGGGATTACAGGCGTGGGTTGACTGCACCCAGCTGAGTCATACTCTTTAAGGAATATGTGTGTCAAAGATAGCCTTGAAAGAGAAAAGAAGTGAAGAAGATGTCTCAGAAGCTCTAAATGGAATGTCAGGTGTGGACAAAAAGAGTTTGGGATAACAGGGAAAGGGTTTAGAGCAGAGCAGGAGGGAAGAACACAATGGGACTGGTGCTATTCCAGGTGCTAATCAATGCCCTGGAACTGCTGTGACTGATCTAATGGGGACACAGGCAGGAAAGACACAGTCCCTCTTCTCCAAAGTCTCCCAACCTAGTGATGAGCACTGACAAGTAAATAGTGACAACTCTACAGACTTGTAAGTGCTAAGGTGGGAACCCATGGTGTGCACTGGGAGCACAGACGAGGAATCCCTTGCCTAGTGCTAAGGGAAGGGGGTCAGAAGAGGCCTCCCCAGGAAAGGTGACATCCAAACCAAGTCCTGACATAGAGTGGGGGCTAGGCCAGCAAAGACATGTGTGGAAATGCATTTCAGGCCTGTGGAAAGTTTGTGAGATGAGAGACCATGACTCATTCATGGAACTGCAGGTAGGTATTATGGCTGGGATAGAATAATTTTTCTGAAATGTGGTCTTTTCTCAGTGGTAGGGAGGAAGGGGAAAGGGAGAGATGCACAGTGTCTCTCTCAGAACTTAAACATTTTAATAAGGCAATTAATGTACATGTATATATACTACAAATCATTTGGATGATTTACATATATTCAAGAGCTATAACAGTAAAGAAAATGTAAGACAATACCAAATTCAGCATTTGTTTTTCCTTTTAAAAGGATATATTTAAACACTGATGAGAGATGCACTAGAATTGTAGGCAGGACTTTTATTTTATTTATTTATTTATTTTTTCAGTTATTGCTTACCTGCAAAGTTCCTAGTCCTAACAGTAGTTCAGGAATCCACAAATTTCTGAAGTGTGAGCTAGCACCCCAATTCATCTGACCATAGGAAATGCTTTACTGGACTGGTACAATTCAAGGGAGATTCTTGCACTGTCCTTGAGTTTCAGTAAGTGCCTTTCCTTTCAGAGATACTGGAGAATTAGAACTGTGAAGAAAGTCTTCCAGTGTACAAAACAGAAGCACAAAAACAGCCATTGACCTTAATGGGACATTTGAGGAGGTTGTACAATTAAAAGAGGGTTGGGGTGCTAATGGGGCTTGGGGTGCTAAATAGAGGGTAGATTCTTTTCTTACCCATAAATTGTACTTGGCTTCCACATCATCCGGAAGAAATTTCATCTGTTACTTTCACTTGGTCTTCACTCTTATTTTAAAAAACCCTTCTCTTCAGAGCAGAGCAGGTATCTGGTGAATTATCACTGTGACTAAACAAATTGTCTTTTGCCCAGTAAATTTTAAATATGTATATTTCCCACCATGGAATTTATTAGGCCAGCTAAAACTTGAGTAGGAGATGTAACTAATTTTAATGGATTTCATTTTGATGTAGATAAGCACTAAAATTTAGAAAAGCATGAGGCAATTAGCAACTTAAGACCTTGCTAATAAAATGCTATTTTACTTTCTGACAGAGAGTGCAATAGACAGAGATCAATTCTAAGAGTAAATTGGTTGAATATTAGTGCAGAGCCCTGTGATGCCATCAAAACGTATTAGGCATATTTACTATATCATGGGAAAGTCCTCAATAATAGCACATACCTCCCTGATGGAAAAAGTGGCCATTTATTTTTAAAACTTTTATTTATCTCAGCTCAAATGTTTAGGTATGTTTCTCCCCCAGTTAGAATATTAGAATAGGGACTGTATTGTTTATAACTAACTGTATCACTAGCATTTAGAACACAATCTGGTCTCTAATAGGCTCTCCATAAATATTTTCAGAATAAATTAGAATCATCTGCACACCTTCTTTGACATACACTGTCCGGTGCTTTCAGATCTGCCGCACTCGATTTTTGTCAGAGCTAGTCAGATGTCCCATTGGTCTATGTGGAAGCTGAGGCTCAGAGAGGCTCACTATCCAAGGACAAATAGCTAGCAAGTGTCAGATGTGGGATTCAGCCCAAGCCTTCTTACTTCACTCTCAAGAATGTTTTCTTGCTTACCTTGGATTTAAGGAACAATTCTGGTTCTTTGCTGGGAGGACTGGGCACTGGCTGCTAGAAAGCTTTTTGAATTCTTTCTTCCTTCTGCTAGTATCTTTTCCCCCAAAGACCCCTGATATGAACTAGATAAGTTACTACTGGATTTCCTTCCAGGTTTCAATGTTTAGTGATATACCAAGACATCATGCCACCTCAAAACACTTCTAACCCAAGAGCACCTTTAGTGGTACCTGTGAGGGTCCCTCAGGACTCTGGCTCATAAATGGGCTCTCAGGCTTCAGGGCCCTCATTTGGCCACTCAGGGCTCTTCCCTCATAAACATGCTTCCTCGTGTCACATGGACAGACAGAAAGTACTGTCCTGATGAATCATTTTTGGCTCTGAAGCCACTTCTCACTCAGGGGGCAAGAGAGGGATGTGATAGAGTCTTTGCCTGAATTCTTGAAGGGAGAGGCTTGGCCTGGTTACACATATTTCTTTTGTTAGAAAATCCTGATTAAAATAGACGTCTTTTACTTGACCCAGCAGATCTGTAATTGTTTATTTTCTCTCTATTATAACCAAAATTTAGTTTTTCCCCAACCTTTGGACTTGACCATGAAGATGATAATCATTTTTAGATATTTATATAATATTTATAATATATTTTATGTAATGTTTATATTATATACATTTTATAAATGTAAAATTTCTCGCTTTCTTCATAACAAGATCTGGGGCAAACAATTTCAGGTAGGTTAAACAAATGGTATTTTTAAAAGTTGTAGGGGACACTTTACGGGTAGAGGCCTTGCACCCGTGTCTCCCTCCTTAATCAGCTGGTTAGACTGCAGACTCACTCTTTGAGTGAGAGGGTCTTGGTTTGTATATTTGGGGGCACCGTGTGTGTGTGTGTGTGTGTGTGTGTGTGCATGCCCGTGTGTATTTGTACACAAGTTAAAAAATAAGAATCCTAACACACAAGGAGTTTTATTGTTTACACAAAGATGTTGGTAGTTTCAGGGAAATTTCTAGGAAGGGGACTTTCCATCCGGATGGCATTTTCCAGTAGCAGAAAGAGAAGAGAACGATGTGACTCTTAGTGCAAGCACTGTGCTGGGAACTCCATGTACGCTATGAGTTCAATTTGTACTTAAAAATAAGTTTTACTGAGTACCTTCTAAAAGTAAGTTACTGTGCAAAAGCTGGGAAAACAAAGATGAATAAAGTACATTCCTTTACGCCAAGGAATTTACAATCTGGAAGGTGAGGCAGGTGAACAACTGGTGATTATAATTGGGTGTAATAAGGGTTATGCAAGAAGTCTGTACCGACTTATTATGCAGGAGGACTTAGGAGAGGCACCCATATTTTGTCTTAGCCAGACAAGGCTTGATAAATACGTATGTGGAGGGGTTTTAGGGAAGACTTCCCCAAGGAGGTGACATTAACCTTGAGTCTTCAAACGCCAGTCCAGAAGCATAGGCACAGCTTCACTGCAGGCAGAGGGTAAAACACACAAAGCTCCCAGAGGCAGAGCTGGACAAGTTCAAGGCCCCTGCTCAAATACCTATGACCGGGAGGCAGGGCCGTTTTGAAATGTTCAGATTCATTTTGATGGCTGTGGTTAATGGGTCAAGGATTTAAAGTGGGGGAAAAATAGAATTAGTTTTGCATTGATAAATATAAATCTGTCAGCATTTTCAATATAGACATATGATTATTTTTGTTTGCTTTTTTTGGATGTTTTGCTTCTTCAGAATGATAAGAAATAAGGCACAGGGACTTTGCTATAAACGGACATTCACAGGACCACCTGATTATTATGCTGGTCTAATTCTCTTCCCATGCAACATTTTATTGAAAAAGCTAGTGTATTATGAAATTAACTGACTTAAGTTCATTGTCTTACAATATGATTTATGGATTATGGAGAAAATGACACTGGAGGCTGGAAACCTAGCATGAGGTTGTTGGAGCAATCCAATGAGTGGAAATGCTACTAGGAGATAGAATTGAAAAGATTGGGAAGGAGGGGTTGAAGAGACACAGGCCTCAAGGATATCTTGTGAATTTCTGGCTTGGGCAACTAGGAGGACAATGATAAAACTATTAATAGTGAACATTTATTGAGCACCAACTATGCACCAGGTACTGTTCTATATCGCTTCACATATCTGAGCTCATTTCATACTTCCAATAATGCATGACGTAAGTACTACTCTTTTCACATTTCGCACATGAGGAAGTGGAAACAGAAAGGATAAGGAGCTTGCCCAAGGTTACACAATTAGTAAGAAATAGATTTGGGAGTCGTCAGTTCATAAAGGTCTTGCAGCCGAAAACAATGGATAGAATTACTCAGGAGGTATCTGTTGGGTGAGGAAAGGGCCAAGGGCGAAACTCTGGGAAATTCCAGTATTTCAGGAATCGGCAGAGGAAGAGTCGTATATTTCAATAGGTCAGGAGTCAGCCTGTGAAAGAGGATTGAGTTGGACCAGTGCAAGAGGTTGGAGGCCCCGGAAGACAATGGCGTGATAGACACCAAGGGCCTCCAGGGCGGGACTGCCGCCTGCTTATTCTGGATGAGGAAATGGAACCTGGGGAATGGCAGAGCTGAGATTTGCTGGAAGTCCTGAGATTTGCTGGAAGGCTTGTGTTCTTCTCATGGCTCCATAACCCCTTTGGGATTAAGGCATCATTTGTAGGACAAGCTTGTAGTTTTTATTTTTATTTTTTGACTCGATAATCTGGATTGATGAAGAATGAGGGAGTGGGACTTGGTTATGAAATAAAAATCATATGGTCTCCTTCTTAGAATGCTGGTTGTAAATTTAATTTCTCTAAGAAATCGTTTATTGGAGCATTTAATGACTAAGAAAATTACTTGCTTTAAATTATAGCTCTTCTTTTCTCTTTAGTAAGAATTAGCTAAAAAGTATCTAGGAGGAGAAGCAGAAAACCCCAATTATCCTCCGAAAATTCATTCTTATAGTGAACCTTCAGAAAGTTTGTTGGAAACCCTTATTATTTACAATAATTGTTAAGATAAGCTTATTGAATATTCTTCCCAGATTAAAATTCAGCAAACCTCATCCGTTCTCAAAGATCTCTGCCTTCCTCAAGCCACTAGGTAGCCAATAATTTCCATTCCTTTTATTGAATTGTATCAGCTTCAGAAGATGCTATATAATCCTATTGGTTTTTGTCCTTACAATAACACTGCTGGGATCCATCCTGAGGGTCCTTCAGCATCTTTAATCCCTAATGTCTGGCCACTCTTTCTTCTTAGTCTGAGCTATATATATCATTTTCACATATACCACACATACCATACATGTCCCATTTGTTCAAATCCTACATTTAAAAGTCTCTTGCAAAAGCCAGCTTGGGCCAGGCATGGTGGCTCATACCTGTAATCCCAGCACTTTGGGAGGCTGAGGCGGGCAGGTCTCTTGAGGTCAGGAGTTCGAGACCTGACCAGCCTGGTCGACATGGTGAAACCCTGTCTCTACTAAAAATACAAAAATTAGCTGGGCGTGGTGGTGTGCACCTGTAATTCCAGCTACTTGGGAGGCTGAGTCATGAGAATTGCTTGAACCCTGGAGGTGGAGGCTACAGTGAACCAAGATCATGCCATTGTACTCTAACCTGGGTGACAGAGCGAGATTCTGTCAAAAAAAAAAAAAACACAAAAAACAAAAAACTATCTCAAATACTTGAGTCCTTTATGAAGTTTAGCACTTGGCTTCTTTTTTGAAGGAATACTACCTTTCTTCCTGATTTTATCTTTTCATCCCTCCTCCTCCAACTTTCTCTGGCAGTGCTTTTTGCTGCTGGACTCCCAATTTAGTCATCATAAAATCATTGTTGTCATAAAACCTGCTTGAATGGCCCTGAGCATAACTTGTCAATTTTTATTTATTTCTTTGTTTACTTGTTTCACTGTCTCTTCCACTACCTTAAATATCTAAGGAGATAGGAATTGTGTATTTTTTTATTTACCATTGTAAATCCTATTTGATTTTAACTCCAGCATTCTTTTTCCCACAATATACAGGTAGCAGAGGCAGAGAGGGGAGGTATGTCCCTGATGCAAGGACCCTGGAAAAGAGATGAGAAAGTTAGGAAATGTACCCACTCCTAAAGCTAACCAGAAAACTCCATGCTAGGTAGCTGGTGTAAGGGCTGGATCTGTAGGGGAGATGAGCTGGGAGCCAGACGATGAAGTGTTGAGATGGAGGATAAAGGAAAGTCTAAGCCAAGACAGGAGCTGGAGCTAGCTCTGACACACATGGGAAGCTGGCAGGATGGGGTCAGGGGTCAGAGAGCGATCAGGGTAGAGTTGGCTTAGGATAAATTTTGCTAAGTCAGGGTATCTGAGGACAGATCTCTTTTTATTAACCATTCTGCATGCTCTTGTCCCCCAAAGGCCTGTGCCTCCTTGCACATTCATTTCACAGAAAGATGCCACTAGGAAAAATTTGAACTGAATAGGAAAAAAACTATCTGGTGAAATGAAAATTATCAGAACCTTAAATGAAACTGTGGCTTATCATTCCTTTCAACAGTCCAAAAGGGAAAATCCAGCATGAAGGCAAATGGATACTAGGGATTACCAAAAGTAGATTACAAAATGTGCAGTCAAAATTAAGTGGAAACCTTCAGAGATTGTTGAAAGGGAAAGTGTCCAAGAAGAATGGGAAGTTAAAACTGAAAACAAAAGTATAACTATAAGCAATCCAATCCAAAGCAATTTTGATGAAGAAGAAAAATGATAACTAGAGATCGGTATAACTACAGGGAGAAGTTTTATTAGAGTTTCTTTTTAAAAAAAAAACCCACATAAATAATGTAAGGAGGGGAATATAATCAAGTTCAGATGTAAACATGGCTTTAATTTATCTGTGAAAAACTAGCTCTGTGACAAAATCAGAGAGAGGAAAAGCTAGTTCCTAGAATGAGTTGAAGATTGCAAAAATACTTAAGCTATGGGAGATGGGTAAACAATAAAAGATTCTTTCAAAGCTCTATTCTCAATGAAGATGAGCAGCTGGAGCCTGCCTTTTCAGTTTTGATGTAACTTTTTAATAATATAAAAACATAAGGCCTAGAAAGAAAATTTCTTCCTGTATATTCTATAATAACTGAGATTTATTAGTTAATAACTTTATACCCCACAATAAGCTTTTATATGCACTATTTTATTTAATAATATTTGACTATTTTCTCCTAACACATTTTCATAAATTAGAAAATCAACATCCTTCATTCTCTACCTTCTTACTTAAGACATTTTAGTGTGTTGCTTTATCTCTACACAATCTTTAGTGCTTTGCTTTACATCTACAACTCAAAAGAAAATTTCTGTAACAAATGTAGTCCCTGGCTGGGTGCAGTGATTCAAGCCTATAATCCCAGCATTTTTGGGAGGCTGAGGCGGGTGGATCACCTGAGGTCAGGAGTTGGAGACCAGCCTGGCCAACATGACAAAACCCTGTCTCCACTAAAAATACAAAAATTAGCCAGACATGGTTGCCTGCACCTGTAATCCCAGCTACTCGGGAGGCTAAGGCAGGATAATCACTTGAATCTGGGAGGCAGAGGTTACAGTGAACCAAGAACGCACCACTGGACTCTAGCTTGGGCAACAGAGCAAGACTCCATCTCAAAAAACAAACAAACAAATAAACAAAACCAAACGTAGTCCCTAATAAAGAAACAATGATAGGAAATTAAAGAGAAAATGACTTTTTTTCTCAGATCATTTCTTTTTCTTTTTAAGATATTTACAAATTATTTTCTCCACTGCCCACTTCATAGCTCACGTCTGTCACTTTCAGCTGGAATTAGGAAGAGCTCATGTGCTCAGCCCCAAAACCATATCTACATTCCGACTGCCTGATTCTTCCTCTTTCAGACCTCTCTGTACAATGTCTGTGGTGTTTCAGCTTTTTGATTCTTCAAATTAGCATCTCTGCCATAAACTAGATTTTGATATTGTTTCACCCCAGTCAACATTCAGTAATAGAACTTACATGAAAGAGTTCTTCCTCTGTCCTTTGCACATTTTCTTTTACGTTCTGCATTTGATGATACTTTGCTCTTTCCTTTTCTTCTGAATCCTTGATTTGGAAAAAAACCTTGCGGCCGGGCGCGGTGGCTCAAGCCTGTAATCCCAGCACTTTGGGAGGCCGAGACGGGTGGATCACGAGGTCAGGAAATCGAGGCCATCCTGGCTAACACGGTGAAACCCCGTCTCTACTAAAAAATACAAAAAACTAGCCGGGCGAGGTGGCGGCACCTGTAGTCCCAGCTACTCGGGAGGCTGAGGCAGGAGAATGGCGTGAACCCGGGAGGCGGAGCTTGCAGTGAGCTGAGATCCGGCCACTGCACTCCAGCCTGGGCGACAGAGCGAGACTCCGTCTCAAAAAAAAAAAAAAAAAAAGAAAGAAAAAAACTTTGCATAGCTCTCTGTATATCTTACTAACCAAACTTTTCCAATTGATATGACTGTCTCCACCATGTGACCTACAGCCTCAACGAAACAGTTTCCTTTAGGCATCTTGAGATAAGTGGCACATGACATTTTCTCACTTTGTAGTGGGGAAAGGCAGAGAGAGGCTAAGTACCTTGACTATCTGAGTGAGGAGTTGATCTCCAAGGAGCTCTTTAATGAGTAGATATTAGTTTCTATTGAGTTGGATGATCTATATTTGGACCATGTCATTATTAATAGTTTTACTTTCCTGAAAATTAGGTGTTCTCATAATTTGGAGTTCTGGCTAAATTAAAGATTGTCATTTTCCCTAGTTATGTTCTATTTTTCCGATACGTTATTTTTGCTCCCACCTCTGTGTTAGTGGATGCTGGCTTTTCCAAAGGTGGTCGCTGTTTTCAGATTCTGTGTTCCCTAGAAGGGAACAAAGCCCTTGAAAAATCACTGAGAATTTATTACTTATTGATTATTTCTTTCATTTTGTATCTAGGGTTTTGAACTGATATCATATCACTTTCAATTTAAAGAAATAAAGTGAGTATAGATTAGATTAAAAATGAAAAGCATAATTAGAATTAGGATGTCCTAGATGTTTTCTGGTCATCCACTGAGAGCAGAAAAAAATAAATATGTAGATCTACACATATAGGAAAAGATGCTAACCAGTCAAAGAAGAGAGGTGGGCATTTGGTTGAGTTTCTTTGTATGTTGAAAACAGGTGCTTTTTGCCCCATTTTGTTGAATCCAAGTCACAACAAAGTGGTAGAATGTTCCTTGAAAGGGGAGTAGTATGGGAGAGAATTGGGAAAAATGAAGCCACTGGTACAGAGACCTGGTCATTAGTCCAAAAAGATAGTTTCTTCCAGATAATGTACAAAAATAGAATGGATGTGGGGGGAGAAAGAACAGCCAGAAAGAAACAAGGCTGTGCAAATGCTTTATCTAGAAAATGTTAGCCCTCCCAGGCTAATCTTGAAACTGTTTGGAAAAAATCCTTTAAACAAGCTACTTTGCAGTTCATGAGATCCTTTCCACTTTGTTGCAAGATTATGTGCTTTACATGCACATTAGCAGTTTTGAGATGGTCTAAATCATGCTTCATTGCTTCTCTCACACTCCAGGAAGGAGGGAGGTTGAGAATGAGGCCAGGGCTCCAGGCCTGATCCTTTCTCTTCTTCCTCCTTCTTCTTCTTCCTCTCCTCCTCTTCCTTCTTTAAAAGTAAGTCTTCAGTACTGCTTCCCTTAAAGTCTTGCAATAGCCTTATCTTGAGCTATAAGCACACACACTGTATATTCCTTCATTTGATCCCATTTTTCTTTTTCCCATGTTTCTCTAAAATAAATCAACATAATAAAGTAATAATTTGGAGTTCTGGCTGAATTAAAGATTGACACACAATGTCATTACTCTTCATTCTTTGCTTTTGCAAGTCACGTTTAAGAAAGAAACATATTTCAATGCCCTTTTGACTGCCCTTGATAAAATCTGTACTTAGGGAAACAGCAGTAATCAACAAATGCTAAACAATACTAACACGACGTATGCAGAAGTTTTTAAGCTTCACAGAAAAAAAATTTAAGACATGAATTTCCAGGAAAATTATTCTTGTAACTATCCCAAACAGTTTTTTTTTCCATCAAAGAACAAATGGAAAAAAGTGCAAAAGCCAAATCAAACAAAATCCTTAGTGTGAAATATATTTTGGAGCATGTGGAATTAAATTTGCATTTTCAAATAAATCCAAACACCCATTTAAAAAGTCATCTAACTTTTGTCCTATGAAGACAACCAGTAAAATATACTCTTTCCCTTTTCCCAGCATACTCATGTTTGGGAAAACATGATTATCTGAAGAGAAATTTACTTTTAGTAAATTAGAGTTTGAGGGGGGAGTATGGAAAGAATAATTACAAATTGTCCTTTTATTCAATCTCTTCTCTTGGAAAGAAGAAAGAAAAGAGATGTTGAAAGCCACAGAACTTTTCTAAAACGCTGTAGGGATTTTTTTTTTCTGTAAATATCCGAGTCCAAAAGGAGATTTGCAAAATGTGGAGGAGGAGATTTGAACTCATGCAATCATTTCCTAATACAAATAAAAATCTGAACCTTTTAATGGCGACATAGTCCACACCATGAATGGTCAAAATCACTGGAGCTTATGTACAGGAAGGGGTTCCTCAGGGAACTGTGGCAAATTTTAGCATCTTCCTTTCCTTTTAGGGACTGGACACTCATCCTTAGGACTTGAGAATCATATGTGAAAATTATATAGACTTCCCACAGTCTACTGGCACATTACAGAGATACTGGAAATATTAACCACACACGTTGTCTACATCCTCTCTTTCTCCTCATCATAAGCCACCTGTGTTCTCACTGACACTGCAAATCCAGTAACCAAAACATCCTGTTAAAATTCTCTGGCCCTTCTTATCCATGTTCTGTCCTTTTCCACAGCTCCTAAATCCTCTTACCTTTGAAAATCTTTCCTGCTACCCTTTAAAACCTCCATTCAGCGTCTTTCTCAAGTTGCTTTGTACCTAATTTCTTCATAGCTGCCTTGTAGGAACCTCAGCTTCCTCACCCCAATCATTGTTCTCTTTTCTCCACTAGTATTACTTTTCCTCCAAGGGTATCTATTGATCCTCCATCAGTCTATTGACTTGTGAATATAAAATCCATGCTACCTTCACATTGGAACACATAATGTACCTAGAATTCCTTTTGACACCTAGCGGTGGCTCGATAAACACGGATGCACATCACACTAGAGAAATGGAGTAAAGAGTTTTCTGAATCCAGATTTCTTACATGAAAATGAATTTCAAATGAATCAATTTCTCACTGTTATTTTAGGATAGCTCTCTGAATTTTAGTAGGACACCAAAGACCATTTATTATACAAAAGTTGAGAATGATTGAAGTTATTTTGCTTAATTTTTTTGCCGCTAAATTTGATGTGCCAAAGAAACTTCTAAAAAACAAAAAAGAAATGCATAATATTCCCAGCTACTCAAGAGGCTGAGGTGGAAGGATTGCTTGAGCCCAGGAGGTCCAGGTTGCAGTGAGCCGTGATCGCACTCCAGCCTGGGTGACAGAGTGAGAAATTGTCTAAAAAGGAAGGAAGGAAGGAAGGAAGGAAGGAAGGAAGGAAGGAAGGCAGGAAGAAGGAAGGAAGGCAGGAAGGAGAAAGAGAAAGAAAGAAAGAAAGAAAGAAAGAAAGAAAGAAAGAAAGAAAGAAAGAAAGAAAGAAAGAAAGAAAGAAAGAGAGAGAGAGA
>NW_012103809.1:5882795-6047829 GCF_000951045.1 Mandrillus leucophaeus
AGAAAGAAAGAAAGAAAGAAAGAAAGAAAGAAAGAAAGAAAGAAAGAAAGAAAGAAAGAAAGAAAGAAAGAAAGAAAGAAAAAGAGAAAGAAAGGAGAAAGAGAAAGAAAGAAAGAGAAAGGGAGGGAGGGAGGAAGGAAGGAAGGAGAAAGAAGGAAAGAAAGAAAGAAAGAAAAAGAAAGAAAGAAAGGAAAGAAAGAAAGAAAGAAAGAAAGAAAGAAAAAGAAAGAAAGAAAGAGAGAGAAAGAAAGAAAGAGAGAAACCATGAAGGTAGCTGCCATATTTCTGGAGGTACCTGCTCTCCAGAATTAGTTCCTTTTACCATCTCATTCAGACACATGGAAAGCTTGTTTAAAATGACTCCACAAATTAGACTTAATGAAGTGACTTGACTCAACTCCCCTCACCCTCCAGTGGTCTTTCCCTGCATCAGAGTCCCTTTAGTTTCAGATGTCACTGATGACATAGAATGAACACTTAAAAGATGAGGAGGCAGCCACTGGCTGTCACATTTTTCTGAGATGTATGAAATATTCTAATATTAATAATAATTATTATTAACAAATACTAATATCCTAATATAATTATTAATCATGAATTATTCATACGTAATCATATCATTATTGTCTCTTAGTCAAATTTGTAGGTTCAGATATGTGCATGCATGTGTGTCAGTGGCACTCAGAGAGGAGATTTAAATAGAGAGTGGGAATGGAGATAAAAGATAACTACTGCAACACTGGAGCAAGAAGCCAAGGGGAGGTATCCATTAAAAACTTTCTGGGATATGAACTCTGTTTTTCTAGATTCTGGATGCCAGAACATCTGTTTTTTTTTTTTGAGATGCATCTGTAGGAGTGTTTCAGTGTGGAATATTTGAAAGTCATCTTGAAAGTAAAGGTCAGAGACAGGAATTGAAACAGGGGTTAATTCTTAAAGAAGAAGGTATAAGACATTGCAGTTGATGGAACTGTGGTGAGCGTGTTCCCCAAGAGTGGTGAGCGTGCCTGTGTGGGCATATAAGATACACGTATGAACGATTTTATTTTATTTTATTTTATTTTATTTAGATGCAGTTTCACTCTTGTTGCCCAGGCTGGAAGTGCAGTGGCACAGTCTCAGCTCACCACAACCTCCGCCTCCCGGATTCAATGATTCTCCTGCCTTGACCTCCTGAGTAGCTGAGATTACAGGCAAGCGCCACCACGCTTGGCTAATTTTGTATTTTTAGTAGCGATGGGGTTTCTCCATGTTGGTCAGGGTGGTCTCAAACTCCTGACCTCAGGTGATCCACCTGCCTCAGCCTTGAGATTACAGGTGTGAGCCACCGTGCCCAGCCAAACATTTTTATTTTTAATAGCTTAATGAATGTATAATGATTAAATGTTTAGCATGTATTAAACTATGATTTCATGTAGATTTTTTAACCATACCAACCATGATTTCATACAGATTATTTAACCATACCAACCACAATTTCATGTACATTATTGCTTAAGATAGTAATGATATAAAATTTTCTTAAAATTATTCATGTAATAGAAACAAGTTAGTTAAAAGGAAAATATTAAGTAAAAATATACAGGTGGCACCCAAATATGGTAAAAATTGTGAAGCAGTTTAATGAATGACTGAGCTTTGGGAAATGCCAGGTTAGAGAATTGGAAATACTCTTTTAAATAAGCACTTGCTATCTATTATTATCCTATGGATGAGTGTCCAGGAATAGAGACGCATATGTTGTATGTTTTTAAAATGTACAGAATGAATTTACATTGACCATCATATTTCCTGTGCTAAATAAACCATTATTTTTTGGACTATAGGGAGAAACTATGTTTGCTCATAGCTCCTGGAGATGTGTTATGTGTCACAGGCCTAATAACTATAGTACATGATTTTTCACAAAAGTGCTACGTAAAGTAGAAATGTACAATAGTCACCAACCCAAGACTGAACCAGGTCTAGTGGTGTGGATAGCTTCACTTTGCCTAGGATAAAATACTTCCTCATTCTTTGTGTGATTTTCAAGCAACTTAACGACTGTTAGCTTTGCTGAGCTAAATGCAACATCTTGTACCAAATTTATTGGCTTGGCAAAGCTACAAATTTTATTACGCAAAAGTTGAGAAAGGAAAGCTGGAGAGTGCTAAAAACAGTACACTTTGCTACTGTGTAGTATCTGTATTGGGGGCTCAGCATGTTTTATTTATAGCTATCTATTAATACAGAGATACAGAAAGAAATACATAAAAAATAGTTTTATCAAATAATTTCCAGCATTCAAGTGTAGCCTCAAAAGCGAGAATAGGCCAGGAGTGGTGGCTCACGCCTGTAATCCCAGCACTGTGGGAAGCCAAGGTAAGAGGACTGCTTGAGGTCAGGATTTCAAGACCAGCCTAGGCAACATAGTGAGATCCCTACCTCTACAAAAAAAAAAAAAAAAATTAAAACTTATCTGGGCATGGTGGCTTGAGCCTGTTGCCCCAGCTACTCGGGAAGCTGAAGTGGGAGTGTCACTTGAGCCCAGGAGGTTGAGGCTGCAGTAAGCTGTAACTGCACCACTGCACTCCAGCCTCGGAGACAGAGTGAGACACTGTAAAAAAAGAAAAAATTAATAATAATAATAATAAAGGCAAGAACAACCACAGCAAACTTTCTGTTGGGGAAAAAAATCCTCCTCTTTACATCTCTCCCTTCCTTCCCTTCCCTCTCTGAAAATGACTGTGGTTGAAAGGAGCGTTTTCCCCCTGCAGTCCTCTGAGGGGTGGGGTGGGGCTATGAAGGTATCCTCCATATTCACTCCTTTGTCCAGCTGGGTTTTTTTTTTTTTTTTTTTTTGAAACGGAGTCTCGCTCTGTCGCCCAGGCTGGAGTGCAGTGGCGGATCTCGGCTCACTGCAAGCTCCGCCTCCCGGGTTCATGCCATTCTCCTGCCTCAGCCTCCCGAGTAGCTGGGACTACAGGCGCCCGCCACCTCGCCCGGCTAGAATTTTTTGTATTTTTAGTAGAGATGGGGTTTCACCGTGTTAGCCAGGATGGTCTCGATCTCCTGACCTTGTGATCCGCCCGCCTTGGCCTCCCAAAGTGCTGGGATTACAGGCGTGAGCCACCGCGCCCGGCCTGTCCAGCTCTTTTAACCTCTCCTTCTTCTCCCCACATCTCTATCTAGCAGTGCCTTAAGTGGAGGAGGAGTGGAGGCATTGAGCTTGTAAAACTGGTTTGTTGGGGTTCTCCTTCCCCACTTACGTCTTGATTCTTGGGAAAATGTCTTGCTGGGAGGCTGCCTGGCAATGCCCTAGCTGCCTTCTGTAGGCTCGAATGGGGCTTCCCTCTGCCCCTACAGGAGGAAAAGGGAGCCGCTGCCAGAAGGAGAACTGGAGAGATGGACAGAGAAGGCAGGTGCCATCCCCTCACCTCTGACACACAAAGAAAAAGACATAGAAATACCCTCTCTCTCTCTCCCTTTCTCTGACACACACACACACACACACACACACACACGCAGGCACACATCTTGGAAATTCAGGATTCAAAGAGACAGGGGCAACATTATATTTGGCACGGTGGGGCCCTTCCAGGTCTGAAATTCTGCATTCTTCCTTACCATTTACTTCACTTTCTCCAAGCTCAAGAAGGGCCAGGTGTGGGCGATGGCTGGCCACGTTTTGTGTTTCCAATTCATATTCACGGGATGACACAGATGGGGCGGTAGTGCTGTTGGAGGCGCGTGGGCAGTTTCATTTTGCTCCACTTCTCCACCTGAAGGCTGGGCGTTGCTGGAACCTGCAGGGGCAGCCTCAGCAAGGTAGGGTGGCCTGGAGTGGGGCGGGAGACGGGACCCCAGCTGAAGAAGAACCCAGGCTGGACCTGGAGGGCATGGGCGGTGGTTTGCAGGTAGGGGCCTTGAGGACAGGTTGGTCCTGACTGTTGTCAGTGTTTGGTCAAAGTTGCCAAAAGGTTACAAAAAAAGGTTGGGGAGAATCCCTGCCAAGACATATTTCCCAGGCCACCTTTCTTCCACGGGTGTGTGTGTGGGGGTTGTGGGGGGAGGTGCCGCTTGGATCCTGTGAATGTGACATCAGCTCTCCTCTCCTCTCCCAAGGTCGGCTTCAGAGAGGGAGGTCAGGGCACCCCTGGCTGGCACAGGCGGCAGCGCTGGCTTCCGGCTCGGTGCCGCCTGTCCTCGGGGAACTGTGGCCTCCCTGGGCCCCGGGGCTAGGCTGAGGTAAGCGCACCACGGAGGCCAGGGGCCCAGGTAGAGGCCCTGGGGATAGGGTGGAGGCATGTTTGGGTGTGAGTGTGGGTGTGGGTGTGGGAGGGAGAGTTCTTGCCTCTCTCTCTCCCATCTCCAACTCTTGCTTCAGTGGCTCTTTTAGGGGATGCATGTCATTATGGACCTGTCGCTGCCACTGTCCCTGTTCCCCCAACTGTGACTTCGAGGGAGGTCTGGGGGTCTGAGTGTGTCCAAACCCACGGCTTTGCTGTTGGGATAAAAACTGTCCTTTTGATTTTAGAAGGAGGAGGGAGAAAAGGTTCCCCCAGCATGTGTGTTGTGCCAATCTTGGAAATTCATCCATGCTTGAATTCCACCCTCCATCCCCAGAAAACCTGGAGTGAAAAAGAGGAGATGGACAAAGTGTGTATTTGATGGCATCCCCTGGGAAGAGACTGTAAATTTACCCCATAGGTCTTATGGGGTCACTGTGAGCACTTTGGTGAAGAACAAACAAAAATTCTGGGTGCTCAGTTGTCTCACCTGAAAAATGGGACTAGTGGAAAAAGCCAATGTGTTCCATGCATGTTTTGCTTTCTTTATTAAGGCATGATGTCACCTGTCGAGTAACTGTCCTCTGCATACTTCGGGGGGAGGGGGGCGGTTTCAAGGTTAGATAGACAGGAAATTGTTTTGAAAGTGTAAACACATTATTCAATATGAAGTATTATGTGATTCCTTGTTCGAATGGCATTTCCTTCTCAATACCACCCTCCTTGCATATTCACTTAATCTTGTCCAAGAACACCTTTTTTGCCCTAAATGAAGACCCTCCCCCCCTACCAAAAAAAAAAAAAAAAAAAAAGTCCCAGAAAAGCTGTCCCTGCTTGTGCGGGGAGTAAATGATATTCTGAGGTTCATTCCTCCTTCCTATGTTAGGCACCATTCCTTGACCCTCCTTGGCCCCCAAGCCAGGTTGCGTTTTCTTCTGCCATTTAGAAGGCTTTTCCTTTTTGTCCTAGTAAAACATCAGCCCCTGCAGCTCTTCATCTCCCCCTGGTGTTCTTCTCCCGCCATGTCTTAAGATTGGTGGCACCGACCAATCTTAAGATTTAAGTTCTGTATGAAAAACACCTTTGCTTTTCAATCAGTTTATCAGCCTCCTTCGCAGGGGAAGTGTGGACACACAAAAGAACTTATGGGGGCTTCTGATCAGTGATAGGGAAAAGGTTGGGTATGTGCCTAAACGAGCTCTGATTGTTTTTTAAGCTCCCTTTCTTGCCAGTCCCTCACGGATCTTTCTCCGATAGACGCAAAGAACTTTAGCAAAAAAGACCCGCAGGAAGGGGTTTGAAGAGAAAAGCACGTTGATCTGCCAAAATAGTTTGACCCCCCGTAGTGGGGGAGTGACGAGGGACAGCATTCCCTTGTTCGACTGAGACTAGAATCGGAGAGACATAAAAGGAAAATGAAGCGAACAACAATTAAAAAAAAATCCCCCGCACACAACAATACAATCTATTTAAACTGTGGCTCATACTTTTCATACCAATGGTATGACTTTTTTTCTGGAGTCCCCTCTTCTGATTCTTGAACTCCGGGGCTGGCAGCCTGCAAAGGGGAAGCAGACTCCAGCACTGCACGGGCAGGTTTAGCAAAGGTCTCTAATGGGTATTTTCTTTTTCTTAGCCCTGCCCCCGAATTGTCAGACGGCGGGCGTCTGCCTCTGAAGTTAGCAGTGATTTCCTTTCGGGCCTGGCCTTATCTCCGGCTGCACGTTGCCTGTTGGTGACTAATAACACAATAACATTGTCTGGGGCTGGAATAAAGTCGGAGCTGTTTACCCCCACTCTAATAGGGGTTCAATATAAAAAGGCGGCGGAGAGCTGTCCAAGTCAGACGCGCCTCTGCATCTGCGCCAGGCGAACGGGTCCTGCGCCTCCTGCAGTCCCTGCTCGCCACCGCCGCCGCGTGCCCCTGCAGACGCTCCGCTGCCTTCTCTCCTGGCAGGCACTGCCTTTTCTCCCCGTTAAAGGGCACTTGGGCTGAAGGATCGCTTAGAGATCTGAGGAACCCGCAGCGCTTTGAGGGAACTGAAGCTGTTTTTCTTCGTTTTCCTTTGGGTTCAGTTTGAACGGGAGGTTTTTTTATCCTTTTTTTTCAGAATGGATTATTTGCCCATGATTTTCTCTCTGCTGTTTGTGGCTTTCCAAGGAGCTCCAGAAACAGGTAGGCACGCTCGTTGACTTGTGAGTCTCGGAATTACAAGTTAATGTGTTCTTATTCACCTTCATGCCTTTCTTGCTTCTATTTTTCCCCATTCTTTTCATGACTGCAGCTTAGAGATCAAGTGTCTGAGAATTATTGCTGAAAGCTACTTAAGTCTTCTAGTGAAAAATGTAAAAATCCTCTATTGAAAACAATTAGATACAATTGACTATAACATGGCATTAAAATAACTTATTGTTTTAGTATTATTATTCCATTATGTGTTTCCTTGGCTTTTAAAAAATAAGAAGAGTATGGACATACACAATTTAATCAAATGTGTGTTTGTAATATATGTGTTTATACAGGTATACAGGACATATAAGAACTTAAATCTTATTTAAGCACTATTTTAATAGTGTGTTAATTTGTAAAATATTTAAGAATTCCAGTTTGAAGCCAAGGAATTTTATCCAAGTCGTTCAAGCAGTATGTGTGCAGTAAAATCACCTGCAGAACAAAAGTCTGTTGACTAACTACCGCCCCTCCTCACCCCCCCGCAGGCGGTTTCTGGTTGAAGCAGATGTTTTCTTTAAAATTTGTCATCACTGACTTTAGGTTTCTTTTGGCAGGTTTTTGGCACCCAGAACAGTGTGAGCTCTCTTTTCAATTTTATTCACCTGTCCTGGGAGGCGAGCTAGGATACTTCTTGGCTGCTTAAGGATTTAGGCAGTGCATGTGCATCTGCCCCAGTCCCCCCGTTTTTAGGGTCAGTGCACTTTTTTTGTCTTTTCGTGACCCTGACTAAAGAGAAAGGATGTCAAGGGAATGAAAATCCTGGAATGTGTCTGATCATTTGAAATGTACAAAATTGGGCAGATAAGCTGCATGGCTAAATTGTCAGGAGGAAGAGGCAAGGCAGTAGTGGAGAAGGGGGAGGTAGCGGATCCCACACAAGCCTGATGCCCAGGGATTCAGAATTCAAAACCCACGAAACCTTCCTTCGGTCCCCTGACCTGCTTCTCAGCTCCATCTGAGGTCACTGGTTTCCATGGAGCTACCCTCCTGAATTGAATATTGTATAGTTAATTTCTCTCTCCAATCATTTTCTCCACCTAATTTTGAAAGATATATATCATCTGGGGTACCCTGTGCCCTACACAGGATGTGAAGTGGGTGGGTACTCACTAAAAAGAGAGTCATCCTGAATGGGGAAGTAGCCCCAAATCTAGGAATAACAGTGTGATTTCTAGTCTTTAGTCATGTGCCAATGTTAAGCTTCAGCAGACTGTGCTGTCCAACCAAGTTCCTTGTAGAAGTCAACCAGATTTTCAACAGACAGCATTCCAAAGCATTTCACTGAGCCTGCTTCAAGAGGGGTGGGGGAAATCCCTTTTCAGGTGTTTGTCTCCTCTGCATTTGTATAATCTCCCTGAAGGTGGATAAGCCAAGGGCATGAGGGGGAGGCAAAAGGTGAAGTCATGTTAAGGAGGGAAAAAATAAAGAGCCCTTTTTTCTGTGTTTCTTGCTGATGGCAGGCAGTGTGCTTCATCTGCTTTTATCTGCTCTGCTAGCTCTGACTCTCCTGTGATCCAGCACGTCTCTCAGCCTGTGAGGAGACATCCCTCACTGACCGCTCTTTCTCTCCCCAGCGGTCTTAGGCGCTGAGCTCAGCCCAGTGGCTGAGAACGGCGGGGAGAAACCCACTCCCAGCCCACCCTGGCGCCTCCGCCGGTCCAAGCGCTGCTCCTGCTCGTCCCTGATGGATAAAGAGTGTGTCTACTTCTGCCACTTGGACATCATTTGGGTCAACACTCCCGAGTAAGTCTCTAGAGGGCATCGTAACCCTAGTCATTCATTAGTGCTGGCTTCACCAGGAGCCCAGTTTTAGAGTCTCTTTTCTAGGGACTCTGAAGGTAGCCCTTCTAACAACATCCAAGCGCCTCAGCGGGGACAGTTTCCCTCTATTCCTGAAAATAACGACAGCTTGGTTCTTAGCAACCAAGGAGAGGGTCTTCTGAGGTCCGGTAGCTCAGGCTACTCGTGATGGGATAGATAGAAGGAGCTGACGACAAACAGGAGGCTGCTGCACATTTCAAATGAGGAACTTCAGTGAGAGGGCCTCAGGGGGACACTCTCACAGTGGCATCTGATGGGGTTTCGATAAAAATTGCCGAGGTCAGATGTGGGTTAGTGCAACCTGTGCTTCTCGTGGGAGAGTGGAGACTGAGAGGCAGAAGGGATTATACAGAGGGTTAGAATCTCTTAATTTTACTGATAGAAACACCTCGGCTCAAAGTGTTGAAGTCATTCATGCAGGAGTGAGTTTGTAGCAGAGCTAGAACTGGAGCCTGGATTTCCTTTGCTGCTATGTTTTCCCTTTAGAAATGCCCAGTTCAGAACCTTAATGGAAATACTATCCATAGGCTTCTCTTTCATCTACAGAGAAGAAAAGCAGTTTATCCCCTTCTGCCCGGGACACTAGTTCATCGTCTATCAGAAGCAGTCATAAACAAGCACACATTTACTGTGCGTACAATGTCCCGTTACGGCAAAGGAGGACAAAAATCCAAACAATATCAAACCAAGCCAAACACCACAAGGAGCCTAATAATTACTAAGGTGATACTTCCAAAGGGAGGACTTTATTTCTTAGATGAGAATGAAAATAGACACATTGGAAATTATTGGAGAACCCTCTGGCAATGAGTGCTTCCACAACCGTATGATATCACTGACTGGCAGGAGAAATGTGTGTTCATGTGCCTCCTCCTCCCCCAACCACCGGGGGTGGTGCGGGGGACGGTGGCACTTTTAGCAGTATCCTACATGGTTGGAATTGAAAATACGTTTTAAAAATCCTGTGACTCATGGTTTTGCATTGAAACCTCTTCCCACTGCATACCCACAAATAGTTGTTAAACCATGAGAAAAGGAAGAAAATATAAAGCAGATGCCAAGCAGAGATGTCTTAATTGTTGACAAAAAAGCAATGTTGCTTGTGTCAAGAAGAAACTGAACTTTGTGAAGAGTTGAAATGGAATTCCACTGAATTAGAAAAACTTGTTTTCTCCTGCCTGGATACATAACAGTCAGGACCATTGATGCACAGGTGTTCCTGGCTGTTGTTACACTTTACCCTCTGAAATGACGCTCCCAAGTGCTATGTGATGAGCTCCTTGCCTGCCCAGTGGAATGGGTGCGCCCATACGTCATTTTAAAGACTATTAATTATGCTAATATAGTTTCTTTCTCTCTTTGGATAATAGGCACGTTGTTCCATATGGACTGGGAAGCCCTAGGTCCAAACGAGCCTTGGAGAATTTACTTCCCACAAAGGCAACAGACCGTGAGAATAGATGCCAATGTGCTAGCCAGAAAGACAAGAAGTGCTGGAATTTTTGCCAAGCAGGAAAAGAACTCAGGTGAGCAGAAACACCTTTGCTTTTTCAATCAGTTTAACAGCCTCCTGACCTCCTTCCTGTCATGGTGCTGCCTTCCTGTTTTAGAGAGAGTTACAGAGACATCGAAAGTCAGGGTAAAGCCGAAGATAAGATTGCTGAAATGTTTTTCCTTGTGTATTTTAACAGGGCCAAAGACACTATGGAGAAAGGTTGGAATAACCATAAGAAAGGAAAAGACTGTCCCAAGCTTGGGAAAAAGTGTATTTACCAGCAGTTAGTGAGAGGAAGAAAAATCGGAAGTTCAGAAGAACACCTAAGGCAAACCAGGTAAGAGGGAAGGAAGAAAAATTAGGTAAGAGGTTCGGTTCACAAGAGCAACTAGCCCTGGTCAGTGGTGCCAGTGGCCTGTTCTGTTCCTCCAGCCCTTCTTACCTGGGCAGGGGAAAGACTTAGAAAACAGTAACAGAGGAGATCTATGAATCCTATAGATTAAAAAGAGCAAAAGAATCCCTCTTAAATATTTCCATGAAGCTCTGGAATGCAAACTGATGTCCTCTGTACTTTTAGCACATACCATTTCATCTACAGGTAGATTTCCCAACCAAAATATATCCAGAGATACCTTTGTCATTTGGTTATATATAGCCTTTACCTCTCTGAGTCAATGCATTTGCCACTTTCCCTGAGAAATAAAAAATCATTTTAGGGAGAGGACATTTAGAAAAAGAATCAAAATGTCAGGGATAATCAAATTCTTCAACAAGTAGCAGTTATTCAGATGGTCAAAGGAAAAATAAAGTCATTAGGTAGGGTTGGTAGAATTTAGAACATGCTGTTTTTCAGGTTTATGATCTTTTTTTTTTTTTTTAATAGGGAAATGTATTTGGTGCAGAGCCAATGTCATTCCAAAAAGCTCTCTCTTTTCCTGGTCAGTCATGCGCTGGGACGGAGAAGGGATCTGGATTTGGCAATATCATAGAGTTGCTCTGAGCTGCTCTTTGGTGATAATGCTTCCAAATCCCAAACTTTTTAGAATTCACGAGCTCAAAGGAGGAAACCTACTCTCTGATCTATTACATGTTCTGCTTTTCTCTGTCATGGTCTATGGAAACTTTTCTAGAAATCCAGTGGCAAGAAGTTCTGTGATTAAAGTGTTCTGAGCTCAGGGCAGGCAGTCATGAACTACTTCTGAGTTGTTTATTACTGATTCGTGGGGCAGCCTCAGCTATCGGTTTCTTCATACCTGCCATGAGAGTTTCCATGCTTATGGTTGAAGGCCAGTGATGCTCCCCACGAGATCAGTTTCTGAACGAACCTGGAATTTTGTATGAGTTTTTATTATGCCAACTATTAAATCAACATTACAGTTCTTCCCTCTGTACTTCTCCTGTAAAAAGAAAACATTAGGCCTGCAAATATATGTATATATATATTTAAAAATAATTGCCATAAAGTATTTGCTCTGGGCCTACTGTATGCCTCTTTTCTTTTTCTCTCTTTTCAACTAAATCACTGTCAATTTATTAAGATGGCCATAACTATTCAAAACCTAGCTGAGTTCCTCAAGGCAGGATTGCATTGTGGTGAAGGTTGGGTTGGGGCTACAGAAGAAACCAGAACACCTCTAGTTTATTTAAAACTTGTATTTACTGCCCAATTCCCCTTAGACTTGACCATATGACCCCTCTCTCCCATTCTAAGCATAGGGGCCAGCTTTATTTTTACAATGGTAATAGATATCACTTGAGGTTTTATCAAAGAGTTGCGGTGGGTGGTGAAAGTTCACAGCCAGATTCAGATTTTGTTTGTGCCAGATTCTGATTTTAGATGTTTCTCTTGCCAAAGGGTGATTTTTTAAAGATAACATTTGTTTTCTCTTATCTTGCTTTATTAGGACGGAGACCATGAGAAACAGTGTCAAATCATCTTTTCATGATCCCAGGCTGAAAGCCAAGCCCTCCAGAGAGCATTATGTGACCCACAACCGAGCACATTGGTGACAGACCTTCAGGGCCTGTCTGAAGCCATAGCCTCCACGGAGAGCCCTGTGGCCGACTCCGCACTCTCCACCCTGGCTGGGATCAGAGCAGGAGCATCCTCTCTGCTTGTTCCTGACTGGCAAAGGACCAGCGTCCTCGTTCAAAACATTCCAAGAAAGGTTAAGGAGTTCCCCCAAACTGTCTTCATTGGCTTGCATCGGTGGTAACTGCTTTGGTCTCTTCTTTCATCTGGGGATGACAATGGACCTCTCAGAAAGCAGAAATGCACAGTGACATTCGAATTCGGGTGGCATCCTCCAGAAAGAGGAAGGAGATTCCACACTAGGGTGGAGTTTCTGACGAAGGTCCTAAGGGAGTGTTTGTGTCTGACTCAGGCGCCTGGCACATTTCAGGGAGAAACTCCAAAGTCCACGCAAAGATTTTCTAAGGAATGCACAAATTGAAAACATACTCAAAAGACAAACATGCAAGTAAAAAGAAAAAAAAAAAGACTTTTGTTTAAATTTGTAAAATGCAAAACTGAATGAAACTGTTACTGCCGTAAATCAGGATATGTTTCATGAATATGAGTCTACCTCACCTATATTGCACTCTGGCAGAAGTATTCCCACATTTAATTATTGCCTCCCCAAACTCTTCCCACCCCTGCTGCCCCTTTCTCCATCCCCCATACTAAATCCTAGCCTCGTAGAAATCTGGTCTAATGTGTCAGCAGTAGATATAATATTTTCATGGTAATCTACTAGCTCTGATCCATAAGAAAAAAAAAGATCATTAAATCAGGAGATTCCCTGTCCTTGAGTTTTGGAGACACAATGGCATAGGGTGGTTTATGAAATATATTGAAAAGTAAGTGTTTGTTATGCTTTAAAGCAGTAAAATTATTTTCCTTTATATAACCGGCTAATGAAAGAGGTTGGATTGAATTTTGACGTACTTATTTTTTTATAGATATTTATATTCAAACAATTTATTCCTTATATTTACCATGTTAAATATCTGTTTGGGCAGGCCATATTGGTCTATGTATTTTTAAAATATGTATTTCTAAATGAAATTGAGAACATGCTTTGTTTTGCCTGTCAAGGTAATGACTTTAGAAAATAAATATTTTTTTTCCTTACTGTACTGATTTTGAATCATTACTGAAATTTCTAAGGAGTGGGCCACAGTGATTAAGAATTATAAAGGCAAATGGTTAAAGATGGTTTTGTAGAAAAGTGACAATTAAAAGGATATTACAGTCTAAGCTAAATATATAAAGAATTTTACCTATCTCTTAAATGTTGATTTTACATTGCATTGAGGTAAAAACACAAAACAAAAAAGCAGCTTTAACACCTCTGTCTTCTCTTGGGTAGCAGCCTCCTGCTTCCCCTTCACCTGAAAACTCTCCAGGGACTTCATCCATTAACTCGGCTCAGGCTATTAGGCAGGATTCAACAGTTTAAGCCGATGGTGTGGTGAGAGATGCTTTCTCCGTATTAATGGACTGAAGGAAGTAATGGCAAGACAACCCCCCAAAACATACCTAATTATACAAAGTTACACACCAGAGTTGCGTTTAGAAAATGACCTGCTCAGAGCAAGTAGAGGTTTCCAATGGCTTTTTACTTTCTCACATTAAGGAGTTTGTTTTTTAAGGAACATTGAGTACCATTGCTTCTTCGTGATAGCCTAGGACTGGCCATATGCCCATGGAGGTAGAGACACCAGGTACTGATTCTAGGTCATCTGCCACAAAGCACCACTTCCTCTCCACTTTGCCTTGGCTGGCCTTGTCTAATCACTGGAGAGCACAGTATTGCAACTGCAGTATTGCAACTGGTCACTACTAACTGAATTCTCTAAGAGCTTGATCAGCCCTCGAGAATCTTCATTACCCTTTTCTAATAGTGTCTGAAGGAATTCTTGGCATTTAACAAATATTAGCTTGTAGTGATCACTGTTGTCCTAACAGTGACACATCAGAAGGATTTCAAATAACAATCTTCAGGCATGCGTGATCAATGTCCTGGGCAAAGTCTCCGTCCTCATTGATCCTCATTTTTCTCTTTAAGGCACAGCCCAATGTCTTTGGGGAATTGTTTATAAAGTTTACTTTATTGAGTAAACTGTTTCTCAGTGTGTGACTTTCAAGAAAATTGTGAAGGTTTGCCGACGTTGACAGGGTGCTTGGTCTGAACTTGGCCAGTATTTAATCTTGAGCAAACGATTCAATTTCCTTGTATCGTGAGTTTTCTCATCTGTTAAACTAAGGGAGTTGGGGGAGTTTATTTCATACCTCTGAGAAAGAGTTTGAGATTGCATAAAGAAGTTGAAGTGGCATGAAAAAAAATTGAAGATCTGAGCTTAGAAGGCATGGATCTAATACATTTTAAGAGGACGTCAGAATGAGACAAGCCACTGAACAAAACAGTCCAAAGGACAACATAGTAAGTCAGAGTGATAAGAGTTTTGGTTGGGTTGTTCATCAGTCAGACCCTTAAGCCCTCTTTTCCCATGCTTCCTACTTCAGTATCCAGTAGGAAAAACGAAAGGGATGATGTAGACACTCTAGGGCATGAGGATTTGCAGTAAAATAAGTTGGGAGACTCACAGAAAATTAGTATTTTTCAAACATGAAGCAGAAAAATTCAATTATATTACAGGCCACGTCAGCTTGAAGGGTAAACTGATGGGATGGTCTGTCACATTTCTGGCTGTCTTTCCAGTAAAAGCACGGTTTCTGGAAAGCCACTTAGGACAGCTTTCTCTCTTTACACTGATAGCCCAGGTAAGCTTTGATCTCAGAACTCCAGAAACTAGAGAACTCTAGGTGGAATGTGGTGACTTTTGCCAGGGCAGAGGGAACACCTGTTAATGGGTACTTCATTTGCACCACCAGAGATTGGAGTCTTTTTTGATGGGTCCACTGGCTTCGATACTCCCTGTATTCCTGCAAAACACAGCTTGGATGTTGGACTAACCTAGAGCTCCTTCAGGAGAACTCTTGCTGACATTAAGAAAGAGCAACATTTTGTCTTTCCAGGTGAAAATCCAAGGCCCTAAAAGGGAGGTGACTGACCTAAACTCACAGAAGGAACTGTAGCATCTCTGGAGCCTGAACACTTAACTTAAGCATGACTGTTTCAGCCAGAGGGCCCCTGGAGGTCTGCAGAAACAGATGCCCAGGCAAACCTTGCTAGAAGGCTCTGGATACCAAAGGCAAAAATTAGTCTTTATGAAAGCTTTGCCTCCCAGCCTTGTAGACAATCCTTAGCACACCCATCCCCTCAAGAGGAAAGAGAAAAACAGAAGAAATGTAGGGGAAGAGTAAAGGACTAGAAGGAGGCTGACTATCTCATGGCATCGGTAAGTAAATGTCTATAGGATAAAATAGAATATAACTAAGAACTTTTAATTATTATTTTTAGACTTTACTCACCAAAGAATCTCTCTGAGTGAAGGGGGAATTCTCTTGGTCAGTTCTTTTTCTTTTTCTTTCTTTTTTTTTTTTTTTTTGAGATGGAGTTTTGCTCTTGTTGCCCAGGCTGGAGTGCAATGGCGCAATCTCAGCTCACTGCAACCTCCACCTCCCGGATTCAAGCGATTCTCCTGCCTCAGCCTCCTGAGTAGCTGGAATTACAGGCATGCACCACCATGCCCGGTTAATTTTGTATTTTTAGTAGAGACGAGGCTTCTCCATGTTGGTCAGGCTGGTCTCGAACTCCTGACCTCAGGTGATCTGCCCACCTTGGCCTCCCAAAGTCTTGGGATTACAGGAGTGAGCCATCACGCCCGGCCCGGTCAGTTCTCTTTTGCTCTACAATGCAAGGCAGTGGTCTGGTTTTTTGTTTTGTTTTGTTTTGTTTTGTTTTTTCCTCTGTGTCTAAGGTCTTGAAAATACCTGCTTTCAAATTTAAGTTCTCAATGTGTAAAACACTGCTTTCAAGCCCATGTTCTTAATGGAGTCCCTTCTGCCTTGGCTTTCTCTCACCTTTATTATACTCACAGTTCCTGGGGACCTTGGGTCTGGAGCTCAGAATTTATCTACTGCAAGTGAATATTACACATTTCACAGTAACCTCTTATCTTTGTAGAGAATTTGGTTTCTTGTAGCTTTTCACATCCCTTCTTTCCTTCGACCCCTACCCTCACACAACAATCCTTTTGGGAAATTGGGATCACATCACGTATCCATCTGACAGCCAAGGAAAGAGACATATCGAAAGGGTGAGTGACTCATCCAGAGTCCAACATCAGGCAAATAGCAATACTGGAACCCAGGACCCCTGATCCTTTCTTCTTAAACTCCTCCAGAGCCAAGGGGATACACTGGACTTGCAGGTTTTTGGCTAAGCTAGATTATTTCCAGCTTGTGAGTGGAAAGAACTTGTTCTTATTGTCTCAGGAAGATCAAAGCTCCGTATGTACCCTGAGCCCTAGTTTTGAATGTCTCTGTCGTATGATTTTTTGTTTACTGAGTCATTCTTTTTATGACAATGCATGGTTGGCAGAAAACTTGCTAGCATTTACAAAGTTTGCCTCAAATCTGGTGATGAAGCCATGACAACTTCACTGACAACTACTGGCCATCGAGCCAAAACAGTGATGAATGTGATGGCAGCAGCCATCAAATTTCCTCAAATCTTGGGCAGTAATCAGAGCGATCTAGGGCTAGTGCCACTGGCTAGTAAAAACAGAAGGGCTTAGGCGTTGGAGACAATGGATGATGGAAATGATGGGTTCTAGGGATGACAAGCTGCCCACAGCTCAGAAACGCATCACATCAGGAGTCTGGCATGAAGTTTTGTCCATTTAGAGTCTTCCGGGTTTCGGCACCCTATTCTTATTTTTCACATTCTGAGTCATTCCAGTTCCCTTCTGTGGAAGTTGCTGTGGAAGTATCCAGGGATAATAATCACAATATGAAGCTACCATTGACATGGCATGGGCACTGACCAGTTAGAAAAGGCCGGGACAGAGCTGTGGGGCAGGGGCTCCTGGTGGACTCTGCCTGGGACAGGTGTTCAATCTCCTGATGCTGGCTTGTAGGGGACCTTGTGATCTGGGACAGGGGTGAGCAGTCAGGGTGGAATTTCCAAGCTTCTTGTTGCTAGGGCTATTTACTAACCAGGGTGAAATCATTTCAGTGTTTTACAAACTGGAGTAGTCTCACTGGGATGTGCTCCTGTGTTTCAGATTTAAAAGTATTGAAACCATTCTCTGCTTGATAAATTATTCTCTTTACAGCTTCGCTGAGTGAGATGACATTATCTTCATGCCCGTGGAGATTTGGCACCAAATCTTTCTGCCCATGCACCTTTGGTGTCCCGCTGCACTGTCATTTCTGGTCAATGCCCCTCTCTCTATATGTTCCCTTCCCTCATGCTCTGGTGCCCTTTGGGAGAAGGAAAAAGACCTTAAGTGTCTTTTATTGAAATAGAAAACGTGTAAAATAAAAAATATTTTACTTTAAAATTTTTTTTATTTTACACGTTTTCTATTTCAATAGCTTTAGTGGTACAAGTGGATTTTAGTTACACGGATGAATTGTATAGTGGTAAAGTGTAGGATTTTAGCGCATCGCTTACTCAAGTAGTGTACATTGTACCCAGTAGGTGGTTTTTCAGCCCTTACCCCCTCCTATCCTCCCCAACTTCTGGGTCTCCAGGGTTCATTATACCACTCTGTATGCCTTTGTGTACCCATAGCTTAGCTCCTACTTATAAGTGAGAACATGTTGTATTTGATTTTCAATTCCTGAGTTACTTCACTAAGAATAATGACCTCCAATTCCATCCAAGTTGCTGCAAAAGACATCATTTAGCTCTTTTTTAATGGCTGAAGAGTATTCCATGGTGTATATATACACTACATTTTCTTGGCCTACTCATCAGTTGATGAGCACTTAGGCTGATTCCATATCTTCACAATTGTGAATTGTGCTGTGATAAACACACACATGCAGGTGTCTTTTTGATGCATTGACTTCTTTTCCTTTGTGTAAATTCCCAGTAGTGGAATCGCTGGATAGAATGGTAGATCTGCTTTTTAGTTCTTTGAGAACTCTCCATACTGTTTTCCACAGAGGGTGTATGAATTTACTTTCTTCTTGGAGATTTTTAGCAGGGCAATTTTATGGTTGCCAAAGTCAAGATCTGCCTTAGACCAGGGGTTCCTAGGGCCCTAGATCTGGAATAGGAAGGAACAAGAGGGATGAGTTGCCTGTAAGATTAAATCTTGCCCTCTTAGATTAATTTGGGACTAGGAAAGGGTGGCCCTATAATTTATTATTTAAACTGGGACATATTTGACAGTACTTGGTGACACTCTTAACAGTTCTCATGGAGCTCCACACTGGACTGCTGTGGACAAACTTGGACATATGGTCACCTTAGATCAAAATAAGCCTTGAATCAGTTCAGAACTTCAGAACCACCCTGGCTTCTTGGAAATGCTGGAGCTTGGCACTGTGTAAGCACACTCAATATCTCTATACCTTTACCTGTAGACTAGGCTGCAGCACAGCACCTCCCCCTTTTCTAGTGCCTACAGCCTCAAGCTCAGAGCTTGGGGCATGATATATCATTCAATAAATGCTTATTCAATGAATGAATAAACACAGAGGTGAGTTCCAGTGTTCAGTAAGAGTGGGGTGAAGGTGATACTCTTCTAGCCAGAATGCGACTAGACAACAGAAGATTTATAAGACCCATTTCCAGGGCTGCCTTTGCATAGTTGATATAGCTGAAATCTTATTTTGTTGAGGCTCCACGCTAGTGGTAAATTATTTGACACAATGGGGTATCCTTTCTACTTCTTTCTACTCCAACCCATCCTGCATTTCACCATGACAATAACAATAATCTTCTCCAAATGCTTTAGTTATAATTTCAATAAATACAGAGCTAGAAGGAAGTTAAAAATATTTTTTGCTATTACTCCCATCTCAAAAATCTTCCATTGCTACTCTGCCTATACAATAAAAATATGCTATCTACTGAGACAGGCACCAGACTAGGAAGAAAGGTTGGGAAATGTTACAATTTCATTATTCAGCGTATTAAGTTTTAAATTTGTCACCATGGTGCGAAAGTTGTCAGAATCAAAATGAAATCACCTGTGTTAAAAACTCTGACAAATGGAGCCAGGAACGGTCACAAAGGGAGAATTCTCACGCACAAATGCCTGATAACCAAAGCTATCACAGAATACTTTGCAAAAACCACAATCTTGCACAAAGGCCATCACAACCTTACACAAAAAATACTTCAGTGAAGACATCTGCCCAGCAACTGCTTGTATAGCCTGGGACTGGTGTCACCCTTGTTATTGATAATTGTAGCCAAGGATAATGATCTCAAAACAATGATGTTATCATCCTCATTTTTCCTTTAACGATCTTTGTTTAGCTTTACCTGCTTGAATATGCACATAGTTTACTATGGCATGTGTATTTTCATTGCAATGTCCATCCCTGAATAAATAAAGTTTTATTTTCATTTATTAATGTATTTGTTTTTTGAAACTGGGTCTGCCTCTGTCACCCAGGCTGGAGTGCAACAGCACAATCACAGCTCACTGTAGCCTTGACCTCCCAGGCTCAAGTGACCCTCCCACCTCAGCCTCCTAAGTAGCTGGGACCACAGGTGTGCAGCACCATGCCCTGCTAATTAAAAAACATTTTTGTAGACATAGGGTCTCCCTATGTTGCCCAGGCTGGTTTTGAACTCTTGGGCTCGAAAAATCTCGCCTGACCTCCCAAAGTGCTGGGATTTCTGGAGCTATTGTGCCCAGCTCAATTTCTTTTAGGGAGTCTCTCTCTGTTATCTAGGTTGACAGTGGTTATCTTCAAATACATCCAACATTTGAGAGAATAGTGTAATAAAGCCAATATACCTAGCATATAGTTTATATAGTTGTTGAGATACGATGGTTGTTGTTTTATCTCTACCTGCATCCTGCCCTCCTTCCTTGAATTACTTTGAAGCCAATCCCAGCTATCATTATTATCTTACCTGTAAATATTTCAGTGTAGACGTAATGAACTTGATATGCTTTGTTCGATCAGGTAAAATGTGAAATAGTCAACTAGATATGTGGGCCTAGAGCTTAGAGTAGATGAAGAATTCACAATAACAAACGCCTCATGGAACTCACAATAACAGAAGAGACGGTGCATGTTGATAGCTTGTGTTTATGTGGTGCTTACTAATATCCCAGACAGTCTTTTGAGAACTTCCCATGCATCAGCTCCTTTCATTCTTACTAAAACCCAATGAGGTATTTATCCTATGTTGTAGATGAGGAAACTTGAAGACAGAAATTCAGTAGTAACTCATGCAAGGTCAGGCAGCTAGTGAAGAGGTAGGAACCAGGTAACCTCATTCACTATGCTTTTTTGATTAAGAAGAATCCAAAGTGATAAAGGTTACACTATGGGATAATCAAGTCCTATGATGGTATCAAAGTGACAGTGATCAACTCTGCCTGGGGGCAGGGAGGGGAAGTGGTGGTTTCAGGGAAGGTTTCATGTAAAGAAACAGTGAGAAATCAGCCTTGAATTCCTAAGCAGGATACCATTCGAGAAATTTAAAGCTGAATCAAAGGTGTGAAGAAGTCTCAGTAAAATGCTTTGTCGATAGATGACTTGATAAAAAGAACATAACCTAACATGCTCATGTGACTGACTCATAAGAAAAGTGAACAGGTATCTAGACCATTAAAAGATGATTTATCTTGCCATAATTCAATGATGTCGAAAATCTTAAAGCAACACACCAACAATAAGACAGAAATCTCTAATTTTCAAGTGGCAGTGATTGAATTGAAATTTTCGGGTATGACTTTAAAAATAGAAAGAAAGCAACTCTAACAGATTTTGACTGAATTTTCAGAAGTTAACTACATTTGTTAACATTATAATACGATGAAATAATTACACTAAAAATCACAGTACTTACTGAATGTAAGCTTATTTTATAGTTCAAATGTCCTATTGACCTCCTACTCTTTAATGCATGGTCACAAAATTCCTCTCACCATGTCAAGAATTCCCTCTTGATACATGGTTAGGAATAACCCACCTGTCAACTTAGGTGTCTTCCTTGTGTTTGAACAACTTGCTAAGGTACCATTACTAATTGACCCTGCTCTGACACTGGTCACTGGTGTGGTTCTTTCCATATAACCTCATCATTTTGCCCTGATCAGTGGCCACAGTACCCCTTGGTTTGGTGAAAGACAAAATGCCCTAGACAATTAAGGAGATGATCTTATTCAGGCTATTACAATAAGGAAAATGTTCATTAATGAAGACTGTCTCAAGGAAAGGAAGGAAACCTGGGGTTTTATAGAGACAGTAAATGAGGGAGCCACTCTGAATCTCCTGGTAGTCATGAGAGGGATGGAGATGGTCTTTTCTTAACCATGAAGAAAGGGTGGAAAGGAAGAGGTGAGAGCAGGGTGTTTCCTTGCAGTTAGCCATGTCTCAGGACACAAAGAAAGAGGAGATTTGTTGAGGGACACAGGACTCAGATGAAGTTCAACAATACTTGGATACATATTTGACTAAAACAACAGTAAAAAATTTAAAAAGTAAATATAAGAGGTAACATGATTGTAAAGAAGCTTAACTCTTTCCTAAGAAACTCTGTTTTCTTTAATCGAGGACATTGTTGTGGTTTGAATGTTTGTATCCCCCAAAAATTCATATGCTGAAATCTAATCGCCAAAGTAATGGTATCTGCAGGTGGAGCCTTTGGGAAGTGATTAGGTGATGACGGCAGAGCCCTCATGAATGGGATTAGTCCCCTTGGAAAAGAGGCCCAAGACAGCTTTCCTGCCCCTTCTACCATGTGAGGACATAGCGAGAAGACATCATATACGAACCAGGAAGGGGCCTTCATCAGACACTGAATCTCCCAGCGCCTTGGTCTTGGATTTCCCATTTTCCAGAACTGTGGGAAATAAATTTCTATTGTTTGTTAGCCCTCTGGTTTACAGTATTTTGTTACAGTATCCCAAACAGACTAAGACATAAAGTCAGCATAAACCAGGTTATTCTAGTAAGACACAGATACTTTGTTTTCTAGGTAGATTGCACAGAAGATAAAGAATAACCATTTATGATCTTTTATCAAAAGCAAACCAATAATACAAGAAAAAATTCATTTAACAGAAAGAAAACAAAATTTCAGCTTTCTAAAGCTGGTTTTTTTGTTTGTTTGTTTATTTTTTAGACAGACTCTCACTCTGTTGCCCACGTTGGAGTGCAGTGGTGTGATCTCAGCTCACTGTCACTGTAACCTCCACTTTCCAGGTTCAAGCGATTCTCATGCCTCAGCCTCCCAAGTAGCTGGGACTACAGGCATCCCCCTCTACACCTGGCTAATTTTTGTAGTTTCAGTAGAGACGGAGTTTCACCATGTTGGCCAGGCTGGTCTCGAACTCCTGACCTCAGGTGATCCACCCACCTCAGCCTCTCAAAATGCTGGGATTACAGGCTTGAGCCACTGTGCCTGGCCTCTAAAGCTGTTTTTGAAAATTTTGTCTGTATATCCATTAAACTTTACCTAACTTTGGCCATGACAAATAAAATTCCTTTTCTGAGACGCTTCTACAGTTTTCTGTGTTCGTATGCATCTCTACTAGTGTAACTTCTCAAAGTGCCAGAAATTCATTAATAGATATATACGGATTTTTACCACATAAAATAAGAGACAAATTATATAAACTTAAAGTGATGTTTAGCAATTAATGTTCAGTATTCTACTTTTCTCAGAAATGATCTAGGCAGCTACTGGATATCCATTCATTAACTCAATTTATTATTGGCCCAAGGTTTTATGTTTCCTAAAGACTTTGCAAATTATCTTCAAGCTGACACATTGTATAACTTAATTATTGCTGAAATAAAATTTGTCAAAATAAGTCTTCAAAATTACTTAAACACAAATTTACATTTTTTTCATTTAAACATTTAATAAAAGTGATGCTAGCTTACTCAGTAAATCTGCATAACAAAATCTATGCTTATGCAGTATTTAACACTGATAAATTAGAGAAAACTTGGCTGTATTGATTAAATCAAAATATTAAACTAGACTAATTTGCCAAAAACATACCAAAATTACATAAAATTAAATGTCTAAATTCTGAGTTAATTTCTATAAAAATACCTTTGATAGTCTCCACACTAAAAGCATTGGAGGTTCAACTTTCTTAATTTTTCTTAATAAAGGAATATTTAATCTATATAAATGCTGATTCATCTCTAAGTAAGTCAGACTAGAAGTTCTTTAAGAGATTTCATAATCTACCTTATTAATATTATCAGGAGGTAGAAAAATATTACACACACAATGAGAAGTAAAGGCCTTTCTAAATACAGACATTCTCACAGAGAAAGCTTATAGTTTCATTTCTAAAATTTCAGTCAAATGTCAGACATAAGCCCACAAATACAAAACTTACCAGTCCAGATATTAAATTCCTGGTTGGCATAATATTCTTAATAGATTTGAACTAAAAATAGACAGAAGCAATTCTAGCTAAATTCTGTCACCTTTCACCCAAGAGAGACAATATCTTTACAAACCATCAGCTGCTTACAGAGATCATCAAATGTTTGGACCATGAAACTAAAAGTTGTCACTAGAAATTGAGTAAATGCTCAGGAAAAGTAACAATCAAACCTACTGTGCTACTGATGAATGCAAGTCATATAAGCTGGACTCACCACTGGGTCCCCGAATCTGTAGTCCGGAACACAAAGAGCTCCAGCTGCCTAGATACCCCTGTGGAGTAACAGAGGTCTGAAGTGAGGCCCAATCTATCCAAGTTATTGTACCCAACAGAGGGAGTCCTTGCAAGGAGAATGGGGTAAGAAAGGCAGCCTGGTCAGCACAAATGTATCAGGAAAGTGGCTCAAGTGCAGTAAAATGACTAAGAGTACGGTCATTGTATTCAGATACACCTGGATTTAAATCATGGGTCCACAGCTTACAAGCCCCTTGGGAAGCTGTTTTACCTTCCCAGGTCTTCATCTACAATATGGAGATAATAATACCTACCACACAGTGTGACTGCAGATTACCATTCCGTATGAAACTCTGGAGACCAGCCCTTTATTCATCATACAAACCCTTCGCCATATGACTGTAACTTACTTTTCCTGTTTTTTTGTTTGTTTGTTTGAGACAGGGTCCCTCTCTGTTGCCCAGGCTGGACTGCCGTGGCATGAACACAGCTCACTACAGCCTCGACCTTTTGGGCTCAAGCAATCCTCCCACCTCAGCCTCCTGAGTAGCTGGGACTACAGGTGCCCACCACCATGCCCAGCTAATTTTTTTATTTTTTGTAGAGATGGGTCTCGCTTTGTTACCCAGGCTGGTCTCAAACTCCTGGCCTCAAATAATCCTTCCGCTTCAGCCTCCCAAAGTGCTGGCATTACAGGTGAGAGTCACCACGCCCAGTCTTCCTGTTTTATCTTCACCCTACCTCGGCACTGTCGTAGGGGAACATTTCTCAAATTTTGTGTGCAACAGAGTTAACCTGGAAAGATTGGCAAAATGAAGATTCCTAGGTCACGAACGCCAGAAATTATGATCCAGTAAATGATAGAACCTAGAAATCTTTGTTTTAGCAAGAACTCAGGTGGTTCAGGTATAGGTGTCTTTAAATTATGTTTCATTTAAAAAATATACCATGTTAGTACCTGGGCACAGTGGCTCACGTCTGTAATCCCAGCACTTTGGGAGGCTGAGGTAGGTGGATCACAAGGTCAGGAGATAGAGATCATTCTGGCCAAATGTAAAACAATTTTTTTTTTCCAGTAGTGAAATGAGCTGCATGTGGAAACCTGAGTTACCAGGCACCATTTTTCTGATTTATTATAATGATGTGTTAGCACCATTTCTTAGAAACTGATATTCCAGAGAGGTGCCCAGTCTTTTACCATGTTTTCATGATGAAACTCCATCGCTACTAAATATACAAAAATTAGCACCATTTCTTAGAAACTGATATTCCAGAGAGGTGCCCAGTCTTTTACCATGTTTTCATGATGAAACTCCATCGCTACTAAATATACAAAAATTAGTTGGGCGTGGCAGCGTGCACCTGTAGTCTCAGCTACTCAGGAGGCTGAGGCAGGAGAATCTCTTGAACCAGATGGAAGTTGCAGAGCCGAGATTGCGCTACTGTACTCCAGCCTGGTGCCAGAGTGAGACTCCATCTCAAATATAGATACATATACACACACATATATATACACATCTATCTATAGATATATATGTATATATAATGTTAGCTGTTCCTCACCCTGGCTGTGAACTTTCTCTCCACCTGGGCTTTTGAAATGCTACTTTCTCAGAGAAGAATGGCTTTTCTTCAAGGTTCTGCTGGTGAACTTTTTTAAAAAATGTGTTCTCTTTTGTGAGGCTTTCTTGGACTTCTCAAGGCAAAAAGGCTGTGTGGTCTCTACTGCGGTGTTTGTTCACAAGTCTGATTCCCCACCTGACAGAGAGCTCTTGTAGGGGAGGAACGGCATCTTTTTTTTTTATCTCTGTGTTCTCAGCATCCAGAGAAGGCACGCTTTGAATGTCTGTTAATTGAAATGACAATCCCAACCCTATATTGCAGGGAGAATGATTGGAATCTCTCCCATACTTGGCTTTAAAGTCATCTACAAGCCTGAACTGAGAGTCTTAGAGAGTTTCAGGCCAGAAGGTACTAAGGGGTTTGTCAAGTCACGGACTGAAGAAAGTATTTGCAATACATATATCTGATAAAAGACTGGGCACCTCTCTGGAATATCAGTTTCTAAGAAATGGTGCTAACACATCATTATAATAAATCCGAAAAACGGTGCCTGGTAACTCAGACACCTGCTAACTCAGGTTTCCACATGCAACTCCTTTCATTATGGAAAAAAAAAAAATTGTTTTACTTTGACCAAAGTAGATGATGCCTTCCAGTATTAAAAAGACATTCCTTCCCAGCATCAACCTATCTCTGTTATTTTTGTACATGAATATGTTACTAGCAGCAACGACAGGCGGCTACCATCTGAGTCCAGCCACTCGACAATCATTTGAAGTCAGCAGGAACAGACGTGCTGAAATCAAAAAAGACAAGATGAATTGCTCTACCTAGGGGACAACACTTTGCATTATATACGTGTCACCGACCTCTACTTAGGAATGTGAGTAAAAATTGTCCTCTGGCTATGGGCAATAACATAAGCCATGAAATCAAAGAGCTCCAAATAAATTAAAATGATAAATTTAGCGATTTAGTGTGAACATAAAGAGCTTTACAACTTCATGAACTAAAAAACAGTTTTAATGTTAGAAGTCAAGAGAGCAGCTCCCTTTAGGGGGTGGGGTGGTAGTGGGTAGAGGAGAGCCTGGGGGACTTCCGATCTTCCGTTTCTTGGTCTGGGTGCTAAGAACATGGGTGTGTTCGTTTTGGAGGAATGCTCCAAGCTGCACATCATGATATATGCTCTTTCCCATATGCGTTATGCTTCAAAAAAGCTTACCCCCTCCTCCTCTCAAAAAGCATTTCTTCCTTTGTTGTTTTATGTCTTCTTCTTCTTTTTTTTTTTTCTAAACTAAATACACGCTGAACAAACAAAATATGCAAAGAATAATAGCTTGAAGGGGTGCCAGCATGCTAGCGTGCCTCCGGGAGGATACATGCCTTGGTCTGGACTGGGCATCAGATGTGCATTTTCACTGGATGCAATTCATTTCCTTGTTCCATGACCCAGCTTTCCTCTTTGGGGTAAAGGCCTCTCCAGCATTTTTCTTGGACAAGGTTGCCACCTTTGCTGCATCCAGGGAAACTCCTTCAGTGCCACGGTCCTGCCTCAGGTTAGTTTCCTTGCACGTGTTGCCTCTCTTTGTCAGGTCTTAATGCCATCCCGAAGCTGGTAAAATGAGCCAAGTGACTTCATCTTTCATGGCACACCTTAAGGACATTACTTGGGCATGAGCCAATTTACTGCTAACAGCTCGAGAGACCTTTTTTTCCCACGAGCTAGCTCCTCTCCTCCTCTCTCACAAATAACTTCCTCTATGGGAAAGGACACATCAGAGAACAAGGAGCATTGTAAGGAGTGAGAAATATGCTTGACATGGGGAAGGAGATGCCGTCTCACTCCCTCCTTCACCCTCCCACACTGATGTGTCAACTGTAATTTCTCACTAACGCTTGGGTTTCACTCTAAGCTCCCTTTGCTTGCTCATGCCCATCAACAGAAACATCCAGGAAAAGAAAGAGCATCAGGAATGACTGGCCTGTGTGCAAGCAATCCCTCGTTGCTGCTGACTGCCTTCTGCAGCTTGGCGAATTTGACTCTTGGAATGCACAGACAGAAGTAGTATTTTTCTCTCCACCAGGAGTCTGACACTGACTGTGTCAATGAGCATCAATTGGCTGTACCTGTGTGTTGGTTGACCCTTGACATCAAGACGAAGCTAAGCATTTGCTTTCCTTTGATCAGTTCCACTGTTCCTTCCATTTGGTCGATCCCATCACTTTCTGACCCAGGGCCAGAGGAACATAGTATTTCTCCTAACTTGGACAACATTGCAACACCAAAAAGGCTTGTACTGAAGTACGGAGGAGGTAGGTGTGAAGAGCCATCCCTCTGTCAGATTGCAAAGGTGTTGCAGCCCATTAGTTTCAGGATGTTTTTATTTTGTTCCCTTCCAGTAAATGTTTTCAGAGATTTTGCCTCGGGTTTTTCAAGAGGTTGTATAAGTTATGGGTCTCTTTAAAATTGAGAATCATCTTAATGAGGTATAATTTATATACAATAAAATGCCTAGAAAATGATCCCATTTGATGGATTTTACAATTATATATGCTCATCCAAACCAAGATATAAAACATCTCCTTCACCCAGAAGAACCCTCATTTCCTTTTCTAGTCAATTCCCCTCACACACACTCACTCCTGCCCTGCCCCCAGCCCCACTAGCGCCTAGAGGAAGTCACTGTTCTGATTTCTTTCATCATAAATTAGTTTTGCTTCTATAAAATGTAGTACCTCAGTATATATTCTTTTAGGTCTTGCTAATTTTGCTCAACATAATGTTTTTGAGATTTGTTCATGTGATTGCCTTTGTCAGCAATTTGTTCTACTTTATTGCTGAGTAATATTCCATTGTACGAATATATCATATTATATTTATCAGTTCTCCTGTATGAGTACAATGCAACTGTTTCTGTTTGGAGTTGTTACTAAGACTGCTATGAGCACTCTTGTAAAAGTCTTTTTTATGTTCTTTTTTTTCCATTTCTTTTGCATAAATACCCGAGAGTAGAATTGCAGGATCATAAGTAGGTTTACGGTTAACTTTATATGAAAGTTCCAGAATTTTTCCAAAGTGGTTATACCAGTCTTATAGTCTCACCAGCAGTGCCTGGGATATCCAATTGCTTCATGCTTGGTATTGTTAATATTTTTATTTTACTTAGTCCAACATTTGGTATTATCACATTTTATTTACTTCAACCGTGATGATTTGTGTGAAATGCCATTTCACTGTGACATTAGTTGACATTTCCCTGATGATCTATGGTGTTGAGCTTACTGGCCATTCATTCTTCCTATGTGATAGGCACATTCATGTATCTTGCCTGTTTTTACAAATTAACTTGTTTGTGTTTTTATTGTTGGTTTTTAAGAGTTCTCTATACATCCTGGATATGAGTCCTTTATTAGACATATGCATTGCATATGTATTTTCCAGTTTGTGACTTGAGAATTCTTTTTTTAATGATGAACAGAAATTGTTAATATTTATGAAGTCTTACATCAATTTTTTAGGAAATTACTCCTTTTAATGTCCTGTTTAAGACATCTTGTCTTCCCAAATGTTGTGCTGTATTCTCAAGGTTCCTCTTAGAGACTTTAGGTTTGTAGTCTTTGTGTTTTGGTCTATGAGCCATATCAAATTAATTTTTGTGCATGGTATAAGATGGGAGGTGGTCAAGACTCATTTTTTTCCCCAAATATCCAGGTGTTCTAGCACTATTTGTCTAAGTCTTTCATTTCCCCGTTGGAATGAGTTGGTGCTTTTGTTAAAAAGCCATTAGTATATATGTGTGTGTGTCTATTTCTGGGTTCTCTATTTTGTTCCATTGATCTATTTCTGGACCCCTTTCATTTCAATAGATTACTATCACAATATCTGTAGCTGTAGAGTATGTTTTCAAATTGATTAGTGTAAGATCTCTAACTTTGTTTTTTTTAATCAAGATTGTTTGACTATTTTAGGCCCTCTGGGTTTCTATATTTATTTTAGAAATGACTTGGCACTTGCTTTAAAAAATTATGCTTGAATTTTGATCGAATTTGGTTAAATTTATCCTCAATTTAGGGAGGATGGATATCTTAATAACATTCAGTCTTATAAAAACAGTATGCCTTTTTGCCAGGCACAGCGGCTCATGTCTGCAATCCCAACACTTTGGGAGGTTAAGGTGGACAGAACACAAGAGGCCAGCAGTTCGAGACCAGCCTGGTCAACATGGTGAAACCCCATCTCTACCAAAAATACAAAAATTAACCAGATGTGATGGTGCATGCCTGTAATCCCAGCTACTTGGGAGGCTGAGGCATGAGAATCGCTAGAACCAGGGGGGTGGAGGTTGCAGTGAGCCAAGATCATGCCACTGCACTCCAGCCTGGGTGACAGAGCAAGACCCTGTTTCAAAATAAATAAATAAGTAAGTAAATAAAATTAGATTAAATAAAAGAAATCAGTATGGCTTTTTATTTAGTTAGGTCTTCAGTGTCTTTTAACAATGTTTTGTAGTTTCAGTGTAGAGATCTTGCATATTTCATTGTATGTATTCCTAGCCTTTTAATTATGTGGTCATATTTTAAAAATTTTATTTGCCAGTTTTTATTGTTAGTAGAATGTATACTGACTTTTACCCTGAAGCTTCACTGCACTCTTTTATTACTTTTAATAATATTTGTGCGCATTCCATGGAGTTTTCTATGTCACATATTCTTTGAATAACAATGGTTTGATTTTTTCCTTTAGAATCTTTATGCTTTTTATTGCATTGATTTACTCTGTAAAATTACTATATTTTCTAGAATACTGCAAATAAAAGTGTTGATTGGATGTTCTTGCCTTGCTCCTAATCCTAGTGGAAAAAGATTTAATGTTACTAGTTTAAAGAATAATCTGTTATTTGATTGAGAAAGTTTCTTCTATTTCTAGTTTGCTGAGAGTTTTTATCATGAATCAGTGTTGAATTTCATCAAGTTCATTTTCTGAATCTATTGAGGTGATTTTTTTCTTCTTTATTCTCTTAATGTGGCAATTTGCACTGATTTATTTTCACACATTGAACCAATCTTACATTTCTGAATATATCCCACTTGATCATGACTTATTTTTTTATTATGGCTTTTTGTGTGCTGCCAGATTTGATTTACCAATATTTCCTTAAGGCATGTATATGTGCGTGTGTATATATATACATATATATATATATTATTTTAAAGGTTATTTCTGAAAATATAGGCTGAGTATCCCTTACCCAAAATGTTTGAGACCCAAGGTGTTTTGGAATTTGGACTTTTTTTGGATTTTGAATAGTTAGATAAATATAATAAGACATCTTGGGGATGGGACCCAAGTCTAAACACAAAATGCACTTACATTTTATATACACCTTACATACATAGCCTGAAAGTAATTTTACATAATATTTTAAATAATTTTGTGCATGAAACAAAGTTTTGACTGTGTTTTGACTATGACCTGTCACGTGAGGTCAGGTGAGGAATTTTCTACTTGTGGTATCATGTTGGCACTCAAAATGTTTCAGGTTTTGGATCATTCTGGATAAGATATTCAACCTATACCAATGTTTTTGCCATCTTAGGGCCTGGTTTTATTGACTTTTTTTTCTGTTTTGCTTCTTTGTCTTCTTGCTTTTTCTGTGTTTGTTTTTAAATTTCAGATGGAATGCCAGACATTAAGTATTTTTTGAAAAACAGTAGAGACTGAGACAACACTTATTTACCCTCAGAAAAGGGCATGCCCCATCTTCCATCCAGTTACTCATACAGGGATTTGGTGGATGAAGTCTGTCATTGAGGTGGGCCTGAACTTTGTTGTTGCTTTAGTTATGGTAATACAACCCAAGTTTGAAATGAAACTACATTCTGATGCCTTTTATTTAGTATAAGCACGGGGTGCCAGAGAGCATCCCTGAAGTCTCCCGTTATGACTACAGACTTCAGGAGGCTCTGTGCCCCTGCAGCCCCTGCACCTCAGGAGAGATCTCTCCCAGCATTCCTGCCCCTTGGCCAGTGCCCAACAGCTATTTCCTGGCACTTGGTGTAAAGCTGGGGTGTGGGAGGGTTTCTCTGAGTTCTCCTGATCCACCGTTAGACTAAGGCAGCCCTTCTGCGCCTGTGGCTCCTCAGCTCCTCTGCCCTCCCCCAGATATTGACAAGGGTGCCTCATGCTTAGCACACAGTTCTGAATGCTGGACCCATTTTCTTGGCTTTCCTGCTCCACCCTCAACCTGAGACAGGCCCAGTGCCACTATGCTCAGGGAGGTCTCTCTCAGGCCTCCTGACCCTTCCTGGTGTCAGGCTATTCTGCCTAATAGGCTGTGTAAAGTCTGGAGCACAGCAAGATTACTTTTGGTTTTCCTGCTTTGCCTTCACTCTTAGGTTGATCACGTTTGCCTGAATTTCCCTGGATTTCTGACCCTTTCCCATTTGTGAACTGTCACTCTCTGCTACTTAGTATAAGGCCTGGAGGGTGAGAAAGTTTTCTCTCTTCTTCTGCCACTCCTGATGCTGCCCATATTCTCGTTCGGTGTGGACCTGGCACTTCTTTTGTGAAGCAGTAGCTAAGGAGACTTTAGAATTCGCCATGGCCAAGGAAAAGCCCAAGTGTTTGTCAATGAGACAGATCCGATTCTGATTGATAGGCAATCAATCAATGAAACAGACACACTTGCACAGTTGGAAATGGAGGATGAAGATACAATTGCTGTGCTCCAGCAGCACACAGGCGGTGTCTACTGAAAGGGGCACCTGTTGCTTTTCTCCAGAATGCTGTTCTTACAGACCAGTGTTAAATTCTCAGTCAGAAAACTGCAATTTGGTTCCACCACATCTTGACCAATACAGTACAGTTTTCTCTATTCTTTCATTTTCCTTTTCCTCATTCCTTTACAAAGTTACATGGAGTAACCAGTGTATTACGTTTTTAAACTTTCTTATATTAAGTGGCCAGTGGTATGTTTTAATTGACATCAAGTGGAGATGGGATGGGGAAAAACACTGATTCTGTGAAAATACCCCATTTCTCCACTACCAGCATGCTCATTCAGCTCTTATCTTTATATTTCAGTAAGTTATTTTGCTCTCACTGTTTTAACAATAACCACCGCAACAGAAAAAACATAAAAATCTTTGCATACCTTGTTCAACTGAATAATTTTAATGATTTCTTATTTATTATTGTAAAACCAAGGACAATTCTATAACTTTTTTGTACGTAGCTGTTACATGTAAGGCAATCTGTCTTTAAGTAGGGTTGAATTGCTCTTAAGAAGAATCCTAGATAGTTTTATCTTCAAGCATGTTGTTGTTTAAGCTTCTTATTTAAAAATAAATTAAAGTTTTCTTGATTCCTCTGCTCTCTTTCTAGTGTAGTCAGCTGGCATACTGTGTTACAGTCTGTTCACCACTGGTTTCAAATCTTTTTTTATTTTTGTTTTTTGAGATGGAGTTTCACTCTTATCACTCCAGCTGGAGTGCAATGGCGTGATCTTCCTCACTGAAACCTCTGCCTCCTGGGTTCCAGTGATTCTCCTGCCTCAGCCTCCCAAGTAATTGGGATTACAGGCACCTGCCACCATGCCAGGCTAATATTTGTATTTTTAGTAGAGACATGGTTTCACCATGTTGGCCAGGCTGGTCTTGAACTCCTGACCTCAGGTGATCTGCCTGCAGTCAGAATCAGGACTTTCCTTCAGCTGGGCTTGAGATCTAAATATCAATGAGATCTCAGAGATCTCTTTATGGTTTAAAACTTGACTTTCTGAACCTGGGTGTATGTCTCTCCCTCTGTGTTTGACCATCTGGCAGCTGGATTTTTATATTAGATTTTTCTCTTCAGTCACTCCTCTAGTTTTCTGGCTCTTGTGAGGTCTTTCTCCTTCCTTTTGTCCTGTAAGTGTCCCATTAGCACTTACTGCTTGCCCTTGATGAAAGCTTAGTATTTCTTGAAAAGACTTCTCTCTTGGTTCTTCTGCCCTTGTTCCAGCCTTCAGCAGGCCACTGCTGGTAAGAACTTGGAGTATCTCAGGGCACATTTCCTAGTTCTCCTGCCCTGCTTCCAGTGAAGATCCTGAGTGCTTTATTGGGGTTCAATGAGCTCTCCTGCCCTGTCTCCAGCCTTTGGCTGCCTCTGCCTTGAACTTGTTGAAGCCGCCATGTATCTCATGGCAGATATCTCTCAGATCTTCTGCTCTGCTCTCAGCCTTCTATGTACTATCTCTGTGTACTCAGTAAAGGCCCATAAAAAACCAGGAGAGTGGCTGTAAACTCAATTGGTGACTAGAGCTTCTTGAGACTCCAATCCATCATCTCAACCAACCAACAGGCATCAAAAGTTCATCAAGGACAGGCATGGTGACTGATGCTTATAATCCCAGCACTTTGGGAGGCTGAGGTGGGTGTATCACTTGAGCTCAGGCGTTTGAGACCAGCTTGGGCAACATGGCAAAACCTTGCCTCTACAAAACAAACAAACATTGGTCTAATGTGGTGGCACATGCCAGTAGGCCTAGCTACTCAGGAGACTGAGATGGGAGGATCACTTGAGCCTGGAAGGTTGAGGTTGCAGTGAGCCCTGATCATGCCACTGTATTCCAGCCTGGGTAACAGAGTGAGACCCTGTGTCAAAACAAAAAAAATGTTCATTAACAGTTCAGCTGAATTCTCACTCCATTCACAGCAGATTCCTCCTTTCTCCACCCTAATTTGAGGTTCAAAGCAGCTATGGTTTTCTCTCTGCTGAAATTCATTTCATTTAGATTGTCTTGCATGCTCAGTTCTTTGGTAGGTTTATTTATTTATTTATTTATTTATTTTTGAGACAGGGTCTTGCTCTGTCACACAGGCTGGAGTACAGTGGCACAATCACAGCTCTCTGCAGCCTCAACCTCCTGGGCTCAAGCAATCTTCCCACCTTAGCCCCTAGAGTAGCTTCATAGCTGGGACCACAGACACGTGACACCATGCCCAGCTGATATTTATTTATTTATTTATTTATTTATTTATTTATTTACTGAGAGATGGTGGTCTTGCTATGTTGCTCTGGCTAGTCTTGAATTCATGAGCTCAAGCAATCCTCCCACCTTGGCCTCCCAAAGTGCTGGGATTATAGACATGAGCCACCATGCCTTGGCCTCTGGTGAGTTTCTTTAAACTATCATTATGTAGCTTGTCTAGATGTATCTTGCTATAAAGGTGGAAGGAATGGTCTCTTGCTACTTTTCATATCTTTTTATATCCTAATAAGAAGCCAGTGTCTGAAAGTGGTCTTAAAAATTATTAGGCAGCTGAAATCACACATCATTAAGTACACATACACACACACACACACACACACACAGGCTCACATATACACACATGCACAGACTCTCACACACACATACACTACATTTCCTAATTTCTCTTTTTTTCTACTCAGTCATCCACAGCACTTTCTTTTGTCCACCTGTGGTTCTCAATTGCAAATGATTTTTCTTTCCAGGGGACAGTTGGCAATGTCCGGAGACATTTTTGATTGTTACAACCGGGGAAATGGTGCTCTTGGAGTCCAGTGGTGTAGAGATCAGGGATGCTACTAAACATCCTATGGTAACTAGGACCACTCTCAACAACAAAAAAATTATCTAGTCCAAAATATCAGTGGTTCTGAAGTTAAGAAATTCTGTTCTAAGGGAATATGAACAACTACCTGTAGCAGATACAGTCATTGTTTTTCTACCAACAAATTCTGGTGGCTACCAAGAAAATCAAAAAGCAATAGAAGAGAAAAGAATAATGTGTGTATTATCTTTCTGATTTCAGGAAGGCAGTGAGTGGATCTTACACATTGTCACATCTCCTGTCACAGTGACTTGTCATGGTAAGGTCATTAATAAATGTTTGCTGATTGAATACATGCATGAGTGAGTGAATGATTCAACGAGTCAATTGAAGATGCCACCTGCTCTCTGGCAGGCCTCATCTATGAAGCCTTTCCCTGAGCACTCCACTACTTGTGAAAAAACTAGAGCGTTTGAAATATGTGTCCCATGAGTTAATACACTCATACTTTGCTTTTTGAAATTAACTAGTTGAAGTATCTCCTCACTTAGTCTGAGTGTGCTTTCAAAACTATCCATTCGTTTCTACATTTGTTACTGGCCAGCTACTATAAGACCTATTGTTGAGCCCTGAGATAATATATTGACTACAGCATGGACTTTGCCTTTGAAAAACTTATTTCCTGGGGCACGCTAAAAAATGTGTATACCTCGAATTATTAAATACGGATCAATGTTTGTGATTATGGTTATTCTGAAAGCAAAGGCTCAAACACTGTTTGAAATTTGGAAAAGGAAAAAGATACACAAGCAAGTCTGCTGTAATCTTGATTAACAAATTTCGCTCATGTACTGAAACTCAGTATTTTAATTTGACCAATTATCAATAGAAATTTATAGTTTCCAGAATCATTTTGGGGACAAGATGCAAATCTTAACAATTTACTCAGAAAGAAATGGACTATGAGTTAGGCTGATGTGAGTTGCTGGCTTTTATTTTTGCCCTGATTATCTGATGCAGATATCCTAGTGGATGATTTATTATGATGTTTGAGTCCTGAGGCTTTTACGCTGAGGCTTGAATAATTAGTGAGGAAATGTTTTTCAAATATGTTCTGATTCAGACAATTTAAATTAACTATGTGTGTCTTTGTCGGCATATATATTTGTGCCCTGAGTTGTATGAGAAAGTTCCAGCAGTTTTCCCTTTTCTTTAAAAAGCTTTTTAGACAAATAAATATTGAAAACCACAAAAATGGATGAAATGTATTTTCTTCATCTTTTCACTAATCTTTCTAACACAGGATTATGTTAGAATACTCACCCCCCTTTTTTCTCCATCAGGTTTTCCCCTGGCTTCATGAGATTTAGAACTCTTTCTTAAGATTACTGTAGTGTTAAGAGTTCTGGCTGAGGGGAAAGGTGAATATTCAGAGCCTGTTCCCATCAAGCACATCCTGCAGTAATAGCCCAGCTAACTTCATCTACAGTGATGCTCCTCCTATTTGCCTCTGATTTAGGTTTCTGCGAGTGAGGTCCTCTTAGTGACCATATAAGTCAAAGGGGAAAATCTCGATATCCGGTGAAGTCAGTCTGTGCAAGTACAACAGAGTGAAGACACACACACAGTGCCTAGTGTCTGGTTTCTCTGCAGCTTAGGGACTAGGTGTGTCCCAGCTGTGACTCATGAACATGGCATTTGTTAAATTAACATAAGGAGATTACAGACTTTATTTGCTGTCTTTGTAGCACCTTTATTCGGCAGAAAATTCAGCTTGGCAAAGAGAACTGTATGACTCTGAGTTTGAAGGAGGCAATCTCTAAATCAAAAGGCCAGAATCTATGTTCATCTTGGTGTACCTGCTCTGTTGTAAAACAGAAGGAATAATTTTCTATTTATTACTCATAAGACCTGGACTTAGGGATACTGAGCTCATCAATAGAGAATGAAGCCCAAACCAATAATTGTCTTCTATTGCAAAGTATTGTTTCCTCCACACTGGTCTTTTTTTCTCTGGTGAAGGATTCAGTGAGTATTTGCCCTTTGAGCTGTTACTACATAATTATCATACAGATAAGGTCAGTAGATAAAAGCAGAGTACTTCAAATAACTAATTGAGGCTTCAACTCTCTCCTTTGTGCCTCCAACCGAGGATGTGGTTAGAAAACACAGGGAAGGAAGCCCTCCCCACAGGCTGGTAGGTTATCTCATTGCTCTGAGGGGGCCCTGCCTTCTGTTGCCTTCTTAGTTTGCATTACCCCTAGGGGCAAGGCCTGTTGGTTTATCACTTTCTGGGTGGTAGGAGTCCTGCCAGCTCACGGTGGGAGACTCACAGATGAGGAGGGACCTTGTCAACACCCTGGGGGTGGAACAAGACCTCACTCATTAAGCCTTTGTTTCAGAAGCTAAGCATCTAATTAGGATTTTTCTGGTGGAATTACAGCATTTCTTTTTTAAGTGGTTTAAGACAAAGGACTGGGAATGGGGTAACAATACGACAATTTTTAAACATATAGTAGCTGATGAGACTCAGAAGAGAGGAATAGACTCCCAGCAGGAAGAATTACTAAGCCCCGGATGTTAAGACTAAAGAAAATTGTAAGATTTTATTCCCTGGCTGTGTTAAAGAATATGATACGTCATAATTTCTCTGCAATTTGCAAGATAAAGCCAGCCTGGCAGGAAACGCACAAGGATAGTTTCTTCATTCACTCAGAAGGCACCTGCCATGAGACAAGGCAGTGTGCAAGATTGGTCTGGGGAATGCAAAGATAAATTGAACCCAGCCCTTACCCCTCACATAGCTTCTCTTCTACCTACCAGGGAATCCAATGACCATTTATTGAGGTTCCTTGGTATTATTTTAAAAAATACAGGGTAATATCAACAAACTCGAATTTAATGCTTGGCATTATATATGTCAAGATGAAGCTAGACACAAGAGATCTGCTATGCTTTGCAATGTCTCTTTTTAAAGGCCTATCTTACCGACAACATGAGATAAGTGCTCTCTGTGCTGCTGCCTTGTGGCTGCCCTCCATCCCCAATTCTCTATCAAAGAGATGTTGACAGGGAGATGGTGACAGTAGAACATGTAACAGCCAATCAACACCTTCCATACAAAGCTCTGTAACCAGATACTGCAGTCAAAGGAACCTATCAAATTATATATTTCATCCACTTTATGCTCAGCACAATTAGACAAATATATCCTGGAGTGACACCAAAAGCAACGTGTCCCAGGTGCTGAACAGAACATGGAGAGACGAGCTCCCCCCCCTCAAGAAGTTTCCATTCTCCATGGAACACTGATAACTCCCTCCTGAGACTCTTGCGGGCAATTTAATTGACAAAACAAGAGGAGGCTCAATGAGTGGTGCAAACTACCCAAGGATGAACGGGAAGGAGGAGAAGGAGAAAGGGGAGTGTTTATTACCATCTCAGTCAAGACCTATTGATAGTTAAGTTTCTATGCTCTACTTAGAAATCCTGAGTTCTTAATGATACAGGGGCTAGAAAGAAACAATTTAGGCAGTTAGTGAAGGAAAGAGAGTACTCAGCAAAGTTTCCCTTTTAATAAAAAGCAGCACCCAAATGATTTCTTTTCTAACCAAGAGCAGCCTGAAAAATCAACCTGCAGACACAGATAAGCAAGCTAGAAGCTTGCACAGGTTAATGCCTGCAGCTGTGCCAATAGAAAAGGGCTACCTAGGAGCCAGGCATATCCAACATTGGAGGCTTCATCTTCCCTTTCCTTTGTCACCACATGTGCAATAAGGGAATAGGTGACGTGGCACTGGTCAGGTAGAGAAGACACTTGCATAATAAAAGATTAGGGTGGGGTGGCCAGTTTATTTGCGTGTTATGTAAATGGCACACCTGGTCCAACCAATCTCTTGCATGCTATGTAAGTCAGACACCACCTCCTCAAGCTCATCTATAAAACCAACCGCATCTTGCTGTCAACCTGGACCCCCTCCTCCGCACAAGGGAGCTTTCCTCTTTCTTTTGCCTATTAAACTTCCTGTCTTAAACTCACTCCTTGTGTGTCCACATCCTCAATTTCCTTGGTGTAAGATGATGAACCTCAGGTATTTACCTCAGATAATGCCTCCGCTTCACTAGTTTGTGTGCAATTTTACAAAGCTCTGCAAAAAAAAAAAAAAAAAAAAAAAAATTCAACGGATTAGAACCAAATCTAGGAATTGTAGTTCATCAGACAATAGTAAGAAAAAGATTTCTGTCTCTTTGGTTCTATTCTACCAAGATTGGTTAAATGAGACTGCCTATTTTTAGGAAGTTTAAGTCTATTGGAGAACATTATCATGAACAAACAGAATTACTAACAGACTAAAAGAGATACATGCTAAATATAGGTATGATGAGATAAAAATTTCAAACAGCAGAATTCTTTTTGGAAAAATACTTTTGTAAAGCAAAATATAAAAAATCTCAGGATCAGTTGGGCACGGTGGCTCACGCCTATAATCCCAGCACTTTGGGAGGCTGAGGCAGGTGGATCACGAGGTCAGGAGTTCAAGACCAGTCTGGCCAATATGGTGAAACCCTGTCTCTATTAAAAATACAAAAATTAGCCTGGCATAGTGGCATGTGCCTGTAGTCCCAGCTACTCAGGAGGTTGAGGCAGGAGAATCCTTTGAACCCGGGAGGAAGAGGTTGTGGTGAGCCAAGATCATGCCATTACACTCCAGCCTGGGCAACAAGAGTGGGAAAAAAAAAAAAAGAAAATCTCAGGATCTCCAAACTCCTTAAGCAAAAGGAAGGTTTAGCCTGGAGGTTGAGTCATGCAGCACCCTCTTTCAAACAAATAGCTGTTACTAGCATTCCTCATTAGCCAGGTCTCTGACATCTGCAAAGGACTGCCCCTACAGATCATTCATAGGGAAATTCTTTTCTGGCCTCCCATACACAAGGGCATGCCAATTGTAACTTTAGGTCTGCAATCTAAGTCTAGCTCCTAAAACTAACATATGATAATATAGAATACAGGCCTGTCTTCCCAGGTGCAGAACAAAGACAAGACAAGAAACCTCCTGATTCCTCCTTTACTCCCTTTTTTCTCTGCAAACATTCACCTTATCTTACACAAAATGTAGATTTATTGGGCACTAACTAAAATCTCCATAGAATGTAACCATCCCCCTTACTGCCTGCTTACCCCTACTTCCTACATGCCTTCTTCCCTTTAAAAAAAATGTATAAATACTATACCTCCTAAAAACTCCTTTGGAAAAATAGCCACAGATGTGTCTGTGGCCTGAGTTTTTTTCCAGATGTGCTATAAAGTTGGCTTAATAAACCTCATCTGATTGAGACTTTTGCCTCAGTCTCACTGAGGTTCTCACCTTGTTCAGATGAATGGTGTGAAGCAGGAAGGGAGAAGGCAAAACCACACTCAAGTAACAATGGATGTCTCCTACATTGCCTTAAAGGGAGAATAGATCTTGTTAATGAAAGGGAACTTCATTTTCTGAATACTATGGGGGATTTGATGCCGTGCTTTTTGAAAGCAGAAGCTGGGGCAGAGATGAACATCTTTGCATAGCCGAGAGGAAAGCAATCTTAAGTTGATAAGAAGCAGGCATGCAGGAAGAAGAGAGATGTCTACCAAAGAGAGGATAAGGAGAGCATGACGGTCAAATGATGCCTCCGACAAGGTGTGTTGCTCTGATTGTGATATAGTCTCTCCCTCCTGTCCACATGAAGACATCTTCATAAAATAGGCAATGGTTGCTGTGGCTTTTGCGTATCTTTTTGAGGAATTTGAAGTTCTCTCTGGGTTGGTGGGAGGAGAGATTGAGCAAAACAGCCTGCATGGACTCCACACCACTAATTATTGCCAACATCATCAACTGTGTGCTGTGCAAATAAGCTCCTAGCAGGACTCTGCTCTTTCGCCCTGCTTCTCCAATGGTCTTTTCTCCACTGAGTAGCCTAAACAAGTTAAACCCTAAGTTGAATTGCATACACCTGCTCAAAACTCTTCAGTAGCGCTCCTTTCATTAAAAAAAAATTCACTTTCCCAGCCATGGTCAATACGTCCCTACTTGATAGGTCCCTGGCTTCCTCTCTGAGCTCATCCCCTGCCACTCCCCTATTTCTTACTCTGCTGCAATCTCATTTTTCTCCTCTTTGTTGTTGAACACTTGAAGCCGTTTCTCACGACAGACATTTGCTTGCATTTACCGTTTGCTCTGCTGGGATGCTTTTCCTCCGGACGCCCACCTGACTCAGTTTTCTTTCTAGCAAGTCTCTTCTCAAGTGGCATCTTCTTGGTGATCACATACCTGCTTCCCCCTTTCTTAAAGAGCAGCCTCCACTCTCACTCCCTCCCTACTCCCTGACCGGTCCCTTTTCACAGCATTCATATGTTTGTTCGTCATCTGATTTTCCCATGCTGGAATGTAAATCCCATTGGAGCATAGGCTTTGCCAGTTGTGTCATGTTATATCTCCAGAGCTTACATTGGTCCCTGACACAAGGTAGGTAATTAATAAACACATATGGAATGAATGAGGTTGCCTAGGGAGTCTCACTCTTGTCGCCCAGGCTGGAGTGCAGTGGCATGATCTCGGCCCACTGCAACCTCCGCCTCCCGGGTTCAAGCTTTTCTCCTGCCTCAGCCTCCCAAGTAGCTGGGATTACAGGCACCTGCCACTACGCCCAGGCTAATTTTTTGTATTTTTAGTAGGGACAGGGTTTCACCATGTTGGACAGACTGGCCTCGAACTCCTAACCTCAGGTGATCCACCTACCTCGGCCTCCCAAAGTGCTGGGATTACAGGCATGAGCCACTGCCCCCAGCCTGATGTGTTTTGTTTTATTCAAGAATTCTTCATAAGGGAGGCAGTATGGAGAGAGTGGTTCTGGCCTCTTCCCTGGGTCTGTATAATTGGACTCTGGAAAATGGAATTCCAAGTCAAGGGCATCCTGGGAAGGCTTGTGTGTGCACAGTCACCCATGAGGCCTGCCCATCCTCCTGTGCTGTGGTGCTCAGATGGCTTCCTGTGCAGGTGACTGATTCAGGGCTCTTTTCGCTGGGGACCTAGAGAACAAATTGTTCTTGTGACAATTTAGGGAGCAGAGCAGAGAAGAGAGTGAGAAGACAGAGGGAGAAAAGTAGTGGAGCTAAGAAAGGAGTATGAAATACATATGGTTTTTTTTTTTTTTTTTTTTTTTTTTTTTTTTTTTAAGCAGCCAGATGGAATAGAAATGGGGGAGGGTGGTGATTGCAATGGCTCACACCTGTAATCCCAGCACTTTGGGAGGCTGAGGAGGGCGGATCACCAGGTCAGGAGTTCAAGACCAGCCTGGTCAACATGGTGAAATCCAGTCTCTGCTAAAAAATAGGAAATATTAGCCAGGTGTGGTGGTGGACGCCTGTAATCTCGGCCACTCAGGAGGCTGAATCAGGAGAATTGCTTGAACCTAGGAGGCGGAGGTTGCAGTGAACCAAGATCACACCACTGCACTCCAGCCTGGGTGACAGAGCGAGACTCAGTCCCAAAAATAAAAAAAGAAAATGGGAGTTGGGGTAATTTTCACTCACTTCTCCACTAGAGGGATCCCCCTAACCCCCTTCTCTCTTGTTTCTTTTACTTGTGTCACCAATTATGAGAAGAAACAGAGCAGTTGCTTGGACCTTCTTGCTGGGTCAAAGATGTTTGGGCCACAACTTTAAATGTAGACATTGATGTATGTGACAATGATAATGCACATAGCTACTAACTGTTGAGTGCCTCCACTTCTAAAGCTCAGCCGAATGCCCTTATGTTATCTCCAGTCCTTACAACAGTGTCAGAAGTGGGGGATTATCCCATGTTACGTATAAATAAATTGAGTCTTGGGAAGCACTAAATGAATCTGGATCTCTGTTGCTTGGAAACATTCATCTTTGGTATTTTCCCTCTCCCAGAAGCTCACGTACAGCCTTGAGCAGAGTCAATAGTTATTGTAAGCGATGAAGAATTGAAGGGAAGGTAGAAAAGCTTCAAGGACAAGATTTGAATTATCTTTGCCAATGTAGTAGTGTGCGACCCTGTACTTTAATCTGCCTGGCAGATTGGAGTTGAGGAAGAGGCGTCAGATAGCAACAAGATGGAGTCGTAGACATACATCATCCCCTACCTCACCTCGACCCCCATGTTAGAAGCACAATACTATGTGGTTAAAATGTGTGAACTATCAGACATAAGAGGACTTATTTCTCTGGGGGAATGAGGTTGGGGTGTTAGAGCTACACAGGAGGCCACGCAGCCAGCACTGAAGTCAGTTGATGGGAAAAAAAGAGGGTTGAAGAAAATATCTCAAAATAAGGGGTTGGCGAGAAGCAAAGATCTGTTCTAAAATCAATTATTGATTATTCATCATGCTGTGGCCCAGAACAAAAAAAGGCAGGGGCTATAAAACGGCAAAAGAAATCTTAAAATTTCATTTTAATTTTGAATTTCCTCCAGAAAATGTGCTTGGAAGGTTACTAAAAAGCAGCTACATGCGTAAGTTCTATTTCACCCTCCTGTATTTTTCCTTTCCCTTCCTTAATGCAAAAATGGACAATCCTCACCACAACACTTTTTTCCCCATCAACTGACTAGAGGGAGCTGAGATTATTCTGAGCTTTATCTGTAGAATAATCAAGGATTGGTTGCAGTTTGGGGTGAGGGGAGCAGCCTACTCTCCAGTGTTTTGTGCAAGGCTGAAGGTGGTCTGCTAACAGGTGAGCACATAAAGAGCTTGCTAATTTGTCCATTAAAAGATTTGTCAACCAAACAGCCACCACACAAGAACTGCCCTAGGCTTCAGAACCAAGAAGTCAAAACAAACATCAGCGGGGCCCATGGATTTGGGTCACTGAGATAAAAGGGAAAAAATTTATTTTGGTACTTGGCTTGTGTTATCCCATCCCAGGCTGTGGCTGTTGGCTTTGACTGCTAGGAAACCAAGCAGCCAGTCACAGTTCCTGGGCAAGTGGACCCAATCGTTTACTCATCCCTTACTTCTTTTAAATCTCTGAACCATTCATTCATTCGCCCCAACTGATTTCCTCTGTAACTCTAAAAGTTGGGTCTGAAGGGAGTTTAGAGTGACGCTGAAGAATCTCAGGTGCACTAGATTACCACTGACTTTGCTATTACTTTGAATGTAAAAGAAATGCTGTTGTTAATGCAGCTGATAAACCCCTGGCAGGCTGGACTGAATAACCCAGAAACTCCTAACATTTAAGGTCTAACACTTTCACCTACTTGGGCTCTTATCTCACTGTCCCCGCCTATTTATCCTCCATTCAGCAGCAAGCTCCTTGAGACCTGGTATTCCAGCATCTAGCACAGTTCTTGGCAAACAGCAGGAGCTCAACAAATATTTAGTGAGTAAATGGAATGAGATTGGGCAGATTCCCATGATGTCACCCCATGAGGTTGCTCAAGTAGGCAGATCCTCTGAAGCATTCTAGAAGGGCGAATGAGAACCTTGGGGCAGGGACTGTATCTCATTCATCCCTGTATCCTGGAGCACACCCGTTTGCTTAAGAATGAATGAAGGCCTGTCATTGCTCAAGGGATGGGAGTGGGTGGGTGATATCTTTTGGGATAGTCCCACCCCATCCTCAGTTTCCAAGGTACTCAGGAGATCCTGCATCAGAATGTGTCAGAGAGGCCCAGCTGTTGCTAAAATCCTCCAGAGGGATCCGAATGGGGGCACTTTCCACAGACCATGCTCTCTTTTCTAAGCTGCTGGCAACACAAGCAGAATTGAGGAGGTAGCCAGTGGGGCAAAAGTCCTAGGCTGTGTTAGCCAGTTAGGGGACAGAAATAACAGGAACAGGAGGAATGGCTTTAACAATCATACTTTATTATTACTGCAAGAAAACCACCCAGGAAACACATGCCCGACTGTTCATAACTCAAAAACAGGAAATGGACAAAACTTCCGGTAAGAGGAAGGATAAACGATTGGCTTAAAGGTAAGCATAGGCCCAAGGCTCATAAACGTGCCACGAGTTTACCTTACGTAAGATCATTTTATTTTATTTTTTTCGAGACAGAGTTTTGCTCTTGTCGCCCAGGCTGGAGTGCAATGGCACAATCTTGGCTCACTGCAACCTCTGCCTCCCGGGTTCAAGCGATTCTCCTGCCTCAGCCTCCAGAGTAACTGGGATTACAGGCTTGTGCCACCATGCCCGGCTTATTTTGTATTTTTGGTAGAGATGGGGTTTCTCCATGTTGGTCAGGCTGGTCTCAAACTCCCGACCTCAGGTGATTCATTCATTAAAAACAAAATCAGTATGGACTTGAGAGTTAGATATGAAAACTAAAAACATATAAGAATTACAACAAAATATAAGAGAATCTTTTCTTTCTGATCTCTCCAATGAGAAACCATTTGGAAGCACAAAAGCAAAAGCAGAAAGCTAATTAAAAACAGCATCTCCTATGTTTTATGTATAAAATATACAGAGAAAGTTTCATTTCCTTCTTTAAGCCTCCATCTCCATATTTTGAATCATAACGTGTATGCCTCTTGAAACCAAGAATACAACAAAAACATCCTTTTAATAATTAAACCAAAGTGGAAAAAAAAGGTGTGTACCTATTCCATAACATCTCACATCATCACCCAGGCAATCACTGGAGTCACTAGGGTGACGCTTTAGGTGCACTTTTTTTTTTTTAACATTGTTGTTTTTGCTTGCTATGAAATTTGCACCCTACCTTCAGAAGTTTACACAAAGGACAGGCCATGGTGGCTTACGCCTGTGATCCCAGCACTTTGGGAGGCAAAGGCGGGTGGATCATGAGGTCAGGAGATCGAGACCATCCTGGCCAACATGATAAAACCCCGTCTCTAGTAAAAATACAAAAATTAGCCGGGCGTGGTGGCACGCGCCTGTAATCCTAGCTACTCAGGAGGCTGATGCAGGAGAATTGCTTGAATCCAGGAGGCAGAGGTTGCAGTGAGCTGAGATCACGCCACTGCACTCCAGCCTGGGTGACAGAGCGAGACTCCGTCTCAAAAAGAAAAAAAAGTTTGCATACAGCTGTAGGTAGAGGACTAAGGAAGGCCGAGCAGGTACGCAGCATAATTTATTACCAATTTACCACAATCTACCCCAGTTTATCTGGTCCTGGGGTTCATCAAGGAATGGTCTGCATTCTGAGATACTCCCTCTCTTCATGTTCAAGTATTTGTGTCTCGAAAGAAATTCCTGCCTCTGTTGGACTCATCTGCCTCTTATATTTCACACTTGTGTATTTCTCTTTTTTCATTTGTTCTAAACTTCTCACAATGGATTCTGTACACCCATATTCTCAACCCTGTGCCCCACTTGGTGTGTGCACGCGCACACACACACACACACACACACAATGCTTCATCTACCATTGTTACACCTGGTCCACCTATTGTACTTTTATACCTTCATTCTGTTCTCTCTGCTTGGATTTTTAATTTTTTTTCTCTTTTCTTTATAGCAAACTCTGTTCCTTCTTTAAGCACCAACTCAAAAGCTCTTTTGTGCATGATCAAGCCTTTCCTGATGCCCTTGATGAGAGGGGAGCTCCCCTCCCCTCAGCTCTGGCCACAGTGTATCCGGACACCCACTGTCCCATTGCAACATATGGGCTTGTTAGCTGTGCTGGCTCCTGGAGGGCTGAGGCCACGTCCAATGGCATGTCTAACTCAGCTTTGTATCCCCAACATCTTACACAGTACATAAAACAGAATAAACACTTTTTTAAATAAATGACTCAATGAATGACATTGTGAATGGTGAAACAAAAATCGGTTACTACATTTTTCCGTGAAATAGTCTTTAACTCTTCGAGGCAGAGTATTAAAACATCATTCCTTAGCAATTCTGTCTTTGAGAGAAATAATCCCCACCCCAAATCATATTTGTTTTATGTCTCATTTTTCAACTTGTTGAATACTAGAATCTGATATGCTTAGCATCTGAAGCGTAAGATTTACCATAAGAAAGGTCAGGGAAAATTCTAGCCTGTGGATTCTACTTCTTGTTTTTGTATATTTAAAGTTGCAGGTACATCAAGTTATTTGGAAGTGAATAATAAAACTTGAGAGGTTTCACTTATTTGCCTGAATTAGTGTATTTATTCCTATGATAATTATTATATTACTCCTTCAATTCCAAACAGCAACCAGAAAGCTCCCAGGCAGGTATTATGCTTTTAGTAACTTATTTACTTAACCACAGAAATTGGCCCACTGTACGCCAATAGGCTGCTAGGTTTGTTTCCTTTCTAGAAGGCCCCATGTGAAGTCCCAATCAAGAATTTTTTGCAAGTTGAGGGCCATCGGAGGTGAAGGGCCAGTCTGAAAGGGTCAGTTTACCAGCTGGTGATCAATGTGTAACTTTGATCAAGGGTTATCCTGGACCACTCTGCTGAGTATATGTCATCTATTATCTCAGATTCATTTTTCACAGTAGCCTTGTAATACGCTTATTATTATTTTTAATACATTAGTATTATTTCCAGGTAATGAATGAGAGCCTAAGAGAAGTTAAATCATGTGCCGTAGCCCACCTAAACTAGTACATGGAGAGACGGAACCAAAGCTCTGCGGAGTCCAAAGCCCTCGTTCTCTTCATTAGACCCTCTTATCTCATGAGAGTAGAAATTTGACAAGCCACAGGGAGTGATACTGGGTTTTTCATCAGACCTTCAAGGCTCTTTAAAACACTGTACTTTACAATGAGAAAGCAAATCTGGACTTCCAGGGTTTCCCTTTGGTAGACTGCTCAACTGAGCTTCTTAAGGGTTACTCATTCTGACACCTGTCGGTAGGGACACATCTCAAAGGCTGGCCGAGCACACGAAGGAAGAGGTTTGAGCTGGTGCCCGTCTCATCCAAGGTCGCCTGCACTGGGAAGGGGGTGCAGACCCGTCCTATTCTCAGGGCTTTTGTTTCCTTTTCAACAGCCCAGATTTTTCAACCAACCCATTTTCAGAGCAGCAAAGATGGGAAGGCCAATTCTTCCTGTCTTTGCTGCTCTGAGAAGTACTTTATTTGTAGGTTTCTTTTTTTGTTTGCTTATCTGAGATGGAATAAAGAAAGGCCTCAGTTCAGACTTACCACCCAGTGAGTCAAAGGAGGTAAAGTGACCCCTTTCCTTGCAGAGCCTGGCTGAGGGCTGACTTCATCTCACATACCTACTGACAAACAAATAAACAAAGGAGGAGTTTTAAACTAGTAGCCATAACAAAAGTGCAAATAGAGAATTAGCTGGAAGCCAAGAAATCACTGGAAGCTGCTTCTGCTGTCACGCAACACTGCTGGCCTTAAACCTAGAAGACTCTAGAAACAGTCCTTGAAGCCACAGCAGGCAACTAAATCCCATCCACTCAGCACCAGGCCTGAAAGATGACCCTCAATACAGTGGGGAAGACGTCAGGGTTTACCTCCACACCTTCATCCCACGCCACTCACCTAAGCAGTGTTTTGGTATCAGTTGCCAGCTGATAAGGGCTTTCCCTTATTTCATTCCTCAAGGAAAATTGGCCTTTTGACAGGTGAAATAGGGAACTCCCCCAGTACCAATTTACTGTTGAATGTTTATTTCCTCTTGTGTAGTTCTATTTCATATTTTCTCTCCTCTCAATTATAATTGATGAATTACGTAAGCAAACACTGATGAGGTGCTTTGCATTCCAGACACTCAAATGGCAACTCTGGCTAACCATGCTGGTTTCACTTAACTTCTTCACCCAGGTAGCTCCTGGTTTGAGTCAAACAACACTCAGAGATTTGTAGGCTATTCAAGCTCAAAGAAACAGTAAAGAATTACAATATTAATAATAACCAACATTTATCAGATGCTTGCTATGGGCCAAGACTTTTGCTACGATTTTGTATTTTATGATTTTATTTAAACCTCATAATATTCCTGATTATTTCTATTTAATGATGGAGTGGGCTGGAACTAAAGGAGTTAAAAACTCTCCCAAGCCCGTTCTTCCAACCCATTGTGGCAGAATCATTGCTTGACACTTCTTTACCCTCTCAATGTAATAGAAGCATAGGGAAGATGGATGACTGCCTAAGGTCACACAGGGAGTTACCACCACTTGCTTCTGGTGCTAACTGACTGACTGAGGTCCGAAATCTCTGAGTTGAAAGCAATGGAAGTACATACATTCATGTGTCGCTTAAGGATAGAGACAGGTTCTGAGAAATTTGTCCAGGGGTGATTTCATTGTCATGCAATCAACATAGAATGTACCTACTATTTACATTTACATTACTACGTATATAGGCAATACTGTAGGCAATTAGAACACAATGTTAAGGATTTGTGTATCTAGACACAGAAAATGTACGGTAAAAATACAGTATTAGGATCTTACAGGACTCTCGTGTATGCGGTCAGTCATTGACTGAAATGTCTTGTGGCATCTGACAGTATTTAGAATAATGGATCTTAGGTTGATAGTAAGAGGCAGTGGACACTGTATAACTCCTGAAATCAGATCACCTAGGTGACTGCTTCAAAACTGTGGATGTGTGGGAAACTGGCCTGCAAAGCTGATGATGCAGACAGCATTCCAACATGCATTCATGCACACAGCACTTACTCATGATAGGGTTAATAAATAGGGCTTCGTTCTCTTTCCTCTTGTGGTGTTCCTCCCTTTAGCCATGGTCTGCTGAGAACAATTTTGTCTTTGCTCCTACTTCCCATGCCTGTGAGGGAAATATAGTCTTTTGCTGGGTCACACCTGGCTTTTGTGACATAAAATTGGGAAAAGTATGTTGAGAATGGATGTTTAAAGGGTAAGAGGTTCCTGAACAGCAGGCGGAAGATAGCTGGAGAAAAGAGGGCAGGGATTTTAAGAAGGGCTTCTGAGGCATGTACGTATTTCTTAGAAGTTTCTCAAGAGACACCATAATAATTGCAATGAGGTTTAGATATTTGTTTGTGGATACCCAGTGTTTCTCTGAATGAGAGCAAGTCAGGAATAGGACAAATGAAGCCCTGGTTTTCATATGATTTGCACTTTCATGTTACAAGAATTTACTGAACACCTATTTTGTCCTAACAATGCGAAGATATATAAGGAAAGAGCTCTACCACTAAGAATCTTACAAACAGGCATCTGCCTTCCTACCTGGAATGATTGCTAGATCTTTGCCCATCTCGGCTGTATGCCCAGTGGATCTGCCTCCAATAGGAAATAAAATATATCAAAACAAATTCAAGATTCTTGGTTTGGGAGGGGTTGACTGCAACCCATAATGTTGGGAGTGAACTGAAAGACAACTTAATTTGACCCCTGCATTTTACAAATGAGGAAACCAAAGCCCAGAGATTAAAGTGGCTTAGCCAGACCCCTGGGGGCAGCAGAATTCCAACAGAATCGAGAGAGGGTCCCTAATGCTCTTGAGACTTCATCTGCCTCCTCTCCCATGAGCCCCTCAGGCATTACTGGGGCAAATCTGGGGACCCCTGCATGGAATCCCATCTCACTAATTCATATTAAGAGTGACAGACATTGTCAGGGGCTGTGAGAGCAGCCAGGTAGAGGCTTGAGGCTGATGGACCCCTGCATGTTGCCATGGTAGATACCTGTCATTCAAGCCATAGCCCTCACCTGGGGCAGGGGGAAGGTCCTCTTGCCTGCTCTGAAGTCCTGTCTTCCCTTGGATTCTGGTGTTGATGTCCCTCTAAGATGGCCAGTGGGCTCTGGTCATCCAATGCTGTCTTCTGTGGAGGGGACAGGGACAGAGGGCTAAAGAGACTCCACACTTTTCTGAACACACTGACTTTCTGCCTCACTCTGCAGCCTCCTCAATGGGAGCCTCACACATTGGTTGGACATTGACACTCGGGTTCAACCAGTGTGTGAGGTTCATCAGGTTCACACACTGATCAAAGGTTCATCAGGACAGCAGCTCATTCTGATAATTTATCAACTGTTTGGGTTTGTCTGGGTGGGGAAAGAAAGGACAGTTCTGCTTGAGGTGCCACCAAAACACTGCCTGAGTGGCAGTGGAGCCGGGGAGGCTGGGCCGCTGGATGCGGTCCCACCTGGACTGTTTGCCAGTAGTGTCGCTCTGATGCCTGATTTATTTGTGCATTTGGCAGATGGGAAGGAGGAATTCCACTGGGTGATAAATCGTCTGCACTGACCTATCTCTGTCAGTGGTAAGCCTGCCTGCCACCCACCCCGCCGACACCAACCAAAGCAGTTCAGTCTCTTAGAGTACATTGTCAAGAGGAGAAGAATTAGGACGGGGCAGATTATAATGTCACCAGTGAATCCTCAGGGCTGTGGGTCTGTGGAGGCCTGAACACTGGAGGGGATAAGCAGTGCTTTCCTTTCTTGCTTTCCATCAGATGCAGAGTCCCTTCCCTATGTGGCCTCCAGAACTGTCCAGCAGGACGAGGTGAGGGAGGCAGCTGAGGCCTGGGTCTGGCCCTGGGTTCTGGTCACCTCTACTAACAGCTCAGGGGCAAATAGTTTTCTGGGCCGCCGTGGATGACTGTGATCCCAGCCTTTCCTAATGCCTTGCCAGAAATGCAAGCCACACCATGAATTTCCTATGTGGCCTTGAACAAGCCACTATACTTCTCTGGCACTCCATTTCCCCATCAATCAGTGATTATCTCTGTCCAGTAGTAACAGATTCTTTTGGTCTCCACACCAACAGTGCAGTTGGTGTCACCCCCTGCCCCTACTCCACGTTGGAATTCCTGGGGACTTTTATTGAAAATATGTATTCCTGGATGCCATGCCAGGAAATTCTGACTTAATGGTACTGGGGTGGGCTCACGTATCCGAATTTTTAACAACACCCCAGATGACATTTTAATGCATTTCTTTTCTCTAAATCCATGTCATCGTGGTAAAACATTTAGTACTGGATCAGGTAATTTATTGTATTGATTTATAATGATTTCACGCACATAAGGCCAGTCTGCTTTGACCAGTATGCAAACAACATAGCAGCCAACACTTCGATTTTTAACTTTTACAAAATTATCTTACGGTGGAGATAGGGAGGGGGCACGAGGGAACTTTCTGGGGTGACAGATATATTAGGGGTGTAAGTTGACACTGGTGTATGCATTTGTCAAAATGCGTTGAATTATAACACTAAGATCTGTGCATTTCATAGTATCTAACTTATGCCTTAATTAAATGAACTAAATTTAAAAAGAAAAATGGCAAAAACACCAACTCAAAATTCCCCTACAGATAACACAAAGAACACACGCATTCAGCATGAAGAAGAAATGCTTCATTTGAGGGACGCTGTCAGCGGCGTTAGAAAAGGCTCTGTCACTAACAACCTGTTTCTAAACTGAAATCTTTCCCACCCTTCCTGCCAAGGTGGAGGGCAAAGCCAGTTGTAGGGTTAGCAAGTGGAGTGGGACAGGCAGAGATGCTGGAAAGACTTGGGGAAGCCGGCCTGGTGAAGCTGTATATGCCCTGTTTTAGTGCAGCAGGCACTGAAAAAGCCTGAGGCTTAAACATGTGGTCTGTAAACAAGCAACCCAGAGCACCTCTCTCCCCTTCGCCCCTCCCTCCACTGTCACTGGGATGAAGCTGTGAAGACTGCTTGTCTTCATTCCAGACCTTTCCCTAAGTCTGCTTTCATAAATTAAAATGTGCATTCATTCATTCATTCATTCATTCATTTATTCCACATTAATTAAGCGTCTCTGTAGCAGGCACTGGAATGGCTGAGATGAACGACCTGCCATTTCTGTCCCCAGACCCTCACAGTCAAATAAGGGGCCAGCTAAATCCATGTACGATCTCGGGACAGGATGCGAATCGTCTCTCCCAGGTCCAGTGAGCCTGTGACCCGGAAGAGGAACACATCACTCCCTGCGGGGTGTGGGAGGGGTACCTGAGATACCGAGGAGAGGCAGTTGATGGGGAAGGAGAACATTCCAGGAAGAGGGAGTGGCATTGTTTTATTTGGGGAAGTGGTGAAAAGAGAAGCTTAGAAATGGGCTAGACCAGGAATTATATTACATGTTGAGGAGTTTGGACTTTATCGTAAAATAAAATGTCCCGGGTTTGTGTGTGTGTGTGTGTGTGTGTGTGTGTGTGTGTGTTTTCTTTTTCTTTTTTTTAAATACAGGAGTGACAAGCTTTGTATTTTGTCTTCCTCTCTCTTTTTTTTTTTTTTTGACCTAAGGAAGTGCATGGCAATTTCTACCATCCCTGTCCCCACCCCACAGTGCAGATGGCCCCAAGTCTGGGGCTGGACATCCCTGGGTGCCACCTCCTTCTCCACTCCTCCTCCAGCAATGGGGAAGCTGGAGGCTCTGCATGTGGACCTCAGATTCTTCAAGGGTCAGCTGAATATCTGAGTCCTTATCTTCCTAATTATACCTGGAACTGTTAAACTTCTCACCACTCCTAATGACTTCCATGCAGCCTTGTAAAATAACAGGTTCTGCCTATTAACCAGCTGCAAAGCACAGTAGCCTCGCACCCATCCTGAGGTGGTTTGTCTCTCAGCTGCACCGAAGAGAGCTGAGAAGAAGAATATTCCCAAATGTATAAAGGCAATGTTACTAAATTAATGCACTAAACAGTGCTGTGATGTACTCAGTTATTCAATCCTTTACTTGAAGGCTGAGTAAAACTTATGTGAAACACAATTTATTTATTTATTTATTTATTTTTGAGACGGAGTCTCGCTCTGTCGCCCAGGCTGGAGTGCAGTGGTGGATCTCAGCTCACTGCAAGCTCCGCCTCCCGGGTTCACGCCATTCTCCTGCCTCAGCCTCCCATGTAGCTGGGACTACAGGCGCCCACCACCTCGTCCGGCTAGTTTTTTTTTTTGTATTTTTTAGCAGAGACGGGGTTTCACTGTGTTAGCCAGGATGGTCTCGATCTCCTGACCTCATGATCCGCCTGTCTCGGCCTCCCAAATTGCTGGGATTACAGGCTTGAGTCACTGTGCCCGGCCCCATGAAACACAATTTGAACAAGTATTTTCCATTTTCCATTTTCCACTCATTCAGGAGGATTAGAAGTGACAGCTGAAAGTGAGGGAAAGAGCCACTCCAAGTGAGCAGGCAGGCAAATTCAGAAGGCACAGCACCTGCAGCCGCTGAAGACAGAGACAAAGGTCTCAGTACCTCCCTTTGGCCCTGGGGGCATTTCTCCCCAGTGGACCAAAAGTTTTCATTGTTCCAATGAAATAACCATTTTAATAGTCATCATGTAAAGGCTACACATATTGGGTTCTCTGTTTAGTTAATAAGGGAGGAATCCATGCAATACTGCTCAGAGAAACAAATAGCAAAATGATTATAATGAAAACATGTTCGTGCTTTGCGGGGTACATGGCAGTTGTCTGGAAATTTTATTTTCAATGAACAAAACATATTTGCTTGTAAATTATACTGTATGAGGTGATGTAGCCAGAATGATCTCTCCAGCTAGCTACTTAGGATAACCAAAGGCAATTTTAAACCTTTCCATTTCTACACTATCAACTTTCCTCCATGGATAACAAAGTGTTTAGAGACAGCTCCTTTTTAAACCCTTTGGACACTAAGGGTGAGTGACGCTCAATAAGGTTGAAACTCACAGGTCTCTCCCAAGACCTGAAAGAAGACACCCGTTTCCTCCCTGCCCTTCAGGACTGCATTAGGAATGATTGTGTCTCTGGGTTGGTTGTCCAGTAACTATTCTTAAATCCAGGGTATATGACCAATGAATCCTGTATGCATTAGCATCTGGGGAAGTGAGACAGCCAGCTATTTCTCATGGGAATTCCTGTGCAGATTGTTGCAATCAGTCCCGTTGTGTAAAAAATATATGGTTAGTTACAGTTCTTGCTGGTGTGCAAATTTGTAGGGCTAACGCATTTCCAAGGGGAGAAAGCAAGACCGCAGGAATGTCCGTGATATGAATGCAATGCTCCTGGCATGCGCAACCTCAGCAGTCTGCAAATTGGGGTGGATGCTTTACTTTGCCCTACTTGCCATTCACCTGCTTTGCTAACCTCCCAGCCAGCTGGCATTTCCACAGCCTCCCTGTTGTCACCTGGAACTGGGGATGTGTTTGGCTTATAACCGATCGTAACTAATTATTAACTCTGCAGGGTAGATTATGGTTTTATGTTAATAGCATTGCAGGAGGCTTTGAGATACCGCAGCTTGATAGGACCTTCTGAGGCTGTTCTGTAGACTCCCAGGAATGCAAGACCTGCACGGTGGCCCCAGACTGGGACTGACGCGATTTCCTGTGGAGGAAAGACCTTTGCAATGGAGGGCAGGGAGGGCACCCTGCCCCCAGTCTGGCTCCTGATCTAACACCAGGAACCTCAAGCAGCCACAATCCTTTAGGCGACAAGGTTCAGGTTTCACATAGGCTGTCTTGTTTAGAGCAAACAAGCAGCCCATTCGTGTATATTTTGGACCACGCCTCTGGACTGCCCGGGGGCACCTTGCCACCTGTTGTGTAACCTGCTTGTTGTGGAGAATTAGGGAAGAACAATTCTAGAAAGGTGTCCAAAGTCAGTTAGCTGAGACTGGGGATTGAGAGTCCTTTTGGGATGCACTCCACAAGGGCTCCGGGAGGTAGGCAGGAGGCTGGGGATAGAAGGTAGGGAGAGATGTGGACGAGAGGGCCTAAAGTAAGACAGCTGCCTGCTCTTTGCCCTTGAGCAATGAGTATTCCAGCACAGGGGACAGTACCCAGGCCCAGGGCACCTCTCTAGAGGTCTAAAGGACATGCTTCGTCCTTAACTGTTGCCATCAGAAACAGCCTGAGTGAGGCAAGCAGGATTGAACTGTTTCCTAGGAAGCTGGATGCCCTTGAGTGCACATGCCACTTGGGGCATGCAGCAAAGGTCACTGTCTAGGAATTTTCAACTCGTTCAAAATTTCTGTGCATCCCATGTTAATTAATATGAAAGGCACCACGTTGGTGGTAAGCATTATTGTGAAACTGGTGCATCTTTCAATAGCCTCGGCCCCACGTTTTGTCCATCTGTCTACCCTCCTGGCCACTTCTCCATCCCCTGTCTCTGTTGCTCAGGGTTGCTTCTTCATCTCTTCCAGTAATGCCCCACCTCCAATCAGAGCAAAGCCTGCCCACAAGAAAAAAGCCTAAGCTAAATCCGCTCGCATTAATAAGGCCAGTATGTTAACCCTTCCAATAACGTGCGCATGATGATTGTATTCATCAAGGGAAAAAGTATTTTTTGTTGTTGTTTGAGACAGGGTCTCACTCTGTTACCCAGACTGGAGTGCGGTGGTGCCATCACGGCTCCTGCAGCTTTCACCTCCCAGGCCCAGGTGATCCTCCTGCCTCAGCCTCCAGAGTAGCTGGAACCATGCCCGGCTAATTTTTAGATTTATTGTATTAGAGACCGGATCCCACTATGTTGCCCAGGCTGATCTCCAACTCCTGAACTCAAGCGATCCTTCTGCCTCAGCTTCCCAAAGTGCTGGGATCGCATAAGTGAGTCGGCACTCCCAGCTGGAAAGCAGTTTTAAGTCGATGTTATGAGGGAAGTGAAAAAATGATTGAGCACCTATTATGTCCCAGGTATTATGCTGAGCACATGATCCAATCTAACCTTCAAAAACAACTGCACAAGGAGGCAGTTTTATATTCATCTTACCGAGGAGGAAAATGAGAGTAACCTCTCTCAAGGTACATGATGGCTTCAGCCTGAAATGGCTTCTGGAGTGGATGGTAGGCCCTATGGGTCACCAGAATCCAGGATTATATGGAGGTATCTCAAAGCTGGTACCAGGAAACAGGGCTTGCTGAGCAAGTAAGAGTCGATCAAGAACCCAGGCATTTCCCCTCAGCTTTGGCCAGAACAGGGCTGCTTGTGTACATTTTCAACATTGGATTCCAGGAAAGCTTCTGTATTAAGAGTTCAACTTGGCCGGGCGTGGTGTCTCATGCCTGTAATCCCAGCACTTTGGGAGGCTGAGGTCGGGGAGATCACTTTAGCCCGGGAGTTTGAGACCAGTCTGGACAGCCTAGGGAAACCCCCCTCTCTATTATTATTATTATTATTATCTTTATTGTTATTATTGTTTTCAAGTTCAGCTTAAAAAATAAAAATATTTTGTTTCAAAATAACTTCCTTGGCAAACAGGATCTTTGGAAGGGATTTAAGCAGGGTATAACACGTCATATTCACTTTTTGAAATATTGCCCAGAGACTGCATAGAAAATAGATTGAGCCTGGAAACAATTCTCCAGAGGAGAGTCGTAGAGGACCTGAACTAGGCAGTAGCAGAGGGATGGAGACAAGAAGACAGCTGTGAGGCACGCTGGGGAAGACGGCCTTCTAGACCCCAGTGACTCTAAGCATGGGCTCTGGGCCAATAACCTCAGCATCTCTTGGGAGATTGTGAGAAATGCAAATTCTCAGGCTCCAACCCAGATCTCCTGAATAAAAATCTGTGCTTGGACAAGATCCCCAAGGGATCCATATGCTCCTTAAACTTCAGAAGCACTGCTTTCAGACCACTTGCCTGGGAGAGGGATGAAGGAAGCAATGGATGATGACTCTGAGCCTGTGTTCAAGCATTATAAAATAGGTGAGACCTTTTAGAACAACATGGATGAGACCTTTCTTTGAGAAGAGCGCTTTTCCTTCAACAACTCAGTGGGTATGGCGAGGGCATCCTGGTGCCATGACCTCTCCCTAAACAGCTGGCAGTCACGGCATAGCTTGTTAAAGTGCCATTTGCTTTCTCTTATGATACAGCAGGTCTTCAAACAATGTTACAATGTTGATGAGGAAAAAATAATTGATTCCCAGCCAAGGCCACTATCTGTGTGGAGTTTGCAAGCTCTCCCCACATCTGTGTGGGTTTTCTCCAGGTGATCCGGTTTCCTCCCACTTCCCAAATCTGTGCCTGTTAGGTGAATTGGCATGTCCACACTGCCCCAGTGTGAGTGAGTGTGGGAGTGTGTGTGAGGTGTAAGTGTGCCCTGTGATGGGATGGCGCTTTATCCAGGGCTGGTTCCTGCCTTTTGCCATGAGCTGCTGGCACAGGCCCCAGCCACCTGCAACCCTGAACTGGATGAAGCAGGTAAATAATTATCTTACTTAATTTTATCAATCTTTCTTGAATGTATGTGTAGCCCACACTTATTTCCATGTTTAATATAAAAAGTGTTTTGTTCTAAACATAACTCTGTTTTATATCAATTAGCCTAAGTTCAAATTGGTTTCATTGTACCTTCTTTGTCATTGTACCTTCTATGTCATTTCACGTAGTCGCAGTTTCCAAGAACCTATCGTTAAGGTAGGACTTACTGTACTCGCCTTTTCTCTGTTGGTGTGGATTTCTTCAAGGATCCAGGACCACCTTCCCCACCTTTGACTGTCCTAATGAACTGTAAACCTTTTATGCCTGGGCTATTCTTGACTTTGTTTTTCTCTTCCCCAACACTTTCTGGTCTAATGTTGTATTCTTTCTGGATTTTCTAATTTAAGCTAAAATACTGGTGGCTAATAAGGCTCATATATTTTACCTCCTCAAAGAAAGATTTTAGTATTAAAAGAGACGGTTCCTGGGCCAGGCTCAGTGGCCCACACCTGTAATCCCAGCACTTTGGAGACCAAGACAGGCAGATGATTTGAGGTCAGGAGTTCAAGACCAGCCTGGCCTACATGGTGAATTCCTGTCTCTACTAAAATACAAAAATCAGCCAGGCGTGATGATGCATGCCTGTAATCCCAGCTACTCTGGAAGCTGAGGCAGGAGAATTACTTGAACCCGGGAGATGGAGGTTGCAGTGAGCCAAGATTGGCCCACTGTACTCCAGCCTGGGCAACAGAGCGAGACTCCAACTCAAAAAAAAGAAAAAAAAAATAAAAGAGGGAGACTGTTCCTTAACTCAAGGACATCAGGGATGGGACTGTTTTAAGCATCCAGTCAATGAGGAAACATGCAGAGGCACAGGGTCTGTAAGATCCTCTCAACTAGATGACATTTTCTCCTGTTCTCTTCTGCATCAGAAACGATGTTCACTCCTATCTGCTTGTGTTTTCTTTCTTTCTGTTTTTCTTTCTTTCTGTTTTTCTTTCTTTCTCTTTCTTTCTTTCTTTTCTTTTTTCTTTTTTCTTTCTTTCTTTCTTTCTTTCTTTCTTTCTTCTTTTCTTTTCTTTTCTTTTCTTTTCTTTTCTTTTCTTTTCTCTCTCTCTCTGTTTTTTTTTTGAGATAGAGTTTCATTTTGTTACCCAGGCTGGAGTGCAGTGGTGCAATCTAAGCTCACTGCAAACTTTGCCTCCATGGGGCTCAAGCAATTCTCCTGCCTTAGCTTCCTGAGTAGCTTGGATTACAGACATGAGACACCAAGCTCAGCTAATTTTTGTTCTGTTTTGTTTTGTTTTTGGTAGAGATGAAGTCTCGCTATTTGCTCAGGCTGGTCTAGAACTTCTGGGCTCAGGCAATCAGCCTACCTTGGCTCCCCAAAGAGCTGGGATTATAGGCATGAGCCACCACACCCAGCCCTGCTTGTGTTTTTGCCTCTAGTGCTCTCTGTCTGCCTGGAATGCAATTCCCCAGCTCCCCTGCCACCTCAGGCTGAGTTAGGTACCCCCACCTGTGTGGTCTCCTTGGGCTTTCCCCTATAGCCTGTTATCATGCTGCACTCTAGTTGTTGGTTTACATGTCCCGCCTACACTTGATTCAGTGTCTTTTCATCTTTACACCCTCAAAGTATATCACAGTGCCTTGCTCATACCAGAGGCATAATAAATATTTGTTAAATGAGTCAATGAAAGACTGTGTGACTGTGGATGAGATTGGCTTTGAGTGTAGGCTGGGATGGGGGAGTTGGAACAGTAGTGTCTGTAGCAGTAAGAGGTGGAATTAGAACTCGTGAACATCTAGACATATAATGAGGTCAGGAGCTACTCTGCATTCTGCATGGGTCTTTGCATATCTCTGAATTACTTATAATACACTACCGGGCCCTTCTGATGAAGTGTAAGCTAGAAAATTCCTCCCCACCTTAACTTTATGGGCAAGCATTGAAACTTGCCCAGTGTTATTCTCACTGAAAGGCTCGTACAGCAGTGACTGTAAAGTGGGTTTGGTGACTTATTTTTACTTTTATGAGTGTTTTAGTTTCACTTGTAATGGTAGTCTTAGTAAGCTTTTACTTAGTGTACATTAAGAGCCCAAGGAACAATAGACTTGCCCTTAGCCGATGTCCACTCCCCAACCTCTGTTTACTGAGAGATTCTCAGCCTTAAGAAAGGATGCACTCCTACACAGTCTACCTATCCTCTAATAAATGCCAAGAGAATACAAGGGATGTCCAAAATACCAAAGTGAGAAATTACTGCTATTGTAGCTTGAAGCTTAGAGGGTACATTCCTCCCTGCCTTAACTTAAATACTCTTTCTACAGAAGCGAGAAACAAAGACAGATCCCTGCAAACCAAGAGTAGTAGAGAAAGTGTTTACATGAATGGACACAGGGGCACATTTTGTTCTTTCTCAGCAATCCTTTGTTGTTGCAAACAGAGACTATATATGATCCTGAGGGGCAAGAGGGCCTAGTGATTTGTCTTTTCATTCTCCTCCGCTAATGATCCTCTGAACAGTCTACTGATCACATTTCCTTGCCCTTCGTTCTTTTTAAAAAGACCTTCGAAATTTAGTTCTCACTCTCCATACTCTCAATCTACCCATGGCCATTGCTCTTCCTTACATCAGCTCTCTGCTTTCCCACATCACCTTCTAAAAGGCCATTTCTATATTTTGTCCTGAGAAAGCTATACTTGTACCTAATAGTTATGAAGTTGTGTGTAATTATACTTTTATCTTTTCTGGTCATTATCACCTATATATACCATATAAGAACATTGAGAGAAGCCACTCTGAAAATGAACCTCAAATTTATTTCCATGCCATGGAAACCAACATTTCCAGAAATCATAAGTAAGTCACTCATATGGATCAGGATTATGTTTTTTACTCTCCCGCAGAAGGCCTATAGCTGGTCCCTCTTACAACATTGGGGAGTGGTGCCCCAATTTCATGCTCTAATTACCAGAATTTGATAGGATGCACATGGCTAAGACAGAGACAATTTGAAGATACATGGAGATCCTGGAAATGATGCTTGCTAAAAGAAAGGAGGCATCTAGACACGCTTTGCCTCCTTCATAACATTTCTTTTTTTTAAATTAATATTTTAACTTTTATTTTAGGTTCAGGGGTACATGTGCAGGTTTGTTATATGGGTAAACTTGTAACTTGGAGATTTGGTATATAGATTATTTGATCACCTGGGTACTAAGCATAGTACCTAGCAGTTTATTTTTTTCCTTTTCCCTCACCCTCCTCCCACAAGCAGGCCCCAGTGTCTGTTGTTCACCTCGTTCTGTCCACGAGTATTAGTTCATTCTTACATTGCTATAAAAAACGACCTGAGACTGGGTAATTTATAAAGAAAAGAGGTTTAATTGGCTCCCAGTTCTGCCGGCTGAACAGGAAGCATGGTTGTGGAGGCCTCAGGAAACTTGTAATCATGGTGGAAGGTGAAGGGGAAGCAGGTGCATCTTACATGGTTGGAGCAGGAGGAAGAGAATGAAGAGGGAGGTCCTCTACACTTTTAAACCACCAGATCTCATGAGAATGCACTCACTATCATGAAAACAGAAAGGAGGAAATCCACCCCCATGATTCAGTTACCTCCCACCAGGGTCCTCCTCCAACACTGGGGAGTACACTTTGATACGAGATTTGGGCGGAGACAAAAATCCAAAACATATCATTCTGCCTCTACCCCTCCCAAATCTGCTGTTCTTCTCACATTGCAAAATACAATTATTCCTTCTCAACAGTCCCCCAAGTCTTAACTCATTCTAGCATTAACTCAAAAGTCCATAGTCCAAAGTCTCACCTGAAACGAAGCAAGTTCCTTCTGACTATGAGCCTGTAAAATCAAAAGAAAATTAGTTACTTCCAAGACACAATGATGGTGCAGCCATTCGGTAAATATACAATTCCAAGAGAGAGAAATCAGGCAAAACAAAGGGGCAACAGGCCCTATGCAAGTCTGAAATTCAGCAGGACAGTCATTAAATCTTAAAGCCCCAAAACAATCTCCTTTTACTCCATGTCTCACATCCAGGCAACTCTGATGCAAGGAGTGGGCTCCCAAGGCCTTGGGCATCTCTGGCCCTGTGGCTCTGCAGGTTACAGCCCCCTTGGCTGCTTTCATGGGCCGGTGTTGTGTGCCTATGGCTCTTCCAGGTACATGGTGCAAGCTGTTGATGGAGCTACCATTCCAGGGTCTGGAGGATGGTGACTCTCTTCTCACAGCTCCACTAGGCAGTGCCCTAGTGAGCACTCTGTGTGGGAGCTCCAACCCCACATTTCCCCTCCACACTGCCCTAGTAGAGGTTCTCTATGAGGGCTCTGCCCCTGCAGCAGATGTCTGCCTGAACATCCAGGTTTTCCATACATCCTTTGAAATCTAAGCAGTGGCTACCAAGCCTCAACACTTGTCCTCTGCACACATGCAGCCTTAACACCATGTGGAAGCTGCCAAGGCTTATGGCTTATGTCTTCTGGGGCAGAGACATATATGGGGCCCTTTTAGCCATGGCTGGAGCTGGAGTGGCTGGGACACAGGGAACAGTGTTCTGAGGTAATGCAGGGCATTAGGGCCCTGGGCCCAACCTGCAAAACCATTCTTCCCTCCTAGGCCTCCAGGCCTGTGATGGGAGGGTCTGCTGTGAAGGTTTCTGAAATGCCTTCAAGGCATTTCCCCATTGTCGTGGCTATTAACATTTGGCTTCTCTTTGCCTATGCAAATTTCTGCAGCTGGCTTGAATTCCTCCCCAGAAAATGGGTTTTTCTTTTCTACCACATGGCTGGGATGCAAATTTACCAAATTTTCATGCTCTGCTTCCCTTTTAAACGTAAGTTCCAGTTTCAGATCATTTCTTTTTTGCTCACAAATAAAAGCATGTGCTGTTAGAAGCAGCCAGGCCACATATTGAAGGCCACATCTTGAATGCTTTGCTACTTAGAAATTTCTTCTACCAGATACCCTAAATCATCATTCTCAAGTTCAAAGTTCCACAGATCTCTAGGGCAGGGGTGAAATGTCTCCAGTCTCTGCTAAAGCATAGCAAGAGTGACCTTTACTCCAGTTCCCAATACAATCCTCATCTCCATCTGAGACCACCTCAGCCTAGACTTCATTGTTCATATCACTATCAGCATTTTGGTCACAGTAATTTAACAAGTCTCTAGGAATTCCAAACTTTCCCTCATCTTCTTGTCTTTTTCTGAGCCCCTCAAACAGTTCCAATCTCTGCTCACTACCCAGTTTCAAAGCTGCGTCTACATTTTCAGGTATCTTTATGGCAATATCCCACTCCCAGCACCATTTTTTCTGTATTAGTCCATTCTCTCATTGTTATAAAGAACCACATGAGATTGGGTAATTTATAAAGAAAAAAGGTTTAATTGGCTCATGTTTCTGCAAACTGTACAGGAAGTATGGCTAGAGAGGCCTCAGGAAACTTACAATCACGGTGGGTGGTGAAGGATGAAAGGGAAGCCACCATGTCCTACATGGCTGGAGCAGGAGGAAGAGAGTGAAGGAGGAAGTGCTACATACCTTTAAATGACGAGATCTTGTGAGACCTCACTCACTACTCACTACCATGAGAACAGCAAGGGGGAATCACCCCCACAGTTCAATCACCTCTCATCAGGCCCCTCCTCCAATACTGGAGGTTAAAATTCAACATTAGATTTGGGTGGGGATGCAAATCCAAACGATAGCACCATATGTTCTTATTATTTAGCTCCCACTTGTAAGTGAGAATATTTGGTGTTTGATTTTCAGTTCCTGTGTTAGATTGCTAAGGATAATGGCCTCCAGCTTCATCCATGTTCCTGCAAAGGACATGATTTCATTCTTTTTTGTGGCTGCATAGTATTCCATGGTGTATATGTACCATATTTTTGTTATCTAGCCTACCATGGATGGGCATTTAGGTTGATTCCATGTATTTGCTATTGTAAATAGTACTGCGATGAACATATGAGTGTATGTGTCTTTATGGTAGAATGACTTATATTCCTTTGGGTATATACCCAGTAATGGGATTTCTGGGTTGAATGGTACTTTTGTTTTTGGTTTTTGAGGAATTGCCACACTGTTTCCCACAACACTGAACTAATTTAAACTACCACCAGCAATGTATAAGGGTTCCCTTTTCTCTGCAATCTTGTCAGCATCTGTTGTTGTTTGACTTTTTAGTAATAGCCATTCTGATTGGTGTTAGATGGTATTTCATTGTGGTTGATTTGCATTTTTCTAATTATTAGTGATGAACATTTTTCCATGTGCTTGTTGGCTGCATGTATGTCTTCTTTTGAAAAGTGTCTGTTTGCATTCTTTGTCCACTTTGTTTGTTTGTTTTTGTTTACATTTTTGGGTTTTTTTGGTCTGCTCTGATACCCAGGTTGGAGTACAGTGATGTGATCTTGGCTCACTGTAACCTCTGCCTCCTGGGTTGAAGTGATTCTCCTGCCTCATCCTCCCGAGTAGCTGGCATTACAGGTGTGCCACATGCCTGGCTAATTTTTTGTATTTTTAGCAGAGACAGGGTTTTACCATGTTGCCCAGGCTGGTCTAAAACTCCTGGCCTCATGTGATCCACCTGCCTCAGCCTCTCAAAGTGCTGGGATTACAGGTGTGAGCCATTGTGCTTGACCCTTTGTCCACTTTTTAATGTGGTTGTGCAACATTTCTTAGGGCCAGTTCCAACTACAGTTATGCAACCTTTGACTCAAGAGCCCTCACAGGATTTCCTTTAGTGTTTGCTGCATTTTTGCCAATTCCCACAATATTGTTTGAACTGTAACAGTTTTTCCTTCTTTCTTCTTTTTTTTTTTCCACCAACTGGAATCTAAGATTGACTTACAGAAGCAAAGTATGTCTGAAATGATTAATATTCCTCTGAGACTCTATGCGCATCAAGGTTTGTAACCTATTGTGAACTTGTGTGACTATGATTTAATCAGTGCAATTGATCTAAATAGTTTCCACACAAAAGCAGTTGACTGACTATAACGTAATCATGAAAAAGCAACAACTCTGAATTTTATTATATTATATTTATGTGCTCCATTTATTATGGTGGTGTCCTCCACCTCCAAAATGAAATGGCATACCCAAATTAAAAATACACGAAGATATTTTAGTGACAAGAAAACATTTTTATTTTTTAATATCTGCAGAAGGGGCACAAATATTTTATACTGGGAATATTTCGTTTCATTTTTAAAAAATCATAGCGGCAACATTATGCATTTAGAGTCATACTGCAGAGAGCATTATTACTTGCTCTATTTTGACTCCTTCATATTTTCCTTTCTTTTTAGAAGAATATGTGTGTGTGTATGTGTTGTTTTACTGTCTGGAAGATGACAAATTATGTACTTTAGTGACATAAATTACCTGAACAATTTACTGTAGATGCTCCTGGCAGAAAAGGCCACGTCATTCTTGTGTTTCCTTCTTTGCTGCTGTGAGAACACTATGTTCCCTGGAGAGCCTGGTGAGGCCTGGCTGGGCTAAATTCTTTTCACATACATGGTTCACTGCTTGAATACCCAAGAGGCAGAGCTTACTCTCTCACTCTTTCTCTGAGAATGGGTTTACCATTCTTGTGATGGCCCCTTGCATTCTGCTTTTCTGCCTCCAGTAATGTTTGGTATTTGATAATTTGGGAAAAAGGGACCACCAGCTATGCATTTGGATAATTATGAAATAAATGCTGTTTAGGGCAGGCAAAGGTTTCATAAATTCTAGCCTGTGATCAGCTCCCAACCCAAAGAATGCATTTCAATTGTGTTTATCTTTGCTTGCATATCTACAAATAAGACATAAACATAGTTATCAATCATTTGGCACCTTTTAAATGGACACAATCATCCACTGTCTAACTTGCAGTGCTATAAAAGTTTGATGTGCAGTTGTAAGAAGCTCTTTTGTTTTCCTTTAATGGCACCAAATCAGGGATAGTCAAGTGTTTGCAGTCACGATGTCAGTCAAACCTTCAAGTTGCAAAGGTTCAATCTACCTGACCAGAAAGTGGTGGTCCCACATGTTTCTCTATATGCATCCTAATTGTCTATTTCATTAGTCTCCTGGAGGTAATGTGTATGAATACATTAAACATGTCTGGAAGATAATAAATGGAGTTTAAATAGTCTCAACTTTAGGCTTTTTGATTCAAAATATCCCAGGCCTGGCAATGGAGTGAGCAGGATTATCTGCCTTTCTGTCTCACTGCAGTACAGTCATTCTGAATGTTACCTTTGGTGTTGCTCAAACACCAGGCAGTTCACGTGCCCCCAGCTAAGAGAATAGCTGAGAATGACTGTCAGTTTCTCCCTTAGGTGGCCACTCAGTCCCAAATTTCCCATTTCTATGACTAATACCAGCATCTTTAATGTGACATTGAACACCTCGACCTCCTTCATCTTCTCTTTCTCATGTTCATTACTACCATTACTAATTGTACCTGGTTACTGCCACCTACAATTGGGTACATGTCTGGATTGGGAAAGCAGCCTCCTAATCATTTCCCTACATCCAGTCTTCCTCTCTGCTTTCTGCACAGCTGCCAGAAAAAGCTCCGGCATATGCTGTTTGCAGCACATCCAGCGATTCATCACCAAAAACTAAAGCCTATTACTTAAGGTCTCCAACAACTGGCTTACTTTTTAACTTCTCTCTTTCCCCTGTTATTTTCACCTTTCTGTATCCAACTCAATATGCTTTCATCTCACTTGGTAAGTGTTGCTAGATGTTTGCCCTTACATTTTTGCACGAATCTTTGCACCAATCTGGAATATTCTCTTCCCTTTTCTCTCTGCATCTCTCAAGACCTGAACTCATGATCCATGAAACCATTCTCCTTTAATTAGGCTACCATTCTGATTACTTCTTCATTTTGCTTTCCCTGTCCCCTGTACATTTTTAGTCTATTGAAATTTGAGTCAAAATTAAGTAATTTTGAGCCCAACGATATTTTGTTTTATAATTATTCACAACATGTTTCCAGTGCATTTGGAATGTACCTCAATCAAACTTTACAATGTACCTCCATCATCTACATGATAAAGAAATCTCTTAAAGTCTGATAATATGTCATCTACTGTTTTTTTACACTACCCATATACCATTCTTCTATTCAGCCTTCATTCAACAAATGTTCATGAGCATATAGGGGCTGCAGATACAGCAGGAGTGAGAAAGATAGGCCCAGTTCTTGCCCTCAAGAGCCAGTGTGGAGCGGGCACATCCAATCAATATCCCTGAGACCCAAAGGGAATATTCGGCACATGATTTTCAAAGGAACAAAAAGAGCATGTGTGATAACTTCACAAGTAGGAGCCAAAACAAATTCTGAATCATACCTAACGGCAAGAGAAATGAGAAAATTGTATCCAATTATTTATTTTGAAAAGCTATGGGATGCAACAATACAATTAGAAAATCACATGTCAGTCACTGGACACAGGCATCTGCCAGATTCTGCTGACCTCCTATAGCCTCACAAAATAGTAGGACCAGTGTCCGAGGGGTGTGGGGGCTGAAAATACTCTACATTTGATCTGGGTTATGGCTACGTGGGTGTGTATATATGCAAAAATTCAAGCCAGGTGCCATGGCATGCACCTGTAGTTTCAGCTATGTTGCCCAGGCTGGTCTTGAACTCTTAGGCTCAAGGATCCTTGAGGATCGCTTGAACCTAAGAGTTCAAGACCAATCAAGACCAGCCTGGGCAGTATAGTAAGATCTCATCTCAAAAACCAGCAAACCAACAAATTCATCAAATTGTACCAATGTTTTACCTCAACAAATACTTTTTTTAATTGAAAAATAAATGGTAAGAAGGGGAAAAAAGCACACACTTGGCTTTGGCCAAGTCTTCTTATTTATTGTTATTTTTATTTTGTGGGCATGAAGTGAGCATGAAGCCATCTGAATGAATTCTTCCTTCCTCCTGGGCATGTGAGCCTTGGGGTGAGTCAGCGAGTCTTAGGATGCTGAAGGGTTGGTATAAAGCAACCTTCAACCTGAAGATCAATAAACTGGCTATACCGTAGAACCACTTGGATGGAGCATCTCAAAAGAAATACCAATGCATGAGCCCCCACCCTCAGAGATCAGATTCAACTGGTCTGGGATGGGGCCCTGTATCAGTATTTAGAAAAGATACCACCACATCTGGCTTTTTTTTTTTTTAAGATACAGTCTCACTCTGTCACTCAGGCTGAAGTGCAGTGGTACAATGTCAGCTCACTGCAACTTCCAACTCCCGGTTCAAGTGGTTCTCATGCCTCAGCCTCCTGAGTAGCTGGGATTACAGGCATGTATCACCACACCCAACTAATTTTTTCTATTTTTAGTAGAGACAGGGTTTCACTATGTTGGCCAGGCTGGTCTCAAACTCCTGTCCTCAAGTAATCTACCCACCTTGGCCCCTCAAAGTGCTGGGATTGCAAGTGTGAGCCACTGCACCTGGCCTCACACCTGGCTTAAGAAAAAATCTGTAGAGACGAGATCTCACTATATTGCCCAGGCTGGTCTCAAACTCCTGAGCTCAAGTGGTCCTCCCACTTTGGTTTCCCAAATTGTTGGGATTATGGACATTAGCCACTGCCCCTGGCCAGTTTTTTCTTGATATGAATAAACAATGTTGATGACCCTCCTGGGCCCCATTCCCTATTCCCTATTCTCCTCTTCCCCGGTGTGTCCCTATCTCCCCGTAGAGAAGATCTGTCACTTGCGTTAATACTTCTGACTCAACCGACTTCACTCTGGCACACTTCCACATTAAAATATAATAATTCAAAACTCCAGAAAAATGAGAAAAAAATTGTCAGAAAAAGACTATTGAAGAAACTGATTGTATCTTGAAGCATCCATTTGAGAAAAGGCATTCATCAGATCTTTGAAAGCTGGCTTAAGACTTTAAGACTACTAAGCAATACATGCACTGTCCAATTGACTTGCCCTTAGGCTTCTCTATAATGGTAACTTGAAACCTACGTGAAACTTGTAAGACATTGAATAAATGTCTGTTTTAATGGCTTCTTTTCTGTCCACAGGAAATTTATTAGTGAGATCACCATTTAAAAGCAAATGTGAACAACCTTCTCAGAAATCTATCACTCAGATGCACTGAACATCGTTCTTTGCTTACTGTTTTTTATCATTTTCTTTTCTTTCTTCTTCTTCTTCTTTTTTTTTTTTAAGTAATCAGGGACATTCCTGCATTCATGTATGATGACTTTTTAAAACATACCACTTTCGGTCTGGAGAGTCATATAAGTTTTAGCTGGATGATCATGCTGTTTTTAAAAAGAGTACACAGCTTATTCACATAAAAAAGGAAGGTATATCTATAAGGCTCTGTGCCAATATGGTTGGATAAGAGTACGTAGATGAGAGATTCGTTTAGATTAGACCAACCTTATTTTAGGGTTGGCCAACATGGAAATTAAGTTACAGTAGAGCCCTGGTGCTGAGTAATACTCCAAATACAGCTCTGTTCTGTTGTGGAGAAGAGATAGTATGGAGAATATTTCTCTATATGTCCTAATCCTTCCTTTCTGACTTAGAGGAACAATTGTTTCACTTACCTTTCCAAAGCTAGACTCCTTATTTTTATTCTCTGCCTTCTGCCGTCTTACCTCCTCCAGGAACTTGCTGTCTCATTCAGCCCCTTTCTTTATCCTCTTCAATTTTTTTTTACCTCCATTGAGGCTTTAATCTCTGCTGAAGACCTGAACAATCTACTTTTCTTTGAAGAAAAAGAAAACAAACACAAACACATACCAAACAGATAAGCTGATGACTGATCATGGGGACCCTTCAAGTTTTCATTTATTTAATCCCTTTCATTTGGTACCAAATATCTGAACCAACTTGTCCAAGCTCTCTGAGTTCTCCACATCATTTCCTATCAGTGACTGCTCTTTTATTAAAATTCTCTTTTCTCTTAGTCTCTGGATCATGTCACAATTCTGGTTCTTATCTTTCCCTTGACTACTTTCACATTTTCTTTATTGGCATTTCCTTCTCTTCCCACCTCCTAAATGCAAGGATCACTATTTTGTCTCTTTTAATAGAGATGAGATCTCACTCTGTCACCCAGGCTGCAATGCAATGGCACAATCAGAGTTCATTGTAGCCTTGGACTCCTGGGCTCAAGCTATCCTCTTGCCTCAGCCTCTGGAGTAGCTGGGACTATAGGCACATGCCACATGCTAGCTAAGTTTTCTTTTAATTTCTAGAGATGAGATCTCACTCTGTTGCCCAGTCTGGTCTCAAACTCTTGGCCTCAAGTAATCCTCCTGCCTTGGCTTCCCAAAATGCTGGGATAACAGCTGTGAGCCACCACCTCTGGCCCAGGAATCTAGATTTTACTTTTACTTTTACTTTTACTTTTGTCTTTTTACATACTCTTCACCCAAGAGCTCATTCATTCTCATAATTTCTACTGTCCACTCTTAGTGGAATTCTTTCAAGACTGTCTCTAGTCCTGACAGCCCTTCGCAAGAGCTAATCTCACTTCTTCAATCATCTTTTAAATAGCTTTATTTAAATGATCCTCTGCTTCCTACCAGAATTCACAAACTCCTGCCTCATACAGTAGCTCCTTAAAGTCTTCATTTTGGCAAATGGTGCTATCTGTCTTCCCGGCAGCCAGGTTCAGAATCTTTGAGGCAACTTGCTCTCTAGTCTTGCTTGACTTCTGTGACCAATTAATTGCGTGTCAATTACTCATTTTTCTAAAACTTCGCTCTCATTTTCCTTTTATTTCAACTTTCGTTGTGCGACCAAATTCTGACCCTTATCACATCTGGTCATTACTATTGCAGTGACCTCCTTGCTGATCCTACCGTCTACTGCTCTTACCTATTCATACATTTTAGACAACACAGCTGAGTTGTTCTTGAACATTGTCATTTGTATACTGTCCCTTAAGTTGAATTGTGAACACAGTAAAGCTTTAAACCAAATGCACACATTTTAGATATTCAACAAATGTTTGTTCATCCACTTATTCATTCATCCAAGCAATATTTGTAAAGTTGCCAACTGTTTGACAAGCTCTGTTAGGTGACGGAGTATACGTGTGAATAAAATGTGGTCCATAAGCGTAAATGTTCTTGTGTTTTCCTTGCTGAATAAATGAACATAAGGAGGAAGGCAAAGCAAGTGTCCAAGGATATGGTACTATTTGAGTAGTGTTGGGAAAGCATGAGTTTTGCATGCTTTCCCAACACCATGAGGTATCAGTTTGAATCTAAGGATTGTATTGTACCAGTTCCATGACTGCAGTCTACCAAGCAGGAATGTTTATTAGCTGGGGTTGTTTAAGAAGCAGAAGCCAAGATAACAGATTTATTGGAAGAAACACCCATGAAGTTTAAAGGAAAAAGGAGGAGTAAGTAGGGAGCCCCTTAGGCCATGATGTTGGTCTGACCCCTATGAAGGGAAGAAGGAAGGAAGAAGTGTTGGCTAGGGGAACTCTAAGATTCCAGAGCAGTTGCAGGAAAGTTTTGGCCAGGTTGATGGGAGTCCTCTAGCCAAAGTGGCAAGAAGACCTGCATCTCACAAAAATAGCATCTGTGCTCAGCCACTGGGTAAGAGCAGTTTGGAGGAAGTGTGGTTCTGAGAATGAGGTTGGGGATCCAGAAGTCAGTGACTGGGCCAGCATTCAGGTGAGCTCCCTGCAGCAGGACACCTGAGAAGCACACCATGCATTTGACTGATACCAACAGAAACTTCAGCTGACACGTGCCACAATAAAGAGTTAACAAAGTTTCTCTGTAAAGGTACAGATAGTAAATCTTTTAGGCTTTCTGGGCTGTATAACTCTTGCAGCCCAAGAGCTGCCATTGACATGAATGAATAGGCCTGACTATGTTCCAATAAAACTTTATTTACAAAACCAGGCAGGGTGCCAGAATTTGCCTGTGGGGCATAGTTTGCTGACACCTAGTTTAAGAAAATAAGGTGCTGTTTTCCTTACACAGTGGGATGTCTGGAGGTAAGAGAGTGCAGGTGAAACTTCAGTGGCTCTATATGACATAAGACTTCCTTCTGTACTTTTGCTCATGTATTCTCATCCTTTTTAAAGACAGGAATGACTCCTCTGATGCCTGTCTCTTATTTAAGAAGCCAAATTATTTCCCTCAAATCTCCTAACATTAAAGAACTAATTAATTAATTAGTGAAATATTTATTGAGAAGCTACTACAGGCCAGGTATTTTTCTAAATGCTCTGGCAGTTAACAGAACAGAACAAAATCTTTGCTGAAATGAAAGTGACACTCTAGTGGGAAGTGGAGAAAGACAGTAAACAAGATAAATTGTGAAATATGTAGTAGTAGATGATGATAGATGCTATAGACAAAATAAATCCAGGAAGAAGGGAGGCTGTTCCAGGTGGTGGTAGTGGGGAGAGGTTGCATTTTTAATAGAATGAAAAGCTGTTACCGAGAAGGTGACATTGGAATAAAGACAAGAAGGTGTTAAGAGTAAACCATGCAAATAAATTGGGCAAATATTTTCCTGGGAGGAGGACAGTGTATCAAATGCAAAGGTCTGATGCAAGAAGATTAGCGTAGCTGAAGCAGAGGGAGTTGGGGGCATGGGGGAGGAGAAAGTGAGGGGGCCATGTCCTGTAGAGCCTTCTGAGCTTCTGAATGACTTTGGCTTCTACTCTGAGTGAGATAAGAAGCCATGAGACTGTAGTGAGCAGAGGAGGGACACCATCTGATTTACATTTAACAGACTCACTCTGGGTACTGTGTTGAGACCACATGGGAGGGAGTGGCAGGATGGAAACGTGGAGACCCATTAGGAGGCTTCTAAGCTAGAAATGCTGGTGACTTGGACCAGTATGGCAGCAGTAGAGCTAGCAGAGACCAAGGATTGATTGATGATATAGGACAAGCTGTTGCTTGGTCTCAAACAGTGGCCCACAGGCTGCATGTGGCCCAGGATGACTTTGAATACAGCCCAACACAAATCAATAAGCTTTCTTAAAATATTATGAGATGTTTTTGTGATTTTTAAAAACTCATCAGCCATTGTTAGTGTATTTATGAGTGATCGAAGGCAATGCTTCTTCCATTGTGGCCCAGGGAAGCCAAAAGATTGGTTACTCTTGATGTAGAGTGTGACAGAAAGAGGGGCAAGGGTGGCTGAGTTTGCAGTCCTGTGCACCTGGAACAATGAGTTGCCCTTTACTTGCATGACAAGAACAAACAGAGGTAGCTATAGCCAGGAAGTACAGGACAACAGAAGTGGATATGTTAGGCTGAGGTTCTTAGTAGCTACCCAAATAGGGATGTTGAGTAAGCAGTTGGATACTTAAGTTCTGATATAGACTAGAAGTCCAGGCCATAGATGTAAATTTAGCAGTCTTCTGCATACATATATATGTCATGAGTTAGAATTTTGTCATGTAGTCAGGCCATCTATAGCTGCAAAGAAGGCAGAGAAGGCGAATATGCACCATTTCCAACTTCCATTGAGAAAGGCAGCAGAGAGAAAAGGATGGGAAGGTCTGCTGGGTCATTCAACCAACAATGTCTGTATTACCTAACATCTCAGCTCTTCCTGTACAAAATGAGAATAATAAAGTCTACTTTATATGATTATGGTCAAAATGACATGAGATAAACTATAGAAACAGGCCAGGAGCCATGGCTCACGCCTGTAATCCCAACACTTTGGGAGGCCGAGGCAGGCAGATCACCTGAGGTTAGGAGTTCGAGACCAGTCTGACCAACATGGTGAAACCCCATCTCTACTGAAAATACAAAATTAGCTGGGCATGGAGGCGCATGCCTGTAATCCCAGCTACTCTGGAGGCTGAGGCAGGAGAATCGCTTGAACCCACGAGTCGGAGGTTCCGGTGAGCCAAGACTGCACCATGGCCCTCCAGCCTGAGCAACAAGAGCAGAAACTCCATCTCAAAAAAAAAAAAAAAAAAAAAAAAAAAAAAAAAAAAGAAACATAGCTCCTGGCATAATAGGACCTTTAAATATAGAAGTTCCCCTTTCTTTCCTTTCTGTGACCTGAGATATGTCATGGAAAGTCCTTCTTTAGCTTGCCCCAAATACTTATTTTTGGACTTCCTCATTGAATGAAGTGGTGACATTGTTATTTTTATAATCACTACTGTCACAAAAAACAGGAACTTTTTCTTGTTCCCCAAAACCACAGCTTTTCCAGAGCCTCACTGATCAAACTGGGCTCTTGCCTCTCAGTCCCACTTTCTTTTTATCTCAGGGGTTTTGTTTTTAATTTGACGTTTCAGTTTCTGTGCATAACCATGGTAGAAGGATTTCCAGATTCTTGGTAATCATTAACCAACCCAAGACAGGCATGGCCCTGCCCTGCCTCCCCCTCAGCTGAGGCCTTGCTGGAGAATGTCTGGGAAGGGCATTCACAGAGCACGGAGACGTCCAAAGCCACATGGAGGGCACCTGGTGAAAGGCCAAGTGAGGGCTGAGTGTGGCCACGCCATGAGACAAGGTTGAAGAGAGCCTAATGCCATCTGAGGAAAAGGAACTCTAAAGAAGCTATTCTCAGAGAAATGGAACGTTCACCCCCAAATCTGGCTGAGCACTGTGCAGTAGCCTTCTTAGGCTCCTTCTCAGCCTTATCGGTTAACTTGATATTTACTTTACCCTCCCTCCTCCCTGTGCAGGGAGAAGGCCAAGAAGTTAATGCCTGTAGAGGTGGCCATAAAATCTTAACTCTTAGATAATATCGTTTTAACATGCTTTGTAGTGGGAAAACAATAAATATTTTAAAATGTGTTTGTCTGTGTTTCCAGACTTAGTGGCCAACCCGCGTGGGTGGTGTGTGTGTGTGTGTGTGTGCATTTGTGTGTGAAAGAGAGAGAGAGAGAGTCTGCTGGGCCTGCTATAACAAAATACCAGACTGGGTGTCCTATATAACAGAAATTTATCTTATAGTTCTGGAGGCTGGAAGTTCAAGATCAAGGTGTTGGCAGGTTTGGTTTTTCCTGGGGCCTCTCTCCTTGGCTTGTAGATGCCATCTTCTCCTGTGTTCTCACAAGATCTTCCCTCTGTGTATGTCTGTGTCTTACATCTCCCGTTTGTATAAGGAGACCAATTGTCATGGATTTGGACCCACACATATAGCCTCATTTTACCTTAATTATCTCTTTACAGGTTCTGTCTCCAAATACAGTCACCTTCTGAGGTACTGAGCATTAGAACTTTAATATATGAATCTTAGAGGGACACAGTTTAGCCCACAACAGTGTGTGTAACAGTATATATATGCACACATACATATACACATAACATATACACAGACATATATACAGACACACATGTATGCAGACACACACTGTTATGTGTATGTATACATACTGTCATATATAATATGTAAAATACATATTATATATAATAAACATATAATATATATTATGTAGATTTTTATGTTTACTTCTTATACACACACATCCACACAATTCTGAGATGCTGTCCAATTGTGCTTGAAACTTCCTCCTGTCTATAGAAATACCAAGCCCCTTCCTGGCTTGGGTAGCTTTCCCCATAAAGTAGACCTCACATTTCTCTGCTCTTCCAGAGGCTTGTTGTCTGCATTAGTTAATCTTTGCAAAATTCTCTGAAGGGCAGGCTCCCTTAACTTTCTAACCTCGCCATGCCTGTTAAGTAGGAACGGAATGGAGGCACTCTGCTCCGGGGAAACTTCACCAGTGGAGCCTGTAGGTGGAATCTCAAAGCAAAAATGCCTCCCGGGTGGGAGCTGGAAGGGGTGAGCGGACTCCCTGCTTTTGTTTCTCTGGAATTCCTTTAGCAGAAAGCAGGAAAAGTGCCCACAGCAGGGGACTCTCACAGGGTAGACTTCTGTTTAGGCTGAGGAAGCAGGGATCCAGCCAAAGACCAGGAAAACACCATGCTTCTGGGTTAAAGATAAACCAAGAAGGTATTTTAAAAGCGAGCTGCTGGTCCAGCGGGAACAATAGATAAGTTAAAGGCCTGGGGATGAAGCCAATTTCATCTCTGACTACTGTTGTTAGAAAACTATAAATGACATAAAAATTGGCCACAGTGGTCCACTTGAAAAGTTTTTCCAGACAATCTTAACTTTCCCCTTGGTTTATGGTCAAAATGGACAGAGAGAACTTATCTTTCCCAACTGTCCACACTTCACTCATTTGAGGTGACTTCTCTACTTGTCGTTTGCAAACTGGTCAACGTGTGTGTATGTGAGAGTGTGTGTGTGTGTGAGAGTGTCTGTGTGTGTGTGTTTTGAGATGGAGTCTCATTCTGTCATCCAGGCTAGAGTGCAGTGGCACAATCTTGACTCACTGCAACCTCTGTCTCCCAGGCTTGAGAGATCCTTCTGCCTCAGCCTCCTGAGTAGCTGGGACCACAGCCACGTGGCTCCACATCCTGATAATTTTTGTATTTTTGATAAAGACAGGGTTTCACCATGTTGCCCAGGCTGGTCTCAAACTCCTGAGCTCAAGTGATCCACCCGCCTTGGCCTCTCCAAGTGCTGGGATTATAGGCATGAGACACCACACCCGTCCTATTTTTTTACTCAGATATGGGTACTAATTTGTTTGCGTTCTTGCTACTCAGGGTAGCAAGCATGAGCCTCTAGCAGAAGCACCTCCTGGGGGTTTGTGACAAATGCAGAATCTCAGGTCCTACTCAGACCTAACCTGCATTTTATCAGGACCCCTATTTTTATTAAACATTGAGAATCAGTGTTGTAAGGCCCTAATGCCCCGATAGCAACTCTTCTGAAAAGGGGAGACCACCTCCAAAAGTGCAGTACTCTTACTATATGGGATTGTTTTCATATGGTACCCGATGTTGAGTACATGATAAGCAAATAAATGCGTTTTGATCATTGATAGGTCCACTTTCTTCCTGCTTTTTAGTCTGCACATTTGTGGTTTTAGTATTTATCTAATTACATTTTTTTAACGTGCTGCTATCATGGGTCACTAACTTGAGTTTCTGTGCTTTAATTTTGTCTTCTATAAAATGGAATTTAAAATAGTATGTGTCTCATAATATTCTTGAAAGCTGTGTATGAGTTAATACCTGTGAAGCCCTTCATGTCCTGCCTGACACATTACAAGAGTTCAATAAATGTTAGCTAAAAGCACACAGCAGGACCTCCATAAATGCTTATGCTATAATACTCCTATCAGCTGAGAATTGCTATGTTTTCCTTGAATGTGTTATCTCATTTCTCCCCACCCATTTGCATGTTACCTTCCTTATTGCTGTTTAGTTTTCTTGAAGAAACCTTAAAAGACAACCATTGTTTTCTCGTTACATTGCATAACACAATGCTTAGCATATAGGGGATTCTTGGTCAGTATTGTGGAATTATCTTTGTTCATGCACACAACTGCTTTGATAGCAAAGACTGATTTTACTTGTTTGATATTTTTTCCACTGCTGCAATGACTAAATTGGCTATACTTCTTCATTCACTCATTTGACAAATTTTGAGGTGCATACTACATGACAAATTCTGTTCTAGGTGCTATAAATATGGCAAGAAGAAATCAAAATCTCTGCTCTTAAACAGATAATTTCTAATGAAAGGAGGCAGATAGTAAGGAAGTTCATATGATACATAATGTGATCACGTGCTACAGGTATAAAATCAAGCATGATAAAGGGGAAAGGAGATGCTGGATGGAAATTGATATTTTACAAAAAGTGATTGGGAAGGTTTTGCTGATCAGGGAGCACTTGAGAAGACACCACTAGGCAAGAGGTAGCAAACTATTTAGCTAACGGCAGGGTAAGAGCTTGCTTGGCATGTCTAGGAGTCGCTAGGAGGCCGCTGTGGCTGAAGCAGAGTGAGAAAATAGAAGCATGGCAGTAGGTGGGGGAGGGGATGGAGTTACACAGGTACAGGGTGGGGCATGGCTGCCAAGGTTGTGTGGGAACTTGTTGGTCATTAAAAGGCTTTGACCACTAGAAGATTTTAAGCAGAGGAGGGGCGTATATTTTAAAATGATCACTCTTATTGTCCTATGGAGAAATAAGGGGGCAAATATTGAAGCAAGTAGATCACATTGGATGTGACTAAAATAATCAAGGGGAGAGATGTTGATGGCTTGACATAGGACAGCAGAGGTAAAAGTGCCAATAAATCATCAGTTACATTCAGGATATATTTTAAAGATAGAGCCTATGAAGTTTACTGCTTAATTAAATGTTGTGAGGTTGGGGAATAAGGGAAAGAGAGGAGCCAAAGATGATTCTAAGGTCTTTGGCCCAAGTCACTGCAAAAATTGAGTTGTTGTTTAATGGGATTGGGGAAAAGAAAAGAGTAGGTTTGAGAGGAAAATTGAGCATCTGGATTTGGACACAGTAAGTTGAATTTGCTCAGTTGACATCCAAGTGGAGATGTCAAGTAAGGAGGAGGATGTACAGGTTAAAGTTCAGAGGAGATGGTTAGAGCCATGAAATTGTATGAGATCACCTAGGGGGTGAGGGTAGGCAGAGAGAGAAGAGTGTGGGGGTATTTGCAAATTGAAAGTTAGAGCTGATGAAGAGGAAGCAGCAAAAGAGATGCGGAAGCTGTCCAAAATCTAGAAGAAGACCTAAGAGTCCAGTAAGCCAAATAGTGTTTTGACTTTTGCTAGTTTGCACATGATGAATATTGAGAATTGATCATTAGATTTAGTGATGAAGAAGTCTCTTGTAACCTTGATACACATAGTTAACATGAGTGGTGGGGACAAAAACCAGATTAGATTTGGGTCAAAAAGGAATAAAGAAGAAAAGTAGAGATAAGGTGAATAAACAAATCTTTTGAAAGTCCTTTGAAAAGTTTTGCTCTAAAGAGAAGCAGAGAAATTAGGTGGTCATGGAGAGAGATGAGGAGGGCAAAGGAGCATTAAAAAGATGGGAGGCTTTATAATGTGTTGACATATTGATGGGAATTCTCTAACAGGGAGGAGAGACAATGATGCAGGAGAGAGGGCTCACTCCTCGAGATGATAGGAGGGGGTGGGATCTAACGCCTAAGTGTCATCGTTGCTGTTGGTTAGCAGTAATGACAGCGTATCTGTGGCAAAACAGAGAAAAAGCAGAATGTACGGATTGGCACAGATATCAGTTGTTGGGTAAAGGTGATGGTGGCAAAATGGGGGGTTTCTCTTTAATTTCTACTTAAGAAAATTGAAATAGGGAGATAAGGAAGAGAGATGAGGCATTTTAGAAGAAAGAAGATGGGAAATAAACATCAAAGATGGTGGGAGAGAGTGGGGTGTGAACACACGGTAACTCTGATGGGCAGTATTCAGGTCCACGTGAGGCTTGTGGTCATGAATTTAAAGTGGAACCAGGGAGCATCTTAGTGTGTTTTTCTTTGGTCTCTTGCCCCAGTCCACGTGCAGGTGTGGAACTCATCAAGAGTTGTAACTTACACAGCTGTACTCATGGGTGGGCACCATGTACACACAACCATTGCAGGGACCGCATTTCCAGCTCTTTAGGAAGCCCACAGAAGAAGTACACTAAATACAAGTTATTGAGGAAAATCATTTATCCCCAAAGAATATGCTGTTTCCTTGATATTCAGTTATTCAGTTCACATTGAATTTTGACATTCTTATTTTCAAAGACATTTATATGTGAAAAAGTGATATGTATTTATGCGTTCTTCAGCCCATGTAATTCTTCAGTTCTGCTTAGGCGCATTTAGCCAAGCCATCTTCGTGACCCTTAAAACACGGTAACTTTGTTTAGTGCCTACACTTCAGAATGGGCAGCTTCCAACTAGAAAGTTGTTCATTCTACTGAGTCGGTAGTGTGTTGAAGAGCCAGAAAGGGTAAATGCAGCTATTTTTGGGGTTCATGGTATCTCTCCCATGCCAGGATATTGCTTATTTTATTACGAAAAATAAAAATCTTTTGTTTTTCCCACAAGGTTGAGGAAGCCCTTAAAGATTGATTTGTGTCATCCAAATTTCCCTTCTTGCCCCTTTCTCCAGTGTCAATTTACGTTATTACCCAACTTGCATGACTGTTTCTTACCTCGTGTAGCAGTATTTCGAAGAGGCCTTGAAAGCTGAGGGCCCTGGCAAGGAGGAAATGAATGAACCTTATTGTCCTAAAAATCTTTTGCAACCTCCTGTGGTGAGTGCAGGGGTTGCTCTGCGCTTCTCAGTTCTCCTCGGGCCACTCTTGGGCAATGGGAAGCTGACTGTGCCCATGGTCACTAATGGTCCTTGACACAGTGTTTGTGTTGAACTCTCCAATGTACTCACGCATTGTTGGCTGTTATTGCTTGCGACGCACAGGTGCAGGAAGTACCCAGGGGCCTTCCCCTCAGATCTGTGCTATGCACATCTTCCATTCGATCACACCCTGTACTCTTTCACACACCCCCCACCCCACCCCCCAAGTCTTCCCTGATAATGCCAGGGCAGGGACATTCTGTTCTGAGCTCATTAGTCAAGAATGTCACCAGACTGTCCTGAAGAGGGTTTTCTCTGGTGTGGGCAATCTGTGGTTGGGAAAGAAAATCTGAAAATCATGCCATCTTTCCATGAGTCCAACTCAGGGTTGCTTTCCCTCACCTGTGTCCAGTCACTAGCGAGATCTCCTTCCAACTCCAGGGAATTCACAAAAATGCCCAAATTAGTGGCTCCCTGACAGACAGAAGAATTTAATTGGTCCCTGGAATAGTGATCCTTGAATTCATTTCTCCGAATGGTTCATGAATTTGCTTCATTTTTCTGGGAAACGTAGCCCTTCCAGTGCACTCATTTGGAGGAGGGTAGCATTCGTGCCTGCCTGCAGCCTGTTTGCAGGAATCTCTGGGAAATCTACAGTGTCAAGCGTTTGATTCACAAATACTCATCAAGTGTTTACCCTTTGCCAGGCGCTGTTCTTCAGATAAGTGGTTCTCAAATTTTACTGCATTTTAGAATCCCCTGGGAGCTTAACAAAAATCCTGATGTCCAAGTTACATTCCATACCAAATAAGCCTCTGGGGATGGGACCCAGGCATCAGGATTCTTTGAAGCTCTCCAGGTGATTTCAATGTGCACCCACAGTTGGAACCTATGCTTTTTGACAGTGCTCCTCAACTTTAATATGAAAACAAGTTACCTGGGGATCTTGTTAAAATGCAAATTTTGATTCATTTGGTCTGGGGTGGGGCCTGGGATTCAGCATTTCTCTAAAGCTCCCAGGGAATCCTGATGTTGCTGCTCTACAGACCACATTTTGAGTAACAAGCAACAAAGTTCCTTTATTCCCATATGTGTCCAACTTTTCCGGCTCAGAGCCTCCACACATGCCATTCCTTTTTCCCTGAAACTACCTCCCTGGAACTCACAGCCAAGATACCTCTCCATCCTTTGGTCCTCCAGGTTTACCTCCCCACCCAACATAATCTCTACCTTCTTTCTCTGTAATTCTATATCACTGTGTGCTTACTTGTTAGAATTATCACAACTCATAATTATTTATTCATTTTCTTGTTTCCTTGTTTTCTCAATGATCTCTCCACTAGTGCAAGTGTCAAGAAGCCAGGAACCATGTCTATTTTCTTCTCTACGAGTTCTGTTCAGTACCTAATTCAATGACTAATGCAGAGCAGGAATTTGACAGATGCCTGTTGAATGGATGACAATAGGGGATTTTGGACAGTTGGATTAATTTTTCCATTTAAGGTAAGACAAGTAAGGTAAGACAAGAAATCACCTGGAGAGCTTCAAAAAATCCTGATGCCTGGGTCCCATCCCCAGAGACTTATTTGGTATGGACCGTAATTTGGTAATAAAAGTAACAAAAGTAACAGAAGAGAGAATCTTTGAGCATGTCTTACCGGGCCCTTTTCCTGACATGATTGTTGACAGAAGTATGGTATAGCTCAAGAAGCTCAGATCCCTTTCTAAGAGAGCTTCAAGAAGAACACTAGTAAAATCTACTGCATTGCCTAGGGAAGGTGCCCTGTTCTTACGAAAGGATGAATCATCAGTTTCCCAGTGTTGTCTTTTCAGGTCATTGCAGCTCACTAAAATAGCACCCAAGGTAAATAATCAACAGAGAAGTACCATAAATGTCTCAGCAATTGAGTTAACCTTGGAGCTGCTTCTTTACTAACCTGATACTATATCTGAGGCCTTAGCTCCCAAGGGCAGGATCTTATCGTTTGCCAAATCTGGGACTTAGATGTCAAGCACACCAAGAATCTTGTTTAACACCTCATTTTAAATTTAATTGGTGAAAATACACATGCACAAAAAGTCGTATTGATTTTCCATGGTCGGTGCAGAGGTCAGATGTGATAGTGTAAAGGCTTTGTGCATTACTGGCAAGGGACCATGACGAAGCCAACTGAAGTAATCTAGTGGGATTAAGAGAAGAGATACAACCTTTGTCAAGTCTCACAAAAGCCCAGAATGGGAAACAAGGTGCTATTCATGTGTGCCTTATTTTCGAGAAAACAAAGGCACAGAAGGACAGACCCATTGCCTAAAGTCACCCAGCAAGTTCAGGCTGGGAAACTAGGAAGAAGAATAGCACCAGAGCATCTCTGTCCCCATCAGAGGCTTCAAGCCACTCAGCCATACGGTTTCTCTCTTCCTAAATTCAGAAAGGCATTTATGCATTATATTGTTTTAAATTTTTCTAAATGGGATGTGATAGAATAACAGGTCTGTTTCAAGCATATACATCCTGAAGATAATGAATGTTTGTGCTTGCCTTGTGTATTTATTTAGTTTTCATTTAGAAAAATCAGCTGTTACCATTGACCTTCTCCTTGGTGCTGGGATGCCCACGGGCTGTGGATACTGGTGTGTGCATGTTAGTGACACCTCCCTTTACACGTTGTAGTATAGTAAACAGAAAAATGGCCAGAAGGCACTGGGGTGGTATTTAGGGACAGGACACATGCCATCTATGTGTTTGGAGATTCCATTTGTATTAGGGCCACGGCATTATTTAATATGATCCACACATATCTAGGGAAACTTTTGGTGAGATTATCCATCTCTCGCTCACATTCCAGGGTCTGGAAGTCTCTATAATGTCTAGGGTGTAGATATTCTGTGTGGTTAAAAACCTCTAAGCAAAAATATAAATCAGTAAGAGTAGATGAGCGCTGGAGAAAGTTTCATTTTGGCCAATCAGTTCTAACCCTAAGAAACAGGGATAAAATCCATTCTGTTGTGGGCTCCTGAAGAATCTATGAGGAACAGGAGTTTCATCAGGGTATAATATCTCACAAAGCTGGCAGAACTGAAGAAGCTGCCTTGAGAAATCACAGAAGTCATAGGATCTCAGCTTTGGATACCACACGGGGATTCTTCTCACCTAACACAGGTGTCCTTGGAGAGCATTCCTGCAGCACTGTGATTGAGGAAGAGCTCAGATCTCTGGGAAGAGTTGTCCTTTGTTGGTTCTAATTTTAAAGTAGGTATTCCTTAATTTAAGCCTATGTCAGTATCACTGTAAGCTCCACACATTTGTCTTAGTTCTCACCTCTAAAGCTATACATACATATATATATATATGTTATGTCAGAACAATCCTTCTTCTGGCTATTGCATGTCCCTTACAGCAGTAGAGCTGAATTAATAAGTTTAAAAAGAAAAGGCTCCTTCTTCCCAACAACAGTCCTCTGGAAGCTTAGACATAGATATTAAGAATCGGTTTATTTAGTATTCTCTTCAACACTTGGAATATGAACACAACTACTTGTTTCTTGTATGATATGTTTCTAGACCCCTCATGCTAGCTGTCCTTCATTCATTCACTTATTCATCAGGAATTCACTGATTCACACAAAGCTCAGCGGATTTTCTGAAATACACAGAACATGGGAGGACTGTTACCTCCCTTGTGCCACCAACAAAGCAGGCCCATTGTGAGTTAGCTTCTTCATTAACAGCTGCATCATACAGTCCTGATCTGCTTCTAGCTGAGCCCACCTTTTGCTGGCTGTGAGCAGGAAAACATCTGTCAAAAGGTTCATTATAGTTATCTCCAAATACAGTTTAAGACTGTCTTGAAAGAGAGTGGCAGTAGATCCAATAGAAGCTGCTGGAAAGAAGCAGATTAACTCTGAGGAAACAGGCAAGGAGCTAGAGTTTGAAACAGGCAGTGGATTGTGCTGTGAGGTAGCAGGTTTCCCTTCACTGGAATTTTTCAGATGTTCAGGGTCTTCCCCCCACTGGCAGCATGAACTACAAGATTTGATTCAATTCTTAAGAGTTTGTGATTTTAGTGGTCCTTCTGTCTTTAGACTTGTACATTTTTTTCCCCCTGATAATTTGGTCTTGTTTTCACTAGGTGTAGGGAATAAGCCCTCTATCTGCCACACCTCTAGGTAAAGTAAGCAGCCCATTCTTTGCCCCATGGAGCCATCCATGTATGACTGAGGCAGGGATTTTACTCAGTTCCAGGTTCTAAGAGCTTCACATGCTTTTAGTCTTGCTGTTCTTCTAAGAGTTTTAGAGCTTTATGTCTTACGTTTACTTATTCATTAAGAGACAAGATCTCACTCTCACCCAGACTGGAGTGCAGTGGCATGATGATGGCTCACTGCAGCATCAACCTCCTGAGCTCAAGCAATCCTCCCACCTCAGCCTCCTGAGCAGCTGGGACTGTAGGTGCACTACACCTGGCTTATTTTTGTACGTTTGGTGGAGACGGGGTCCCACTATGTTGCCTAGGCTGGTCTCCAACTCCTGGGCTCAAGGGATCCTCTCACCTTGGCCTCCCAAAGTGCTGGGATTATAGATATGAGCCACCGTATGCAGTCCATCTCTTATATTTAGGTCTTTGGTGCATTTGAGTTAATTTTTGCATTTGGTGTAAGGTAAGGGTCTTACTTCATTCTTTTGCACATGGATATCGAGTTTTTCTGATATTAATTGCTAGAGAGATTGTCCTTTACTGAATGGCCTTGGCATCCTTGTCAAAAGTCATTCAACCCAATAGGCAAAGGTTTATTTCCGGGCCCTCTATTCCATTCCATTGGTCTATACATCTATCTTTATGCCAGTGACACACTGTTTTTATTACTGTAGCTTTGTGGTAAAATTTGAAATCAGGGAGTATGAGATTGCCAGTATTGTTCTTTCTCAACATTGTTTTGGCTACTCAAAGTCTCTTGAGATTCCATATGAATTTTGGAATGAATTTTTCTAATTTTGCAAAAAAAAAAAAAAAAAGCTATTGGGATTTTGTTAAGGTTTGCACTGAATCTATAGATTGCTTTCGGTGGTATGAAGACTTTAACAATGTTAAACCTTCCAATCCATGAATATGGATATCTTTCCAATCTGTTTGTGTCTTTAATTTCTTTCAGCATTTTTAAAAAATGTTTTTATTTTTTATAGAGATGGGATCTCACTATGTTGCCTAGGCTGGTCTTGAACTTCTGGCCTCAAGCAATCTTCCCACTTTGGCCTCCCAAAGTGCTAGGATCACAGGCGTGAGCTACTGTGCCCGGCCCTCACCAATATTTTGTAGAGTTCAGTGTCCTAGTCTTTTATCTCCTTGGTTAAGTTTATTCCTATTTTATTATTTTTGATGTTATTGTAATTAGAAAATTTTTCTAATATTGCTATTAATCTTCTATTTTATAGATGAGCATACTGAGGCACAGAGACATTAAGTAACTATGCTGATTAGTAGTGACAGTGATGTTGCCACCAAACTGGAAAGCCAGGATTTGGACTCAGGCACGTGACACCACAGTTGTGTTCTTGAGTGCTCCACTGCACCATCACTACAGGAAGTGGACTAGATTCTCATGGGCCTTCAGGATGATGAAGAATTCTCGACGATTTACAGTGGAAAATCAGGATTGCTGTGGTTTTCGCCTGCTCCTCCCTGTTCTTCCTTCTTTGTCGTTTAGACAAATTCTAAACGACAGACCTTCAGCTCTCACATGCTAGAACCTTGACGAAGATTTATAGCCTATTCTCTTTAGAGTGCCCCTTTTCCTTCCTTTCTTAACTGGACTATGAATGGCTCTTATCTACTTTTGTTCTTTTATTTTTTTCACATTTTACTCCAATTTCCTAGAATAATTTCATAAATAATTGGAAGCTGGTTTGGAGACACAGCAATAAATTTTTTTTAAATGATGCTTTGTAGTAGCGACTTAGGCATTTTCCTTATTATGGATATGTCTGGACTGTACAAGGATCCCTTTGTATAACCAACCTTAATAGACTGATGGATGGAACAGAGGCTTCATTTGTCTTTGGCACAGTGGCACTAACCTGCTTCAGAATTTTGACATGAATTTTTAGACATTAAGTAACTTGCCTCTTTCTCATGAGCGCAGTCATCAAAAAGGGACATGGAAATATCCTAATGTTTCGCCTGTTTTATTACAGGGTTTTAATAACTTAGAGAACCTCCAAATGAGAGTACTGAAAAAATATCGTGTAACACCCTCTGTGCAACCAGATGAGGAAACAATGGCGGAAAAGACCAACGTTGATTCATCTCTCTTTTTCTCCATCCATCCACCCATCCATCTGAATAATGACTAAACTCTACTCATCCTTATTCCTACATGTCCCTACAATCCATTCACTTTTCATCTCCACTGCATTGCCTCCATTCAGGCATCATTATCATTTGTCTACGTTGCTACTGCAGCCTCCCACCTGGACCCTCTTCCTCCAGTCTTTCCCTTTCTATTCCATTCAACACACTGCTACTAGGGTCATCCTCCTGAAAAAATTCTCATCAATGGATGTACTCACCTGAAAACACTTGATTTTGAATCGTTTTGCTTCCCCTTTCTCTCACCTCTTTCCACTATATTTCCTCTAGGTAGACTTACTTTTAGGACATTCTGTTTTTCCTTCTTGGAGCACTAATCTTTTTTATCTGGTATATTAGTCTGCTCAAGTTTACTCCAAAAAATTGAAACAACTGTAGTTTCAGACAGGAAGAAATTTAATACAGGGAACTGGTCACATAGATAATAGAAAAACTGAGAAGGCAAGCAAGGGAACTGATGTAACTTAGAGACTGCCAAGAACAATAAATCATTGCTACCCTTAGTCCTGGAGGGAGGTAGGGAAGAGATGATGTTATTTGATCCCAGGAACCAGATAGATATTAAAATCAGAGCAGGAGCCATGGACCAGTGAGAAAGGGGCTATCCTGTGAGTTCTGGAACCATGGAGGAGATTCAAACATTGCTTGGGATCCTCTTGAAACAAAAAGGAATGAGGGAGTGAAATATCCAGCTTTTCTCCTCCCCTTACCAACCATTCTCCCACCGTGCTTTCCTTTGGCTGAATTGCATTGAAACTGGAGGATAAGGGGCCCAAGAAATGCAGTCCCCTCTGAGCAAGGTAGGGCAGAGCAAGTTAGGAAAGTGAGCTGCATAACCAACTAATTCCCTCTTTTCAGTATTCAGCTTAAATGATACTTCTGGAAAGCTTTTCCTGATGTTGCCATAGTATCCAGTAACAGCCCTCACTTTAAATTTATCACCTTTTGTCACAGATGCTCATTGAATTGTTGTGTTTTCAGCTCACCAGTAAGGTTCCGCAGAACATCGTGGCCTCTATCACATAGTGACATGACAATAAATATTTGTTGAATGGGGAACTGACCTTGGTAACTGTCCCTTATAGAAAGTGTATCACTTTACACTTGCTGAAGTGAGAGAAGTGCTTATTTCTCAACATCTTCACCACTGTTTATGAGTAAACTGCCTAATTCTTGTGAATCTGATAGTTGCAATTGGTATCTCAGGGAAATTTTTATTTGCATTCCTCTTATTGCGAGTGAGGATAAGTGTCTTTTCATATGTTTAAGAATCTGCAGTGACTAATTATATAATTTGTCCATTTTTTCCATTTGGTTGTTGATCTTGGTCACACCGATTTATAGGAACTTGTTGTATATCAAGAAAATTAACTCTTTGCCGGATGTGAGTTACAAATACTTTTTCTTAATTTGTTGTTCATTTGAGACTTAGATTATCATGCTTTACCAGGCAAAATTTTTCAGATTTGTCAATATTTTCTTTTATGATTTCTAATTCAATATGGGCTTTGATTTATTCTTAGGCATTTCTCACTCTAGTGATCGTATATATAAAAAATCTCCTGCTTTCTTTTGAGTATTTTATAGTTTTACTTTCTTTTTTTGTGTTTAGATCTGTATCAGTCAAGAATGCATTTTGATAACAAAGGAAAAGACATGGATGATACTTTTCTTTTTTTTTGAGACGGAGTTTCGCTCTTGTCACCCAGGCTGGAGTGCAACGGCGCAATCTCGGCTCACTGCAACCTGTGCCTCCTGGGTTCAAGAAACTGTCCTGCCTTAGGTTGCCAAGCAGCTGGGATTACAGGCGTCCACCACTACGCCCAGCGAATTTTTGTGTTTTTTAGTAGAGACGAGGTTTTGCCATGTTGTTCAGGCTGGTCTCAAACTCCTGACCTCAGGTGATCCGCCTGCCTCAGCCTCCCAAAGTGCTGGGATTACAGGCATTAGCCACCACACTTGACCAGATGATGCTTTTTTGTTTCCCCAAAGAGATCCTCAGTTTCCCTGGTATTAGTTACTTATATGCATATTTTTTCTACAAATTAAAAATGCCAATTTTATTATGTACATAATAAAACCCAAATTATGTACTTTGGGTTTATTTCTTTGGGTTTATTTCTGGAATTCTGTTATGTTCCACTGATCTGCTCCTTGATGCAGCAGTTCCTTAGTGATTTAATGCTTATAATGATGAATTTTGATTGCAGTGTTCAGATGTTCTGGTTTAATGCCTATTGAAAATAGATGACAAATGATAAATAGAAATAATAGCAGTAACAAAGTTTCATATTAGTGACTCCAAACTAAACCATGAAGACATCTATAAAATTAAGTAAGATTGTTGCTTCCAGGCTGCATATGGTAGGTGGTTACAGGCTAATACTGTCACCAAAAATTAAAACCTGAATAAATTATAAAAACCACGTTTTTAAAAATGCCAGGGATTGTGTAAATAAGGATAATTGAAAATACTACTTTCCAGTGAGGGGAGTGGAAATATTTCTGAGGGCCACTTACGATGTCCAGCCATTTTTCTGTTTTACCCTAGGGACATTTTGTTAATTCTGGGCATAGATTAAAGATTGGGCTTAGATAGGCAGAGAGACTCTACTGAGAGAAAGAAAACCAGCAAAACTGTAGCAACCATGCCGAGCTGGTGTGACAGGGTGGGAAGTCAGAGGGACATAAATACACCACTGGATGTCCCCGATGGGCTTTTGTTGGGTTCTGATGCTATGTAGAAGACTGATGAACTAGGATGAAAGATTCTAAAAGGCAGAGTAAAATCTCTCACAGGCTTGTGCTTAGGAAACAAAGTGAGCAACTGATCTCACTGCAAAACCACTCTTCTCAAGATCTCTGTCAGATTTTGAAGATGCATAGGAAGGAAAGCTAGAGATCTAGGATGGAACCAGTATGGGGCAGAGCTAGGTCTCAAATCTTTTGGTACCAAGGACATAGAGACTCTTCAGGCTTTCAGTCAAAAAGCCAGAGGTCAATGCTTTAGGGGAACAGGCAAACCAGAGAGGAACTGGTTCTCACTACACTGCGACTCAGCAGCAATCCAGCTCAATTTCTGACTAAATTGAATTGATCAAAACCTTGGTTTGTCTTCCTAACAGGACAGGAGGAATACTTTCTGTTGGAAGGTAACATCTTCTAGAGTGACTCCAGTTCTTTAGTACACACTATCTGGAAAACATTTTTAAAATTATTGGTCATGTAAGGAAGCAATATGACTAATAAGCAACAGAAAAATCATAAAATAGAGGCAGACCAACAGATTATCAATAGGTTGGGGTTACCAAACCAGGGCTTTAGTAAAACTGTGATTATACTGCTCAAGTAAATAGAACAACAAGAACAAAGTAGATGAAAGCATGGATAATTTTAATAAGTAATTCAAATCCATAAAGAGAAATTAGGTGGATATTTTGAAATGGAAAAATGTAGCAAATCCCAAACAGGATAAACACAAAGAAGCGAATTGTCAAATTGCTTAAAATCAAAACTTAAAATCTTTAAAGCAGCTAGTGGTGGGGGGAGGGGCATCTATTACTTTTAAAGAAACAATGGTAAGTAAAACTGAGAGGTATATCTCATCTGAAGTGACAAAAGATATTTTTCAATGGTTGAAAGAAAACAACTGCCAATCTACAATTCTATATCCAATAAATATATCCTTCAAAAATGGAGAAACATGCACGTTTTCAAACAAAGGCAGAGTGAAAGAATTAATTAAAAACAAACTACACTAAATAAAAAGCTAAATAACATTGAGTCCAACCCTTCAGACCTAAGGAAAATGATTCCAGATGGAAACATGGAAATGTTGGAGGAAATAACGAATAGTATAATAAGAAAATATATGGAAATTTCAACAAATGCCAACTGCACAAAACAATAATTTTAATGTCTGGTGGAGTTTAAATTATATGCAGAACTGAAAATGTATGACAATAATAATGCAGCAGTGACTGTGAGTAAATGGAATGTAAAGATTTCTGGCAATGTAAGTAAACTGGTAAAAGCAATCGTTTATATTAGTACTATAAGAAGTCAAGAATGCCTATTATAATCACTAAGGGAACAATAAAATAATTGAAAACTAACCATAGAAGAAAAAATTAAATAAAACATTGATTACTTCCAAAAATGATAAGAAAAAAGGAGAACCGCAGTAGGTCAAATAGAAAACAAACAAAAAGGGAGTCAATATTAATTCAAACCTATCCATAATTATATAAAATATAAATGAACTAAATACTCTGTTTTAGTTCGTTTTCTGCTTCTATGAAAGAATACCACCAATTGGGTAATTCGTGAAGAAAAAAAAATTACTTCTCACAGTTCTAGAGTCTGGGAAGTCCAAGAGCATAGCTCTGGGACCTGGCAGGGGCTTTCATGCCCCATCATGAGATGGCAGGAGGGCAAGCCAGCACATGTCAGAGAGAGAGAGGAAATCAGGCCAAACTCTTATTTTGTTTGTGTAATCAGAAACCCACTCCCATGATAATGACATTAATCCACTCATGAATACAGAGTTCTCATGACCTAATCATCTCTTAAAGATCCAGCTCCCATTACTATTACATTGGTAGTTAAATTTCAACATCAGTTTCCGTGGGAACATTCAAACCATACCATACTCTCAATAAAATAATACTATTGTCAGACTCCATAAGAAAATCGAAATAAAGTATAAAATACTTACAAGAGCATAAAATTTCAACATAAAAGGATAGGAAAAGATATACTGTGCAAACATCAATCAAAAGAAAGCTGGGGGCCAGGTGCAATGGCTCACATCTATAATTTCAGCACTTTGGGAGGCCCAGGCAGGTGGACCACTTGAGGTCAGGAGCTCAAGACCAGCCTGGACAGCGTGGTGAAACCCCATCTCTACTAAAAATACAAAAAAATTAACTAGGTGTGGTGACACGTGCCTGTAATCCCAGCTACTAGGGAGGCTGAGGTAGGAGAATTGCTTGAACCCAGGAGGTGGAGGTTGTAGTGAGCTGAGATCACCCCACTGCACTCCAGCCTGGGCAACAGAGCAAGACTCCATTTTGAAAAAACAAACAAACAAAAAATGGAAGCTGAGGAGTCTATACTATTATCAGAAAAATAATTAGTTAGAAAAACATTTTACCATGATAAAGTGGTAAGTCTAGCAAGAAGAAATTATAACTGTGAATATTTACGTGTACCAAAAATGCAATTTAAAATACATAAAGAAAAAAGTAAATGGTAAAATAGACAAATCCAAAATCATAATAAAGACACTAACACTTCTTTCTTAATACCTTTGGTGTCATTATGCCAATTAAGCCTCTTTGGCAGGAAGTAGCAAGAGCAAGAAGGTTATGAAGCAGGTTCATGCCATGTATTGCAAGCTGTCCTGACACTTGGGTCGTATGTCCCACCAGATCCAATAGTATTGGGAATAGCTGTGGTTCTTAGAAGTTTCTGGAAAATCCTATGAGGATATTCACAGACAAGTTCTAGATTTTAGAGTAAGGGCATGTCCTCTTCAGTCAACAATTCTTTCTTTGAAAAGCAGCTCTAGATTATGCCTGATTGTGGGATACTAAATGACTGTGCAACCCCAACTTCTCTTGAACTGGGTATTACCTGATCCACTGAATCGTAGCATTTCATTGTAAAATAAAAATGAACATAAAAAGCTGGACCTGAGCAGATAAGGAGGCACAAGTATACTTATAAGCTGGCATCTCAGACTCCTAGGATACCTGTTCCTACTGCTATGTAGGAACCCATACCCATGACCCATGGGAATTCCTTAAAACCAGCCAATGGATGAGGAAACCATGCGGGCTAGGTTTATAGATGAAGCTGCCTGTTATCTGCATAGAATTTGCCTTATAGTCCCATGTGAGGTGATCCCTGAATGATAATAACGAATGGAAAAGCTCCCAGAGGGTCTAACTTCATGCACTATATATAGTTGTCCACATCATGTGGAAAAAGTGATGATTACAATTATGGATCTATATTAATATCATGGGAGGTAGCTGATGAGTTGACCTGCTGAATAAAGACTTGGAAAGTTGCAAGAAGTTCTGGGGGAAATAGTAGATGGGCAACTCTTGGAATGGGCAAAGAATATATAGATATTTGTATCCCCCATAAATGCCCAGACAGTATTGACGTCAGAGAATCTGCTTAATAATCCAGTCATCAGGATAAGTCACCCTTATGCTGGATCTCAGTCAGTCTCCTTCTTTCACCCACCCTGTGTTACTATACAATGGGGCATGAAGGACCATGCTTAGGACTTAGCAGATTCCCTGGAATATCTCTGAGTATGTCTCTTTTGCCCAACAATTATGGTAAAATAACTGTAGCAATCCAATAATCACAGGATGACTAAGCACTCAGATCCCACAAAAATGAAGGTTTAGTTACACCCTTATAGAGAACACAGGCCAAGATGAATGTCAGGGAACATGAGATGGGTACAAGAAGGCAGGTATGACGATCAACTTGGTCTCATGACCAACTATGAAGGTAGAGCTATGTTTTATATTATTTCTTTTCCCCCTGCTACATTATAGCTTATAGCAAGAACACCGACAATAATGTTTTAAGTTTTCAATGGGAATATGACTGAATACATCCTGAGTGGATACCACTGAAAGAGTTTTGTGTGTCCCCTGTGTGGAAATCACAATATTTTCATCCAAACAACAAGTGTAGATGCTGAGGGGCAAAAGAGGAGGACTGAATCTTTTATATTGTTCATTGAATCAACTCTCAACATTTTCCCGTCTCATTCTGTACCTAAAGTGGCCTATTTTTATGGACTTTATTAATGTGTTAATCTCCTTCTGCCTTCTCCTTGGGTTTGACTAATAGGAGGCCCAGGTGGGAGTCAGGAAGGCATGAAGAGAGAGTGATATCAGGGTATTTATGCCCATAGACACCCCCCAAGAGGTTGTTGGTGGTGTTCTTAGATAAGGTCCTATTAGGAGACCCTCTGGCTTCCAGTGAGGACTCTCTCTCTATCTCCTTCAGGCCCAGGAATGGTAATGGCCCTGTGCTGTTTCCCTGGGGTAATGCACTACCCCTTGCTGGTTTCCCTAAACTCTGCACCACCTTTGTAATTAGTCTGTCCACTAAATCCCCCTTAATTACTCATTCGGGTGCTCAAGTGAGAGATAGGTCTCAAATCAAGGGTTCTTAACACAATAAAATAATTGGAGGTGATCATTGTCCAGAAAAGATAATGTAAGACTCAACTTTGCTGCTAAAATGCTGGAGAAGTCACTACTTTGCAAAGCAGGTTGCTAGCATTCAGCACAGCAGCGTGGGCACCCTGATCGCCAAATGAATGAGATGACATTGTAGGGCCATGATTGGTGATTTCTGTCCTCACATTTTCAGTTGCCATTTCTGGGGCAGGCTCTTGAATAGGACCCATTATCTACTTGCTGAGTTACACTTCCAAAGTGTGAAGCTGATGTCATTGTTCTCCTCTTGAGTACAGCTAGAGGATACCTTTACTCTAGAGATACCAGCTGGTCTCGCTGTTCTTCTCTCCTGCCCAACTCAAAGCAACTTGGCATGTCTTTCATCAGCATTTCCCCTCTGTTTTTAGCATGGAACCCTGTAAAAGAGGTTGGTGTGGCACCATGGCCTCCGTTCTTCTCTCGGACACTTATCTTCTCTGGAACTAACATACAGAGTATTTTCAGTTTCTCTTAAATTTGCTATAGTGTCTAAAAACAGACTTTAAAGGAGCTGTTTGGATCATTTACAAGCTGAAGAGCCACAACATGGTGTCTGCATAGGACATGAAGAATTAAGTGTTAAAATGTCCAAGTCTTCCTCTCTCTCTCTGAGGGATCTTCATGAGTGTTTTTACTCCTTCCCGTGAGAAGACACAAAGAGGTCTATGTGTGAAGTGTACCCAGCCTTCCACGCATCTGGACGGCTTCCACAATCTGTTTGCACAGGCAGCTGGAGGAGATCTGATGTACCTTGGCTCTGCACTACCCCAACGCGGCACTTCACAGGAACTTTCCCAGGAGAAGTGCTGAGCTACCCATGCCTGTGGCTGCAGCTTCTATCTATTCAGCTGATGGAGATTTGTATAGGACTGAAGCATCCTTCTCCTCAGGCTACTAACCAGGCTGTGAACTGGGCAGGTGGCAGCTGGGTCATCCTGGGAGTTAGGGCTGTAATTAGACCAGTGGCTATCCACCCAGCTTCCAGTTTCCTTTCTGTCTCCAGTTTCCATGTCCAAATTTGGCAGCTGAACTGCAAGTCTGAATTATGTCATCTTCCTGGTCATCAGTGTCACCGTCCTGTCTGACAGTTCCCTTGCAGGCTCCTTTTACCAGTTTATTCAGATCAGAGTAATTTCTCAGGTGTTGAGCTAAGATAAGCAGCCTAATTAGGAAATCTCTGCACTTTCACAAAAAGCCTTCAATCAATTATACCTTCTCTTGAAGAAGAGTGGTGGCTGGGGTCAGACTTGTAATGGTGTTCATTATAAGGTTTCTTCAGTAGATACACAAGCAGTTTTGGTTGGGATAGCCTAGGCTATTTCTCCTGTGGACATTATCAGATGTGATCTGTACCTCTACAAACCACTCTTCACTTAAACCAGATAGCATGAAGCATGGTGTGGCCGTTTCCATTGTTGCAGTGCGTTCAAATTCCCCGAAGGTTGAGGATGGGTTGACTGTTTTTTATTTTCCTTATCTGTATGATCACCTTATACATTTGTTACTCTCATAGGATTAATGGTAACCTCAAAAAAACAAACAAACAAACAAAACAAAACAAAACAAAAAACCAAAAAGAGTCAACCCCATGGAAGCTTGTTGTCTCCAATTCCCACAGAATTATTTGGTCATTACACCAACACCTGTAGCTTATTTGGGCTTTTGTAATTAAGTAGTCTCTGTCTTCACAAGTAAGCACTTGGTCTTGGTGGAGATTTGTATAATCACTGGATGTAAGAGCATTGCTTTTAGGGAATGGCCTGTATCTGGAATCTTGAGCACTAATCACCCCTCCACTCCAGCATAAAGTGTTTTAGCATTATGGATGTCTCTCTATTCTTAGCAAAACTCAAGTTTAACAAAAACAAGTCATGTTTATGCTACAACTTAATTCCAGCTAAAAACCTTATCAGTATGTTTTTTAAATGTTACAATTTCTTAAGAAAATATCTGCCAGTCTTCTCTTGTGTGTTTTTTTTCCGATCAAGAGATTACATCAGCATCTATATTAAGTGAACATTCCAGCCCACTTCTTTTTTTCTTTGACTGGAGTTTTCATTTCTGACAACTGCGGGATTTGTTTTCCTAGTCCATACTTACCTTTTACTTCAAAAACTCTGAACCATTTCTTTTTTCTGCCAAAACATCAGTGGCTACCATTGGTAAGAGTGGCAAATCAATACCATTATAAACAGAGCTGATATGATTTACTAATAAGAATTAATTGTTTATCTTAAGACTTTTGAAATATTTTTCATTGGCTTTACATTTTTCATATAAATATTAATTAAGAATTATTTAGAAAGAAAGATCTGCATGAAAGTACCATGATATATTATTTTACTGAATATCAGAAAAACAAGAAAAGAAGAGTTGGGTTAGAAATATACAATGACTATTTCTTCTTGAAGTTTTCTCTGATGAGTTAATTTTCATTTAACAAAAAGTTTTCTACTTTCTAGATGTCCATTTTCCTCTTGGATATAGTTGTTTTTCATAGGCAGAATTCAGTTGTCCAAAATGATGACACATATTGATTTATTTGGTTGTTCTTCTCTTTCTTCTCTGATATGGTAACTTTAATAGTTAGTATAGCAACCACAAAGGCAAAATTATGCAATTTCCTATTCCTTAGAATACTTTCTTCTAATTATTAAGACATTTATCTTGGATTTCTGTGTAGAATAGTATTCGGACAAGTTGTATATTACATCATAACCTGTGATATAATAGCTAATATTTATATAGCATTGTGGTAGGTAGAATAATCATTTCCCAAAAGATGTCCACATCCTAATCCCCGAAACTTGTAAGTATGTTATCTTATATGGCGAAAAGAACTCTGCATATGTGACTAAGCAAAGTCTCTCGATGGGAAGATGATCCTGGAATACCCCACTGTGCTCAGTGTAATCACAAGGGTCCTTACTCCTGCAAGAGTGGCTGTAATTAAAAAGTCAAAAAACAATAGACGTTGGCGTGGATGTGAAAAGGGAACACTTTTGCACTGCTGGTCCTTGTAAAAGAGCCATCTGTGAATGTTTCAGTTACAGGGGTTGAAAAGAGGAGAGATATTTTAGAGGTCTCCCTTGAAGATGATTAGGATAGACTGCTTAGTAGGCACAGTAGAAGATCTTGTGTTGTGTTCAGCAGATACGCAACTTTAGACTTCCAAAGTTCCTAACTCATTCTGTCTGCTTCATTCACTCTCTGGGGTTGCCCTTATTAACTCTGAATAGAATCTGATTGTCAATATTTGGAAATTTGCTCCTTATTTGGGCTGCTTCCTTTTATTTTTTAAAGTTTGATTTGTTTTTTGAGATAAGGTCTCTCTCTGTCACCCAGGTTGGAGTGCAGTGGCATGCTCCCGGCTCACTGCAGCCTCCACCTCCTGGGTTCAAGCAATCCTTCCACCTCAGCCTCCCAAGTAGCTGGACCACAGGTGCATGCCACCAAGCCTGGCTAACTTTTGTATTTTTTGAACAGAAGGGCTTTTGCCATGTTGTCCAAGCTGGTCTCGAACTCTTAGGCTCAAGTGATTCACCCACTTTTGCCTCCCAAAGTGCTGAAATTATAGGTGCGAGCTGCAGCCCCAGGCCTGGGTTGCTCTTTTTAAATTACCAGCTCTCTGTGTGCTTCAAAGGGCTGATATAGTAGGTATTCTGGAGGCATATTAACTTTCATTACTCCCAATTATTCTAAGAGGTATATAATGTTATGATTTCCTTTCTACTGTTGAAGAAATTAAGGATTAGAGAGATTACCTTGGCCACAGTCTTAGGGTTAGTGAATAGGTTTGATCTTATATCTGTTGGACCTAAGGTACATTCTTCTAACCATTAATCAAGGTTTTGAAACTGAGTGTGGACTGCAGGTGCTATCTGTTCTCATAAAATTTAAATTAATAAAGGAAAGGAGAGCCACTTACCTATTTATTAAGTTTGTCCACAAGCCTATCTTCCAGAGTAACCACAGCAACCTCCCCAACAGAATACTTTTACTCTAGAAGTTTCCTGAATCACAACAACCTGAGGTGCAATGGGATCATGATAAACAACAGTAATAAAACATGCATCCATGGTTTGGCACACAGCAGAAGAACCACTGGAATCCCAAGCTTCTTAGTGAACCTTCCTTGTGTGTGTGTCAGGCAAGGGGGCAGGTGAGGGGACATTTCTGTGTCTTCCCACCTCTCAAGATGGCGCTTTCCCTCTACCTCTCAAGATGGCACTCTTCTTCTTCCATTTCCGGGAGGGGTCTGGCTTTTCTGCTTTCCCCAGCACTCCATGCCAACTTCCACCCCCTGAGTTGGCATTTCCATGCACTTTCCACACTGGTGATGACTTCATTGTGGTCCTAGCTGCCTTTCCGTTCTGCTCTCTGAAGGGGATGGATAATACCCTCATACTTTTGTTACTAGGTCATTGGTTTATCTGCATTTTATTTCCCATTTCTTCATGATCCCCTAGTTCCCATTCACTAGGCTCATTCTACTAAGGACATTCTTAAAGATAACACCATGCCCTGACTCACACTGAATGTAGAGCTCCAAGGAAGCTCACTCATCCTTGCCTTTCTCTTGCCATTAGGAGTCAGGCCTGGCATGTCAAGGAGTGTCCTCTGTACCATTGCTGTGTTCTGTTTCTGGGCTGCAGCCCTCGGCCTTCATGTTTCTAGCCACTGCATCTTTCCTGAGACCGCTTGGTCCTTCAGATGTGCACAGACATGCCTGAATTCTTGATGCTCACATGATTTAGGCCCTGGGAACTTTGCCTCCTACTTTTCATGACTTTTCCTGCTGTGTTTTCCCTTCAACAATCATCTGTTAGATCTTTTTCACACTCTGAAAGCCCTTCCCTTCACTCATCCAACTCCCAACCAATATGGTACCCTTATTTTTTTCTCTTTCATGACTAGTGTTTCTACACTACTATCCTTTCCTCAGTCACAGTCCCATATCATGATGTCCAATAAAGTCATCTACATTCCTGAAACGAAGTCAAGCCAGCCTTCTGCCTCTGGAAGCTCTTTTGCTCTTATCCAAAGGGTTCTAAATTGGGCTATTCATACCCTCGTGGATAAGTGGGGCAGTCTTTTGGTGGTAGAGGAAGAAACTGTTGAGCTTCTGTTTATATTGATTTTTCACTGAACGGTGGTAAAGAGTGCACTGGATAGGTCTTTCCTCTGTGTCTTAACACCATTGCTCTGGGTCTGAATGACAAAAGGTGCTGCATCACAGATGGTCCCTGAGGGATTCTGAGGAAAAGGTGTGCTGGGGGCTTGGCAATCACTTGGCCGCTGGTTAGCAGAGTAGCACATATTGTCATGTGTGTTTGCCTGGTTACATGGATTACAGATTATACTATCTGGCATTACTAAGTTAAATCTCATAAAATGTTTAAGTGGCATATAAAAATGGTTGCAAAGAGATCACTAAGGTGACGCTAATAATGATGACAAAGGAAAAGGGAAACAATGGCTCTCCTGTGCTCTGTAGAAACTCTCATCAACCAAGTTGGGAGCTAAAAACAATGGATATTTAATCCCATATGAGACAAGAAGTCCAGATAATCAAACAAAACTATTTAACATATGGATTTAAAGTCATTATGGTTGAGAATGAATTTCATTTAAAGATATATACATATCTGTACTTTCAGATAGCAGCTATCACACAATTAGCAAGACATTTAAAAATTAAGAATCCAAAACATTAATAATATTTAAGTGGGTTCTAAAAACTATTTTGCTACTAGTAATAAATAGAAAATAAAACCATTAACAAAATGGTATCAATAAATAAAAATTAACTTTAAAAATATTTTTTACTTTTCTCATCCTTTTACACTTCAATCTTTTCTGTGGATATCTTATATATATGATATAAGTGTAAGTGTATTATTTATAAATAATGAACTGTTTTTATATATATTTCTTGAATATTTTTGAACACATGACCAAAAAAGAAACTGGAGTTAGTGTCTTTGAAAGGAAAAAGAAAGGCAACACATTCTTAGATAAATGTGTACTTAGAATATTTTTAAATCATTACACGTGAATAAGAAAGAATTGATTTTCTTTGTATTTCCTCTCATTCTTTTCTAATTTCAATATCTGTATTCTGATGTTCTCCTTTAAAATTGAAATGCCAAGCTGGGCATGGTAGCTCATGCCTGTAATCCCAGCACTTTGGGAGGCCACGGCAGGAGGATCACTTGAACCCAGGAGTTCAAGACCAGCCAGGGCAACATAGCGAGACTCTATCTCTGAACAAACAAACAAACACAAATTAACTGTGGTTCCAGCTACTCAGTAGGCTGAGGTGGGAGGATCACTTGAGGTTTAGGCTCTAGTGAGCCATGATCTAAAAAAATTAAGAAAAAAAAATATAAACCAAGCCAACTTCATCCTAACATTGTAATTCTGTGAAGTCCAACCATGTCACACCTCCCTGTCACACCTTGGGCTTTCTTCCCATCTCAACATCCTTACCACGGCCTTCAGACCCCTGCAGGCTCTTCCTCTTCCACCCCCCCCAGCCTCCTCTCCTCCTCCTCCTCCTCTAGCCTCCTCTTCCCAGCCTCCTCCTGCTTCATGGACTCTACTTCCTCTGCCTGTGCCCTTTGCTTTTCCAATATGTCAGGCCCCTCCTCTCTCAGGTTCCTGGATTTCCACAGGGTTGAAGCTTTGACCTACTAAAACCTTTTCTTAACAACTATTACATTCTTGGTGAGGGCTTCATTGGCCACCAAAACCACATCTATCCTTTTCCCTTGCTTTATTTATCTTATAGGCACTCATCCCCATCTAATACGCTCTCTATTTCTTGTCTGGTTTATGTCTGTCACCTTTCAGTAGAACATGAGTTCTATGAGGGCAGGCAATTTTGTTTATTTTCATTTCTAGTGCCTAAACACTGTCTGGTACGTTACTCAGGCTTAATAAATAGTTGTTAAATAAATGAACAAATGAAGGGTCCGATATTATACCATTATACAATTTAACTATTACAGTTTTATAACATATGAAAAGGGAGGTTTGGTTTACCCAAAGACTAGGACTTTTTGGAAATGTTCAATATCATCATCTTGATGCACCTACATCAAGGGCAAAAGACTTCAGCAGAAAAGAAGAGGGCAAAAGACTTCAGGAGAAATATTTTGGGCTTTCAACACGTAAAGTATTTCATTTTGAAGACCTATACATCTTTAAATTCCTAGGAAATGTATTTAGAGGAATTCTCTTTTGATAAATTTCTTTCTTAGATTATTAAAATAACTCTATATAGAAAATGCATAGAAATGGTAAGTTCAAGGATGTGGAATTAAAAATAGCATATTGAAGGAAGTGATTTCATTGACTCTACTGCATAGAAAAGTCACTAAAAGGGTATATGGACATACTACCCTGAATGTGCCCAATCTTGTCTGATCTTGGAAAAGTCACTAAAAGGAAATTTACCCATGGGATCATCAAGGCTACAGATCTTTGGAAAAATTAAGAGTTCATGGAATAATCCAGGGAGCAACATGACTGGGAGAGTTCATAGAGGAAAGAAGACGATTTTATGGATAAGAGTAGAGAGGAGAAACAGCATCAGAATAACATCCACTTCAGAAAGCAGTGAGCATTAGGAATAATTTCCTTCTTACAAAACAGTCTGTCCATCTTTTGGAAGGGGAACTAAAACTAACTGAGAGAATGACTGAAGAGCAGGGTTTAATTGGTAGAAGACATAATTTTACAGACTGTAATCAGAGTAATTACCAAACATCACAGAAATTTCTCACACTGAAGGGAATTGATGACACAGGTCTTTTTCTTTCTTATGAATCTAAGTAATTCTGGCCTAAGGGTCATGGGGGAAATAAAAACTCATGGTGCCTCTAAGTTATTTTATCCATTCCATTAGTAACACTCTTTTATCAGCAGGGCGCGCCTTCAGAAAAGGGGTCATGCACCAATTATCATCTGTTGCACACACAACTTGCAGGACATTCCTGACGTTCCACATTTCCAGGACACAACTGAGATACTGCAAAAAACAAACCAGTTACTTTCCCTCTGCCATAAGAAGACCCCTCGCTTGCATCTTACTCTTCAGCAGCTCCTATAGAGAATCAAGTTATCAATGAGCTACTAAATAATTGATATCACTTTTTATTGTTTCTGATTTTTCTCAGGTAAAGACACTAGTTACAGCATATACAATCTTTATTTGGATAGCATTGTTGGATTGACAGAAATTCAACTTGGTATGATATCATGCATGTATTTAAATTTTTTCCATTAAGAAAATTCTTAAATGTAATGATACTTTCATAATTCTGATGCAAGAGTCCTTTAAATTCTGTGCTGATGGAGAAGTATGACTGCCTTCTATGGTAACCCATCAATAATCAGTTATTACATATTGAAATTTGTTATGTGGAAAGAGCTTTCTTGCTAATTTTAAGATCCTTGAAAGTAAGAGCTATGTTTAATTTCTCTTTCCTCCCTTACAACTTTGTGTTTGTACATGAGAGATACTCAATAAATGTCTCTTAGTTAAATGAGAGACTCAATCAATAAATGAAAGATTGAATTAGAGATGAGTATTAAAGACATAGAGTCTCTCTAAGAACTTTAGAATGTAAATGGGGAGACAAGGCATAGTTTAATAAAGACGTAAACATGGAATAGTAAGTGTCAAGCAAGTGGTACAGATGATAACTTTTAATGAAGTCCAGCCAAGGAAAGACCTCAGGGTAAAAGCTGAACTTGAACTATACATTAACAAATTAGTAGGAATTCAGTAACTGGAAAAGATGCTAGGATATTACTCACAGGTACTCCTAGTGATAGAAGAAAAAACCTAGAGAAGAAGGAACATTAGATGTGTTCCTGGGATTGCGAAGAGATCAGTTTAGCAGAGGAAAAAAAATAAAGGACATGGATGAGAACTAAGAATGGAAGAATAGACTGGAGTCAGACTGGGAAGTCTGCAATGCCAAAGGAGTCTGGACTTTATCATACAGTCAAGGTTGAACTGTGTACAATTAAAGAATTGATTCCATCATCAACAGATACTTAAGAATTCCAGGCAAGATGCTAGAGACACAAGTTAAGGACATACATAGACACAGTGCATGACATGGAAGTGATAGGTCCAATGAATGTGTGATGAGAGTGTGGTAGTTGAATCTATCTCTGCTGACTTAGAACACAGGGCTGCTGGGACCAAGCCCTGCCTTTTGCTTTGGACATTTTCCACTGTGCCCAGATAAAGAAAATGATGGCAGCATGTGGAAGAGCCTCAAGCGCTCAGCTCCAGGGGCCACCTCCAGGCAATTATCTCATTTTAACTACCCACCTTTTCCCCATCAGAGCTGAACTTCTACCAGAAAATCTTAGCAATGCCAATTATTAGTGTTTACGAAGGCTTCTAAATCTATCATAAGACAAGTAGGAAATTTCTTAATAATTTTCAAGTTCCTCAAAAATCACAGGGAAAAATTACCATATACTCCTTAATACTTGACATATAGAACATTTCTCCTTCAATCAGAACCTATGATAGAAAATAATTAAGGTTTCTTTATATTTTAGTGACTTAAAATGAAAATGAAAGTTTAAATGTTAAAATGAAAACACATACAGAAATTTCATCATTTTTACCCCATGTATGGCATAGCAAGAGCCAAAAAGTAACCAATTTAATTTTTGGCAATGTAGAGAATTATCATGGTATTTTAGTATATGTGCTGTGGAGGTGAGTACCATCATGGTATTTTAAATACATATAAAGACACACGCTTCTTCATAAGTATATGACCACAGTCTTTTAACTTTCAAGTAAGAGGAGACTAAATTCTACCGTGTTTGCAGAGGAGGTACCTTGGCCCTCACTAGAAATTTAACTTGCTTTAAACACGAACTTCAAGCAAACGAATCTATTCAGAATTTTAATTTGGGTGGGTGGGGGGGTGCTTTGCTTTTGTAAGAGAGCTTGATAATCTTTCCCTGTTGAGCTCCTCAGTCTCCCAGGCTCCATGGAGCTGCAGGATGTCATGCACTTGGACAGCAGCCACCTTGGAAAAATCTAAGCAGGCATAACTTGGTGTTAATGACTTTGGTAGCTTAGAGAAATAAAAACCGAGGAACAGGTCCTCATGCGAGGCCTCCGGGGGCGAGGTGGTTTTCCTCTTTGCAATAAGGTTTACTCTTTGTAAGTGTGCTCAGAGTTAGATTCCTGGCCCTGCTCCAACTGGTTCAGGCTGACAATTCTGAAATGCCTCCCTTCCTGTCCTAATCAAAGGCCCACAACCAGGACCACAGAAGCAACCTCTGCTTATGATGGACCCTTGTCTAAGGATCAGGTTTCAAGCATCATTTTCTACTTGCAGGCAGTTTTACCTGACTTTCTTCTTAGCTTTCCAGCATTTCCCCTTCCTGGGCCTCAGACACTTATCTTCCCAATAACCTATGACTGGCCTCCTTGGATCCCTGGTTTCTCCCTTGCTCTTACCTCTACTAAATCCATATGCTGCGGATCTTTTACCTTGACCACTGGGCTCCTGTCAGCTAGTTCGTGCTTGCCTCAGCCAGCAGTACAGTCTCATACAGTTGTCAGATTTGCTAGCCAGGACCTAGACTTTGATTTCCTTGCTGAGCTGCTCTCCACAGACACCATACAGCTGTAAGACCTTATTCAGAAGGTTATGGAGTCACTTCCTTGGGAAGTTTTCATAAGAAAGGCTGAACAAACTTGCTTAGATAGTATGAGTCTAGCCTTAGACACAACAGCAGCCTTATAATTTTATGATAATTACCAACACTCAGGCTACAAACCATACCATGCCATTCTACAAACGATTTCTGTGAGTTGCAAACATTTCTGACAACCTTATCTCTGGTTCAATTCCAGGTCTCCCTCACATGAGATGTGTCATGTATGTGTGGATACAGGTCTCACAAACACAAAAAGAAATGTCGATTTGGGATAATATATAGAAGTCAAAGCAAAAGACACACAAAAAATGGAAGACTTGTATTCTTCTCTGTCAATATTTCTATTAGAAATCCCAATTGACAACCCTTATCATTCATTTTACCTTTGGAGATATTTCTGAGTACTTCCAGTCACTTTTATTTAAATTATTTTGGCTTGCTTTTTATTTAAGGGATTAAAAAAAGGGGGGGGCATTCTGAAGTAAGCCTTTCCACATACATCTGTGTGAGGGAGACAGTTATCAAACCTCCCATAGGTGATTCTGTGGCCAAAAAGCTTCAAGAGGGGAGTGTCTTGAAAACACAGACAAGATGAGTCAATATCAGACATCAGAGACCAGGAGGCCCTTGCTCATGAGCCCCAAGGCACCCCATGGTGGGATGTACAGAAGCCCTCCCAGGTGAGGAGAGGCAGGTAGTGGGATTTGGCTGAAGGAAGCCTTTCTCTGTCTCCCAGTATGCTGACTTAGTGCACAGGGCTGCTGGGCGCAAGCCCTGCCTTTCATGTTGGACGTTTTCCATTGTGTCCAGATAGAGAAAACAAACAATGGCGGCATGAAGAGGGGCCATCTCCAGGTAATTCATCTCACTTCCAGCTGTCCGGGGTTCTCCCATCAGAGCTGAAATCCTACCCGGCAGACTGGCCACCAGACAGCTGGACCTGGACATTTCCTTCAGCAGTGCTCATTCCTAGTGTCTTTACAGGAATCCTGACCCAGAAAGTCACCTCAATAGGTAAGAGGTTAAAAAAGCACAAACAGGGGAAACAAACTGGGTGATAAAAATTCTTGAGCCCTGGGGAGCTCAGAAAGGGGATTTGGAGCACAATTCACACTTGGGCCAGCCAGCTCTGTTCATGCTGATAAGTCGTTTTTTGAGAAAAACAAATGAATTCATATCTGATAAACCAGCACATTGATAATACCGAATTCCTTTTGCCTTTCTAAGGCTCTGTCAGGGGGGAGGGATAGATTAGTTTTTGCTGTGCAGGGGCAGAGGGTGGTGAGATTTACTGTAGATGTTACACAATGAAATATTTTCTGGTTTAATCAGTTTTGCAGGGATTGTACTGTTAAATGTCCCTTATGAAGAAATACCTTCATGTCCCGTAAGACTATTAGAATGACAGTTGATAAAATCTGTTTTAAAAGTGTTCATTGTTCCTATCACAAGTAAGAGCAGCTTGGTTGATCCCAGGAGAGTTCTGATAAATGTTTATGTTTTTGAGGGGGTAGAACAAGTGCTGTGCCTCCAAATGGTATTTTCTACTGTATACACATGTACATAAAACTTATTCTCCATGTCACCATCCTCAGACACCTAGCAACCAGTGACCCCCTCTCAAAAAACAAAACAAAACAAATTAAACAAACAAACAAAAAACAGAGTAAATAAATTAGCCTGGGGCTGCATTCTGAATGGTCGCTCTCTAGGTTCTAGAACAACTTCTTCCGAAATCTGCATCTAGACTTAGTACCACCTTACACCCATCAGTACTTTGCTGCATTTGTTAAAAGGTAGAACACAAGTCAAAAATTCCAGAATAATCTACTGGCTGTAAGCAGAACATACGAAGCAGGAAGAGAACCCAGTAGAATAACTTTTTCTTCTCTCTGGGTAATTTGAAAATCAGGTTCTATAAAAGATGATGTCTAAGCTGGGTCTTAAAAAGTGGATAGGAAATAGGCAAGTGGAGGTACTTTTCCAAATACACCTAGTACAGTCTGGCATGCTCAATTACTTAGTCATGCATTTATTCAGTCACTCATTCATTCATTCAGTGGAAAAGCTTAATACACACTGAAGATAAAATTCTTAGGCAGAATTTTTCGTCACACAAGATGACGTAGTCACTTGAGGGCTACAGAGAAGCAGACAATTATAATACAGCGATCAATACTATAGAGGACAAGGAAAGAGGGGCAGATCCTTCAGTAACAGAGAGTAGAAGGATAAAGAAAGGTAGGTCTGTCTTCCACCCTGCTCTCTTTCCAGTCCTTCCTCTCTAAAACACAGAGGAATGTTCTCTTGTCATTGTTTTCATAGCCACATATGAACTTATTCCTTGGAGTCCCTTAGGAGAGTATCTGATCTGATTTTGGCCAAAAATATTCAGAATCAAGGGTATATTAATCCATCCATTTTGTTCCCTTGAGTCAAAATTAATGGATCTTTCTTAAAATATGAATTCGATTTTGTTTCTTCCACTGAATCAAGGCTCTGGCATAGGCCCTGCTCGATTCTCATTGCTCTGGGCTGTGGGTTAGTGACAGTTTTCAGAGCCCCATGTAGAATCCTGTTGATTTGTGTTGGGATGTGGATGTCATCCCTCTCTCACCTGCTGCCAACCCACATAGAACTGAGGCGTCAGAAGCTTCTCTGTGCCTCAGTTTCCCTTAATTTTAAATAAGAAGTTCAGATTAAAGGAACTCTAAGGTCCCTTTCAATCCTTTTACATTCAAAATTTTCCCTTTCATTTGTTTATTAAAAGATGAGTCTCTGAAATCAATGGTGCTTTTGCATCATTAGAGGGCAGACTTCCCTTGGAGTAGGAAATGAAGGAGAGTTTTGAGAAATTAAAATATTTGATATGAAGCATTGGATTCCTCTTTTGAAGGGAGAGCACCAGAGAGGGGAGGAATAGAGGAGCGAATGAAGATGATGAAGCAATTACCCACTAACCCTAGAGCAAATGTCCTCTACTAATCAAATTCTTATAGTATAGTGTGTTGAGCTACAAGTCCCATTGGAAGGTCATGAAATCAGCATTAAAAAATGAAACAAATTACACAGAATAGAAAATAGGCTACATTTTACATCAGAAGAAGAGATACTGTTTCGTGAAATTATTTTTCTTATCCACTATATGTGTGGGGGTGTGTTTACTAAATCACACTATAAAATTTGTTTTTAAATGTATGTAGAGGTAACACACTTTAAAAATATTGAGCTAAGGGATTAAATGTTACTTCTAGGTTAAATGTTCAAAATATTTACACATTAATATGGAAATGGGAGCTTTTTATCTTCTTGAAGCAAAGCAAGAATGCATAGATAAACCAGAGTAATAAGTATTGAAAACCCAGTAATCTTGAGTGAATAAAATACATTCTGTGTCATTGGAGACACCAACATCTACCGGCGAACTCCTAGCATGTTTCCTTAAAAGTCCTTTTTTTAAAAAATGAATCTCATTAAACTGAATATTGGCTTTGAAGACAGACAAACCTGCATTTAGAGCCCAATTTCACCATTCCCTAGAGGTTTGACTTTGGGGAAAATTACTTCACCTCCTTCTACACCTATCAGTTGATTTATCTTTAAAACTATGGTAATCAGACTGGACATGGTGGCTCACACCTGTAATCTCAGCACTTTGGGAGACTGAGGTGGGCGGATCACGAGGTCAGGAGTTCGAGACCAGCCTGGCCTACAAGGTAAAACCCCATCTCTACTAAAAATACAGGCGTGGTGGTGCACACCTGTAATCCCAGCTACTCGAGAGATTGAGGCAGGAGAGTCACTTGAACCTGGGAGGTGAAGGTTGCAGTGAGCCAATATCGTGCCATTGCACTCCAGCCTGGAAAATAGAGTGAGACTCCGTCTCAAAAAACAAACAAACAAACAACAACAACAACAACAACAAAAACTTTACGGTAATCACACTTGGCACACACAACTTCTTGTTTTTGTTTTTGTTTTTTAAGGGGAACTGCTTCATGAAATTGGTCTGAGCAAAGATTTTTTGGATAACAGATGAAAAGCTCAGGCAACGAAACCAAAAATAGACAAATGGGTTTATGTCAAACTAAAAAGCTACACAACAAAGAAAATAATCAACAGAGTGAAGAGACAACCTATAGAATGGGAGAAAATATTTGCAGATTATGCATCTGACAAAAGGTTAACATCCAGTATATATAAGGACCTCAACTCAATAGAAAAAATATTCGGTTTAAAAATTGGCAAAAGATCTGAATAGACATTTCTCAAAAGGAGACATACAAATTACCTACAGGTATGTATGAAAAAAATCTTCAACACCTCTAATATCAGGGAAATGTAAATCAAAACCTCAATGAGATATTACTTTACCCCAATTAGAATGGTTGTCATCAAAAAGACAAAAAATAACATATCCTGGTGAAGATGCAGAGAAAAGGGAATTCTTAAACACTGTTGTAGGAATGTAAATTAGTACAGAACGTATGGACAACAGTAAGGAGGTTCCTCAAAAAATTAAACATAGAATTAGCATGTGAGCCAACAATCACACTATTGAGTTTATAGCCAAAGGAAATAAAATCAGTGTGTTGAAGATACATCTGCACTCCCATGTTTATTGCAGCTATATACACAATAGCCAAGATATGGAATCAACCCAAGTGTCCATCCACAGATGAATGAATTTAAAAATGTAGTACATACACACAGTGGAATATTATTCACCATAAAGAACAATGAAATCCTATCATTTACAACGACATGGATGAGCCTAGAGGGACGTTTTGTTAAGTGAAATAAGCCAAGCACAGAAGGACAAGTATCTAAAAAAGCTGATCTCAAAAAGTTGGAGAGTAGAACATTGGTTACTAGAGGCTGGGGAGGGGGAAGAAAGAGGAGGAAATGAAAAGAGGTTGGTCAATGGGTCCAAAGTTACAGTTAGAAAGGAGGAATAAATTCTGGTGTTGTATATCACAGGAGAGTCATTGTAGTTAACAATAATGTATTGTATATTTCAAAATAGCTAGAGGAGAATATTTTGAATGTTCTTACCACAAAGACATGGCAAGTATTTTGAGGTGATGGATATACTAATTACTCCAATTTGATTATCACATAAGGCATACGTGTACCAAAACATCACACTGTACCCCGTAAATATGTACAATTAAAAACACAATTTTACACATTTTATTTATAATTGACAGCTGATACTTGTACAAACACAAAGTTGATTTAACAACTAAATCAGCCAATGTACGTAAAGTGTTTAGCCCAGTCTCCAGCACACAGTAAGCTCTCAATTAATGACAGTTTTCATGGCTGAAAGAAAATTAAACAGGTTTTTCTCTGCTAATTAGGAAGCCCAAGTGCAGGACAAGCCGTGTGACAGCTGACAAAACGATGCAGAGCTCACCTCTGAGCAGGCTGCATCTCTGTGCTCACTTGCCCCTGAGAAATGATGATGAATCAGGTGAGAATAATAAATTAGCATGGATAGCAAACAATAAAAGTTGATCTCAGCTCATATGCATTCCTTCAAACTGCCTCTTCAATCTGGTTAAGAGACTATATCATTTATGGGCTATTTTCCAGTTGAAGAAACAAAGAAAGGCTCTCTCTGTTCAGGGTGAGTAAGCGAACTGCTGACTCAGGACAATTTACTGCCCTGAATGGGATCCTGCTTCTCACCTCTGTTTCTGGCATGATCCTGAGGACTAGCGTAAAACATCATGTTTACATGCAGTAGCTTTTAGAGTGTCCCATGACAGAGGAGCAGCACATAGGTTACATAGTTGTTTTTAAAATGAGTGTCCAACAGCTACCAAGCTCAGAATCAAATCAAGAACTCAACCCCTTTTACAATAGCTGCAACAAACAAACAAACAAACAAAAACTTAGGACTACCTAACCAAAGAGGTGAAAGACCTCTACAAGCAAAACCACAAAACATTGCTGAAAGAAATCATAGATGACACAAACAAATGGAAACACATCCCATGCTCATGGATGGGTATAATCAATACTGAGAAAATGACCATACTGCCAAAAGCAATCTACAAATTCAACACAATCCCTATCAAAATACCACCATCATTCTTCACAGAACTAGAAAAAACCATCCTAAAATTCACATGAAACCAAAAAAGAGCCGGCACAGCCAAAGCACGACTAAGCAAAAAATAAATAAATAAATAAAATAAAATAAAATCTGGAGGCATTACATTACTTGATTTCAAATTATACTATAAGGCCATAATCACCAAAACAGCATAGGACTGGTATAAAAATAGGCACATAGACCAATGGAACAGAGTAGAGAACCCAGAAATAAATCCAAATGCTTACAGCCCACTGGTTTTCAACAAAGCAAACAAAAACATAAAGTGGGGAAAGGACACCCTATTCAATAAATGGTACTGGGATAATTGGCAAGTCACATGTAGGAGAATGAAACTGAATCCTCATCTCTCACCTTATACAAAAATCAACTCAAGATGGACCAACGACTTAAATCTAAAGTCTGGAAACTCTAAAAATTCTAGAAGATAACATTGGAAAACTTTCTAGTCATTGGCTTAGGCAAGGATTTCATGACCAAGAACCCCAAAGCAAATGCAATAAAAACAAAGATAAACTAAACTAAAGAGCTTTTGCCTGACAAAAGGAACAGTCAGCAGAGTAAACAGACAACCCACAGAGTGGGGGAAAATCTTCACAATCTATACATCTGACAAAGGACTAATATCCAGAATCTAGCAAATATGAATAGACAGTTCTCAAAAGAAGATATACGAATGTCCAACAAACATATGAAAAAATGCTCAACATCACTAATGATCAGGGAAATGCAAATCAAAACCACAATGTGATACATCCTTACTCCTGCAAGAATGGCCATAATCAGAAAATCAAAAAAAAATAATGGATGTTGGCATGGATGTGGTGATCAGGGAACACTTCTACACTGCTGGTGGGAATGTAAACTAGTACAACCACTGTGGAAAACAGTATGGAGATTCCTTAAAGAACTAAAAGTAGAACTACCATTTATTCCAATAATCCCACTACTGGTTATCTACCCAGAGGAAAATAAGTCATTATATGAAAAAGATACATGCACACGCATGTTTTTAACAGCACAATTCAGAATTGCAAAAATCTGGAATCAACCCAAATGCCCATCAATCAATGAGTGGATAAAGAAACTGGTATATGTATGATGGAATACTACTCACCCATAAAAAGGAATGGATTAATGGCATTCACAGCAACCTGGATGAGATTGGAAACTATTATTCTAAGTGAAGTGACTCAGGAATGGAAAACCAAACATTGTATGTTCTCATTCATAAGTGGGAGCTAAACTATGAGGATGCAAAGGCATAAGAATGACACAATGGGCTTTGTGGCAGGAAAAGGGTGAGGAAGGGTGGGAAGAGGATGAGGGATAAAATACTACAAATTGTGTGCAGTGCATACTGCTCAGGTGATGGGTGCACCAAAATCTCACAAATCACCACTGAAGAACTTACTCATGCAACCAAAAGCCACCTGTTCCCCAATAACCTACGGAAACAAAAATAAGTAAATAAAAATAAAATAAAATGGCATCTAAAAGTCTTTTATTATTTGTGAATATTGCCAGCTGGAAGTGACTAAACTCATGTGACATTCGTGAAATATAGAACACCTCTTTACTGGAAGTTCATTTTGAGCCTTTTCTTATGGTCAACAAACCTCAGAGGATCTAGATTTGAAATTTTGCAGAGATCAAACTATCTCAAGGACAGAAGACCAAATACCACATGTTCTCACTCATGGGTAGGAATTGAACAATGAGAACACTTGGACACAGGAAGGGGAACATGACACACCGGGGCCCGTTGTGGGGTGTGGGGAGAGGGGACGGACAGCATTAGGAGATATACCTAATGTAGATGACGAGTTAATGGGTGCAGCACACCAACATGGCATATGTATACATATGTAACAAACCTGCACGTTGTGCACGTGTACCCTAGAACTTAAAGGATAATAAAAAATAAAAATAAAAATAAAAGTAAAAAAAGAAACTTTGCAGAGATTAAGCATCCAATCTACAAATTTACATGTGCAGATGAATAGATCAATGGCTTGTCTAAAACACAAAATAGATCACATAATTTTGTTAGTTGTGAGATGTTATAAGGATCATCCAGAACAAATCCTTCATTTTACAGATAAGGAAATAAATCCAGAGGTATTAGGGTGCCCAGTTTTGTCACATGGATAGTATGTGGCTCAGGACTTGAACTCAGACATTCTGTCTCCAAGCCCAGTGCTCTTCCCCTGTATTCTAGATTCTCAACAATGGGTATGAAGTAAAGGCAGTTCGTATAGTTCAAGGTCATGGCAGGACTATTTGGAGTCGCCTTCACAAAGCAAGCCGGCTAATTCTCACTCAGCCTGGACATAGGACAGACTTTCTAAGAGAGGCAGGAAACTGGGCTTTCTGCCACCCAACATCCCATTTTTCTCTTGAAAATGCATAAAGAGACTGATTTCATTTCTGAAGGGCACTTTATTATACGATTCAAAAGCCCAGTAAATATTTTTGACCTTCAACCCGATGATTCCACTCCTAGAAATTAATCATTAAAAAAAAAAAAGAACCTGGATGACAGGAAGGATTTAGCTTCAAGAATGGCGTAAAGTTGTTTTTATAATGACAAGATCCTGTACCCAAGAGAATTGTTTAAATAAGCTCTGATATATTTATATCATAGTTTATTTTATTTTACAGCCACAAAAATGATATTGCAAGAAAATAACATCTAATAACCCGGGGAAATGTTCTTGATATGTCGCTCAAGAAAGTATCTTATAAAACAGCATGTGCAAAATGATTCTAATTTTGTGACAAAAATCTATATTTATACCTATATTTGTTTAAAAGAAGGACTCAGATAAAATATCCCAATGTATCAAGAGTCAGCAATAGAATGATTGGTCATTAATATTTTTGCCTTTAGAGTTTTGTTGTATTTTCCAACGTTTTGAATATGAACATGCATTATTTTTATAATGAGACTAAAAATATTATTTAAAGCTAAAGTCTTATTTCTTCCCTGAATATGCCTCTGGGGTAGTCCAATAAACTGAGGAGGTAGGATAGCACTTCAGTGGTGGTGACAGAGAAGGGAACAGAGATAGGGACATAGTCTGAGGATTTATCACATGTAATACTTTCAATCCCTTGGGATATTGTATCATCAAGCACAAAAATTTTTTCTTAATGATACCTTCTATAGTACTTTATGAGTCTCAGATGTTTTTTAGACAAAGGCCAAGATAAGCGGGAAAAAAAGTCCATGGCCTACTCAGTCTGTCTATTCACTCTTTCCACTAGGAAAATGAACACTTTGGTCTTATAAAATTGGAAAGAAACAAGATCAAACACATTACAGTAAACTTATTGGCAATACATAAGAATCAGTAATCAATTTATGTGAAAAGCATCTGAGCTTGTACACATGATTTCAGGTTATGATGCTGTGTCATGTAAACCTGAAAGTAACCCAGTAGTATTTTTGTATTTATCTTGTTAGTTTGCTGAAAATTACTTAAATGGAACACATATATAGATGGCAGATGTCACCTGAAAGTGCTATAGGCACACGTTGGGAGCTTATACTTGCGTTAGTGCAAGAGTGTTTCATATTTCAACCATAACACACACATATCTTAGTTTAGTGATTGGGAAATTATAGGCCAAAAGTAAACTTCATGGAAAAAATGCATCACTGCACACTATGGGGCCAACTAAATTGCTAATAAATGAAGCTAGACTAATAAATGAAGCTAGAATAATTTGTCATTAAAATGCAAGAATGACAGCCATCAAAAACTGCCCAATCAAGACAAAAGTGCTGAAGCACTAATCTGAAAGTCACCTTCTCAAAAATTTCAGAATTCCAAATCTTGATGCCTATGCCTGTTTCACAGGAGCTGGGCAGTGCCAACAAGAAGTTCAAGTTTTTGTTGAGCATGGGATTAGAATCCTCAGTAAAATCCAACATGCGACTTTTCTTGGCTCATGAATAGGAAGTCTGCGTAACTTGTAATACTTCACTAAGCAGGTTAGTACTAAATGGCCCTGTGTAAAATCGATAACCTTGCACCATCATCTACCTGTAAGAATTTAGGAAAGGACTCTCATTTTAGCATCAGTGCTCTCTGAGGGCCACCAGTATCCCAGGTTCATACTTTAGATCACTGTGAGTTCAGGAGATTCTTGATCAATGTGAAGCCAGGACATGAGCAAGAGCCTAATTCGTTGACTCATCCAGAGCTTCTGAACTCTGGCTGCAGGGCCAGAGGGCAGGCTAAGAAGGCTGCTTCGGAAGAAATATGCAAAACTCCAGGACATTTTCCCCTATTTGCCTTTTGCTCTTTCGTCCTTTTCCATTTCTCCCTCTCTGCTCAGTCTAAGTCATGACAGAAACGGAAGGTTGGTGGTGGAGGACATCCCAGTCCAGTCTTTTCTTTGTTTGCTGCTGCTTTTTCATTTTCTTGGTTCTTTAACAAGCCATCTCTCGTCTCTGAGGAGTAACTTTCCTTTTCAGCTCCCTACACATCTGTATTTCACAGAAATGAAAGGGAAGCTTTAGGATTTTGTCAACAAAGAGATGATGTTGGAACCTCTTTAATAGCCTCCATCTTCAGGGGATTCGTGATTGTGAGAAAATTCCTAACTAGGCCCAAGGAGAAAACCTAGGAATTCTAACCACTAGACAGATACTGTGATGCCCAAGTCTTTGGAGTCTTTAAGAATTAGCTGGGATTTATGTAATGAGGCAGACGATATGAATTCCAGCATCTGAAAGAAGGGCTTTGTATAACCTCCTCCCTTTAAAAATGGTTTGGCATGTCAGATGTCATCTGGCCCTGACAATTTACAGGTCTCCCTCCAGAGGCAAAGGATAATGACAATAGTAGCAGTAGTCTGGGGGCCTCGTGGTCTTATGGACACTGAGAGGACAATGGGCCAATGGGCTGAGGTGCCAGCTGTGTGGTGGCAGGACCAGGATCTGAGGCTAATTATGGCTACCAGACTTGAGGGCGCCCCTGTTGCTCCTGCCCTCTGCAGGGGCCCCACGGCTGCTGAAACGGCCTGGTCAGAGTGAGTCAGGCCTTGGCACCCTTGGACATTTGTGAGTTTTGTCTTCTGGCCCCCTCTCTCCTTCTGTCTTGTCTGTTCTGTGCAGCCTTTTCAGTCTTCTCCAGATTTTTTGGTGCTCCTCCCATCCGAACTTGCTCTCAGTAAAGGTACAGATCTTCACCTGAGATTTGAGGATAAACTTAGGTTGACCACTATCTTTCGAAATGGAACGATCATTCTCATGTTTTCCTCAAATGATGCAGAGATGATCATGTCCCCTATAAAGGCTGGAGTTAATACTTTGGGAGTTAGAAAGATTTCTCAGATTCCCCGAAATCACAAGATTGCTACTTCCTTAAATATTATTGACTCCAGGGGGAATTTTTGCAAGGTGTGAATTCGAACCGTAAACCATCACCAGCTGCCTCCAGCCATCTGTAGAAGGGCTTTCTACAAAGAACTCTGATTTTTTTTTCCCCAGAGAAGAAGCTGGGCCAATCCAGAAGTGCTTCTATCATGCCTTTATCTACACTCTCCTGGGGAAGTACTTAGGCAAGTTACCTAAACTCACTGGGCCTCAGTTTTCCTCATTCATAAAATGGGTGTAATAATAATAATGGCACCATCTTATAGGAGAGTTAAATGTAATAGTATAGGTATAAAATCTTTGAAGAGGGCTTGACACACAGAAACTACTCTTGGGCCTAGTTACGGCTTACTTCTGAGGCTTGAGGAGTAAAGAATTGGGACCTAACTTTGGAATAGTGCTACAGGATGAGGCTTTTTGTTTTCTATTGTTTTAAAATCTAAAAGATAAAAACTAAGCAGCAGGCCCTCTTTTCTCACTTTGGGCATTTTGGGGCCCACATGATAGAAACTTATCTCTAGGAATCCCTTTGGCCTCAAAGAGGTTCTCTTACTCTAGTAGAGCACATGTGGACACAGTCACATTTAATTTACTGGCTTGATGTGCTATGTACATTTATATATTAATTTTAGTTTGTATCATTTCAACCACTGTTCTAAAACAAGAACTAAATTTTCTCTCAGCATACAATACTTACAAAGAAAAAAGAAGAAATATGAAAAGAAAAAGGAAGAAAGAGAGAAAGAAAGGAAAGAAAGAGAAAGAAAGAATAAATTTTGAGGACATGTAAATATGCTATTATTATGTTAATCCACAAAATCCTAATGAACCAACACATGTTTTAGCCACTGCTGCTTCTGCTAAAGGATGTCTGTCTTAGTTAACTGAGTGTTGCTATAAATGAATTCTACCGGCTGGATACTTAATCTTTTAAAAAGGTTTATTTGGCTCATGATTCTGATGGCTGGGAAGTTCAGGATTGGGCATCTGCGTCTGGTGAGGGATCAGGCTGCTTCCACTCATGGTAAAAGGTGAAGGGAGCCTGCATGTGTGGAGATCACATGGTGACAGAGGAAGCAAGAGGTAGCGGGGAGATGTCAGGCTCTTTTAAACAACCAGCTCTCTTGGTAACTAATAGCATGAGTACTCACTCAACATCAAAGGAAGGCCTTAATCTACCCGTAAGGGATCTCCCCCCATGACCTAAACATCTCCCATTAGAAGATTAAATTTCATTATGAGGTTTAGAGGGGACAAACATCCAAACCATAACAGTGTCCTAGTGCAGATAACACTTCAATATTGTGATTACATGTTTATATGCCTGCCTAGCCTGCTAGATTTAGCTTTCTGAAGTCTCCTGTATCCTCTTTGTATCCCTTAAAGCCAGCACAGAAGGTATAACAGATATGTGCGAACATCTTACCTAGTTATTGGCTTAACCTTCAGTTACTGAGAGTAGTTGGAAGGGCTGAAGTGAGGGTTTATTCTAGGGATATACATTCTAATAGGAGAGAGGATCATGTGGTATTCAAGAAGAGAGGCCAGGTATGTCGGTGCTTTCTGGAGCCCAGGAGAGTGTTGACACCAGATTGCATGGATCTCCACTCTGATTTGTCCTTGAGGTAGCTCATTTCTCTAATCTCTCTCTCTGTCTCTCTCTCTCTGTGTCTCTCTCTCTCTCTGTCTCTGTCTCTCTCTCAAAGCAGAGACTGCCAAATGCAACACCTCATTTTGGATGTGGAGTCCGGGAAGCTTGACTGCTCTGTATTCTCCTACAAATGAACCTTGTTTGGAAGTTCTAGCAGGAGCTACTTGTACACCTGTGAACAAGGAAAGGTCCTCCTCTACTGGGGAAGATCGTCTTCTTCGACCAAGCACACAGATTCAGGAGGAATGCACATGGAGCTGTGTAGAAGGAAAGGGCCACCCACCTAGCCAGTCAGATCAGTCAAATCAACCCTGGGGATCAATGTGGTGACAAATGTCACAGCCAGATCACCCTCACATCCTCCATCTCTTTATGAAACGTCAACTTTGAATGCTGCCAACATATTTCTGCACCCTCTACCTCTGCTTCCTCTGACAAAGCAGGATGTGAATGGACTGCTTCTGGGCTGTGATGTGGATGGGGAAGGATCTGTGTGTCTGCTCCACCCAGGATCAGCAGCCCAGCTTTTTTTCTGCTGTTCATCTGGTGCCTGAAGTGGATGGGGTCCCAATGGGACCTGTTTTTCTAATTGCCTATGCCATGGGATTAAACATCATCAGAGTCAGAATTTGAGACAAGGTTGTTTTTATGTTCATTCCAGTGACAAACTTTCAACAGATATAACAATGCCTGGAAACAATGCCTGGGACATGGAAAGTCACATCTCAAAGGAGCCAGCCAATGTTTCAAATTCTAAGGGCCTGTCCCACTCCATCTACAACCATAATCATCTCTCTTACCCCTAATAAATCTCCAAGCAACCACACACTATTACTAGTGAGAAAAGGACAGAAATGTACACCCTAAGAGAAAGGGTATCTTTAAGGCACTAACCACAGCTGGTTTGAGTCACCTGGATACAGCACTGCATTTTTGTGATTTTATTTTTTCTTAACCTTTTAAATTCAGGGTTATCTCAAGATGGGGAGACAAGAAAGCAACAAGAAATCCACAAGGAGGGAGATCTAAAAGGAAGGAGAGAAGTTGTGAGCAAAGGACGGTGAGTGACTGATTCTAAGGATGGTGAAGACCAAGAGCAAAAATGCTGTTTTAATAAGTAAAACATTTGCCACATATCCTATTAGAATCTTTGTCCTCCTTGCCCTTAACCCTGCCTCTTAGGGATGGAGAAAGGGAGGTGCCATCAGCACAGGAAGTCACCCGTCAGTGCAGCTCTCCCTCCCTGAGCCTGGCCATTCCCTTCGCCCTCAGCTCCCAGTGGAAATCTGTTACCACAGTACTTGCCACGCTACATTGAAGCTGGCTCTTTCTCATGGAAACACATCAGCACTCTCAAGCACAGGACCAACTTACTCATCTTTATACCTTCAGAGCCCAGTCCCTTGTTGAAGAAATGTTGTTTGAATAGAGCTGTGAATTTTCCTCCATAAAACACAGTAAAAAGATATTTTCCGTTTGCCCAATTGCTTAAAAATTTTAAATTGGAAGCCATGTATAACTTCCTTTCTTCTTAATCGTGTAACCACTGAGAGTGACAGTTCTTAATACAGATATAGCAAGAAAGGTTAAAGTTCATGCCAGTACCTATAGTAGCAATAAGGTACAACACCTAAGTGTGTTATTATTGTGGCTTAGCATGTTTCTCTCTTGCTAGGATGAAGTTTGGCATTGACTGACAAGTCAATACTACCTGAAAACCCCCAGCAAAGCCAAGCCCAGCATTAAGAGCTTCTTGTTTTAAATGAACCGCTAGGGACCTAGTCCTTCAGCATCAGAACAAAAGGGGAAGATGGGTCCTTTGATATCAAAACCAAAATTCATCCTGATTTGAAAGTTCTTTATTCTTTCTGGGAGCGCAGTGGTATAATCTTGGCTTACTTCAACCTCTGCTTCTCAGGTTCAAGAGATTCTCCTGCCTCAGCCTCCCGAGTAGCTGGGATTACACACGCGTGCCACCGTGCCCAGCTAATATTTTGTATTTTAGTAGAGACGGGGTTTCACCATGTTGCGCAGGCTGTTCTCCAACTCCTGAGCTCAGGCAATCCACCCACCTTGACCTCCCAAAGTGCTGGGATTACAGCCATGAGCCACCTCACCCAGCCCCCCTTTTGTATTTTTCTACAAGTTGTCACAGATCAGTTATGGTTGTTACAAGTGTTCCTGGAAGCTAATTGTTGGCCATCACATTAATGGCAACAATAGAAACTCTCAGGGTGGGTCCTTGTCTTTAGCACTACATATCTAAAGTAGATCTTATTTGAAATGGTTTGAAATGAATAGAGGAAATGAGATGGGCACAAGCTGCATAACATCTTTATCACTGCCTCTGCGTTTCATCCTGATGCCCATACCTCTGCATCACCTTCCTCCTGGGTACCGTCCCATTGTGCATGCCTGTATTCTTCTTACGAGTATTTGGCGTTCTCTATTCTGCTCAGAATAGCATGCGAAATGAGTGCTTGTGGAGCTGCTCTCCATTGTTAGGGAGACAATAAAAGGATGTCTGATAAGCATCTTACGACAGATTTTTTTCTACAGCTGAAGCATATTGGCGACATAATTTTCCAAATTTGCATCCTACCTGTGGCTCCAAGGAGCTAACCTAGACTCCTTGCCAAGGGAGGACATTGTTCCTTCATTTCTAGAGGCTGCAGGCACTTACCGGATTGTTATTGATATTGTCTTAGAGCTGGCTCATTCTCACACTACTAACTGGTAACTATGAATCTCTGGCGGCTCAAAAGACTGTTGCAGTGTCTCAATGTTTCAGGAAAACCTCTCTGAGAAGTACATGAGCAGGTACAATGTAGTCTGTGTTTTCAAATATGTATTTATATTTAAATATAACATATATTTAAGTACACGTGTAGAAAATCCAGGTTCTTTCTTAAAAGGTACATTGAAAATGATGCCTTGCTGTATAGAAGAGTCACAAAAAGAGGACAGAAATGTTTCAGACTCTGATGTAATCGCTATGTTTACTCTGCTGGAGGTTTTCAGCAGAGGCTCAATTCCCATTTTCAAGAACATTCTAGAAGGATGTATGTTTATGTGAGTTGGAAACTACACTAGATTTTTTTTTTAATGCTTGTTCTAAGATCTAATTTTTCTCCAACTCCTTTAAATAAAAGCATCCCTACATATTTAAAATATAATTAAATTAAAGAAATTTCAACATACATGCGAGTCTGTAGGAATGCCTGTTGGCTGAAACAAAACTGCTGTTTATGACTCTTTGACCAACTCTGTTTATTATGTGTGTGCAATGTGTAATGAATGATACAAATGTTTTGGATATCAAGAAAGTAAAGGCACCTCACTTCAATCTGAAATAGTTATTGAGGAGACAAATCATAGCTTGATAGATAATTACTTTTTAAAAACCAAATGGTTGCTTAAAACTCTATGCGGGTGATTTGTGAGTTCTGATTAAGGTGAGAACATTCCAGACTACAAAATTTAAAAAGTGGAATTTAAACTGTCCTCTTTGAAGAATTCTTTTACCTATGTGTTTCTACTGCTTCTTTTTAATCATATAATCTATATTCCTGGTTAATCAGAAATTAACCTAGAATAATAATTTCTTTTATTGTTTTCTATGTCTCTCAGAAAATCAAAAAAGTAACAGGACAGTTAGAATTCCAAACAGTAAACATAATGGGGAAAGGTTGTTATTTATTGAAAACCCACAGTTTTAAGAGTCTTCATAATTATTTAGCATTTTGATTTCATTCCTTCAGTTTACACTTGTTTTCAGCATAATCATGGCCAAAATGAGAAGAAACAGCAGGAGGCAAATTAATGCCTTAGAAACCCTAGGTCAGAATCATCAAAGGGACAATGATTGCAACATTTTAAAATTGTTGAAAATAGCTAGTGTGGTTCCTTCACACAATGTGAATAATGAGGAGGAATTTCAGGGATTAGACTGAATTTCTGCATTTTGCAACATTTGGTAACCATAAAGTCTTCCATTTTCTGTTCACCATATGTGCCATATTTTCTATTAGCATAAAATTCCTGTGACCCTTAAATAATTCAGATTCAGTGACATAACATAATTAAGATTCTGTTAAAGTTAAATAGATGAACAAAATTCTAGTCTTTTTACTTCGAAAGTAAAACAGCTTCTCTGGGCCACTCATATATGGAGATTTCTCTTTCTTGCAAATACTTTTATTAATATAAAATATTGTTTAGAAATCAAATGTTTGTTATGAACTGGCTTCACGATAGAATGATAGTTTCACTTGACCTGTTAATTATTTTAAACTTTTAAATAGAATTCATAAAACGTGCTTCCCACTTACTTCATCTGTCCCCCAAGTAATTGAGTTTCAGTTACTTTTTTGGTCTTGATTTTTTTTGGTGAGCCGGAAGAAAGCAAAGTCAATGTACAGGAAGCACCCAACTTCACCCACCTGGGGAAAATGAAACCTTTTACAAGTATTTGTAGGACATGTACTCAGCCTGATGCTAATGACTCCTTTGTATATAAAGAAGTGAGCCTTGGTGCAGACCCTCAAAGAGCTTCCCTTCTTACTAGGAAAACAGGGCTCCCTGCAAGTGACCTAATTAACCAGTAAGAGCGAACTTGAGTGAGTCAGACTAACAATATTAGGAGTAAGAGATACATAACTGGGAATCAGAGTCGTCAGTGAAATGCCCAGGAGAAAGCAGGACCTGAACCGATCTTTGAGATATACCTCATTCTGGACAGCCATGAAATCAACAAACACTGGACAGAGGCCACTGTGTTCATAGGCCGGTGAAAAACAATCACTTAAACAAACGGAAACAACAATAAAAACAAACAAACAAAAGGATCCTTCCTGACGGGAGCAGGGGTGTCTTTGGGGAATAGTGGACATAGGCGAGTCAGTAGCCAAGGGGTGATCAGGTGATGGTGGGCTCTGAAATTTAAGCAGAAGAGTGACACAATATGCTGGCCTCTGAACTCTCGTAAGTTCTTCTGAGGAAACCTGGTGAACAATAGGCTGGACAAGGTATCACACTAGAGTATCAGATAATCTGTTTGGTGTCTCAATTCATCATAGAAATAGTTAGAAGGTAAGTTAGGAATAAGTCATCTCATTCTAAGTGGTGTTGGGAGTTTTGTTTTTAACCCATAATTTTTCTTGAACTTTTGATAACTGTAGCTGATCAGCTTCTAGCTTAATTCTAAAAGACATTAGGAGTGAAAGAGACAATCGTTTGGAATTTGAAAGTTTGTTTTTTGCTTTGTTTTTAAGGAAGACTGGAGCTTTAGGCTCCAGTATTTTATTACATCTATCACATATTTATTACAGTCAGATATGGTAGCTCTTCAGAGCAATGACTAAGAACAAAGACCCTAGAGTCAGAGGCCGATTGGGACTGAATCCCACGTCTACTTCTCAAAGGTATATCACCTTGAGGAAGTTATTTTATTTACCTGAGTCCCAGTTTCCTCATATACGAAACGAGTACAATGATGATAAAATAATAATAATACCTACCTCATAAGACTACTTGTGTATATTTATTATACTTATATTTATGTTTTCATATAGTTACTAGAACAGTGCTTGGTGCAGAAGAAGCAATCAATTAGGTATTAACTATGATTACTTTATAGTCACAAATGTCCTTAATATTGTACCATAATTAAGTATTTAACATTTTATTGTATCTACAGAGAACGCTACAAATTCTAGGAATTAGATGAAAAGGTTTGAGAACCACCAAGCCAAAAATGGGAAGCAATTATAGTTTTTGTTCAAAAAGTGACATGATGAAAATGATTTTTCAGGAGATTAGTTTGCTTTCGTCTCTTTCATGCCTTCTTGGTGTATACATTTTTCCTAAACAATCTTATCCATCTCCATGGCTTCATTTATAGTATTTCTTATATGCTGGTATGCAAATTTCTTGCCTCCAAACCTGACACTTTTCCCTAGCTCTTAACTTGCGTATTCAATGGCCTAACAGAAATTGATTACTTTTTTAAAGAACTCAGATGCAATGTTTCAATCAAACTCAGCTCTTGTCCAAATCTGTCACATTGAAAATTCTGATGTACTGGTTTTCAGAATGTGATTTCTACCAGCAACACCAGCATCCACTGGCAGTGTGTTAGAAATGCAAATCCTTGGACTCTACCACAGACCTGCTGAATCAGAAACTCAGGGCAAAAGAGGGGGTAACAATCTGTGTTTTAAAAAGCCCTGCAGGTGATTCTGATGCATGCTAGAGTTTCAGAACTACCGGTCTAGAACTAAGACTTAGTTTTTGTTTGTTTGTTTGTTTGTTTTTGAGACAAGAGTTTCTGTCTTGTTGCCCAGGCTGGAGTGTAATGGCACAATCTCAGGTCACTGCAGCCTCTGCCTCCCGGGTTCAAGCAATTCTCCTGCCTCAGCCTCCCGAGTAGCTGGGACTATAGGCACCCGCCCACCACTCCTGGCTAAATTTTGTGTATTTTTAGTAGAGACAGGGTTTCGCCGTGTTTGCCAAGCTGGTCTCGAATTCCCGGCCTCAGATGATTCGTCCGTCTCGGCCTCCCAAAGTGTTGGGATTACAGGCGTGAGCCATTGCGCCTGGCCAGATTTAGCTTTTTGTTCTGGGTCTATTTTGTGACTTCTTTGCCCTTCACATAAGAGTTCAGTTTTTCAAGTAGAAAAAGATTAGTCTCATGGACTAAGAGGATCATGAGTGGGAAGGGACAGGACTAGTATCAGCGATACCTACCTGGGGACTAATGAAACAGTACAGATGAAGGCCTCACCTGGGGCAGGACAGTGGGGTGTTTTATGGCTAAAACAAGACTGTTCGAAGCTCTTTTCTTTCAATTGAACTGCTATTTAATATTAACTTCCTCTTTTTATGTATTCTAAATGAGCTTCAATATTTTTAGCAAAATTTTAAAACATTCTAACTATACATTATCATAAATTCTTTTGAAAGGTTGAGAAAGGTGGCTCATTTACCAAAGTAGAAGTAACTCGTGTAGATTTTCTGAATCATGAGACTTTGTGTCCATTAAAAATGACCTTCAACCTTTAAAAATAGGCTGGGTGGGGCAAGTGGGAAGATTGTTTATATAATTGAGAAAACTGTATCCCTGGAATTTCTCCAAATATATCTGAATGTATCTGGAAAGAGTTATACATTAAAATCAATGTAAGAATTAGATTGTAAGGTGAAATTAGGCTTTAAAAATATTTTTATTTTTCATATTTCTAACATAAAAAAATAGCAGATATTCTAAAGTCCTGTTTTCTGACTATTGATCCTGTTAGAAGCCAATCTAAGCAAGCCATTGGCCAAATGATTTCCTCTTTGCAACAGAAATATAAGAACTTAAAAACCTATTTTTTTAATACAGACTTTAATTAGAGCACCAGAAATATCTTCCAGAAAGGCAATACGGAATATGGATCATTGTAATTTAAGTTAAATTACATTTGTCTTCTAATATTCAGAGAAAAGAGGAATAATCAAACGTAAGTTTCAAATCAATCTGGAATTTAGTATAATTCATTTTCCAAACGTGTTTTTCCTAGTGCATATAGGAAGCTTGTGGGAAAATTAAATCCAGTTATTTCATTTCATCTCTCCTTCATTATTTAGAAGTTTTTAACTTATTAAGTCTTAACTATGGCCCATGTACTTCCAGGTCTCAGTGTGTTATGTAAAACATATCAATAGAAGATAAACAAGACATTGTTTCTGCTTCCAAGGAACTCATCATCCAGAGGAAAAATAAGAGTATAAAACGAGTACAACATAAAAAATGTTGTGTAAGAGTATACTTGGGCCAGGCACAGTGACTCATATCTATAATCCCAGCACTTTGAGAGGCCAAGGAGAGGGGATTGCTCGAGCCCAGGAGTTCAAGACCAGCCTGAGCAACATAGTGAGACCGCATCTCTATAAAAAATAAAAAATTAGCTGGAATGTGTCTGTAGTCCCAGCCACTTGGGAGGCTGAGGCCAGAAGATCACTTGGGCCCATGAGGTCAAGGCTGCAGTGAGCCATGATTGCACCACTGCATTCCAGCCTGGGCAACAGAGCAAGACCTTATATCACAAAAAAACCCAAAAAAACAAAAAAAAAAAAAACAAAAAAACACCACACACACACACACAATCAGGTCAGGCATGATAGCTCACACCTGTAATCTGAGCACTTTGGGAGGCCAAGGCAGGAGGATCACCTGAGGTTGGGAGTTCAAGACCAGCCTGACCAACATGGAGAAAACCTGTCTCTACTAAAAATACAAAATTAGCTGGGCTTGGTGGTGTATGCCTGTAGTCGCAGCTACATGGGAGGCTGAGGCAGGAGAATCACTTGAACCCAGGAGGCGGAGGTTGTGATGAGCTGAGATCATGCCATTTCACACTAGCCTAGGCAACAAGAGCAAAACTCCATCTCAAAATCGAACAAACAAAAACACACAATCATACAAAAAATATATACTCAATTTATTATGATAGTTGATAGAAAGTACTGACAAATTTCATAATGGGTTCAAACAGATATTTAAACAATGGCAAAGAAAATTCACGGTTTCTAATGTTAGACAATAAATAATCTTTCTTAAAAAATATAATCAGATAAGCAAGCATCACCGGACATTAATGAAAACCAACACCTAGAAAATAAATATTTATAAAAACAAATGGTACAAATGATATACAGTACAAATACTAGAAAAAAGAGAAAATAGAACAGAGTTTTGCTTTTTGCATTTTACTTTAAGAGTGAAGGGAGATAATACTACATCCTTAAAATATGAACATAGTGCTGCGACCAAAAGGCGCACTCAGAAAACAAAAGTGTTCTTGAAAAATAAAATACGGCGATTACATTTTTAAAAAGTAAGAGAAGGACTAGAAAAAATAGGAAGATAGAGACATGCAAAATTTAAAAAAAGATGAGAATTGAAAGATGAATTCGGTAAATCCAACATCTGTTTAGTAAACATTTCAAAAGTAAGAAGAGAGACAATGAGGGGAAGAAATAATCTAAGAAGTAGAAGTAATATTACCAAAGTCTTCAGAGTAAATACTGAGTTGGATAAATGAAAAAGAAAAGCTGAATGCTGACAAATCAACTTTACTTAGAAATGTGGCAGTAAACAACATCTAAACACAAAAAGGTCAAAAATAGTTATCTCCTGGGAATGGGACTGGAGATCAGAGAAACTGATGGAAGACTTCCTTTTTACTTAGATATATTCTAAAATGCTTGACATTTTAAAAAGTGATGACTAATTCTGGAGAAAAGTTTTACAGAGATGTAATACTTAAGTTACATTTTAATGGATAGTTAGGCTTTTTCCCCCTTGGGCATAAAAAAGGGTAGTTATTCTAAGCAGAGGGATTGGGAAGAGGCATGGGCATGGGGCACGGCCTGTTTTAGAAATGGCAAAGCATTCTGTAGATTGTAGCAGCCACATGAGGGGAGAAGGGGTAGGAAGGAAATGAGGAAGAAAATGAGTGAAGTGGGGGCCTGAGCATAAAGGGTCTTGAAAGCTCTGAAGTTTTTGTACAAAGTTTTTCATTTGAGAGCCTGGGAAATGGGTCTGTATTACCCGAAACAGGGGATACTGGAGGCAAAGTAATCTCAAGAGGACACAGCGAAAAAGTAATTCTTCAAGTATTTTGCAAGAAGAGTCTGTCAAGTGCATGAAGAAGTCCCCTGACTTCTACAGTATGCAGCATACTGATATATATGACTACTACGCTTGGTAGAGGAACTCAGTAAATATTTGCCGATTACTTTGGCACACTAGTACTTTGAAAAGATTCAGTAAGATGATTTATCTGAAAACCTCCACTTGTACAATGCCTTCTAAAGAAAAGAGCTTTTACAAATTTCAGGTCTCAGTGTGTTCTGTAAAACATTGCCTTCATTCTTATTCAGCCCGCAGCATCATTCTTGGCATTCTTAAAAATATATACAGGTCATTTTAACCTTGTATGTGATGGATAAACATTCACATCACAGCTGCCAAAAATAATACCCATTTTGATCCTTGCAAATTCTGGACCAGTCGTTGGGCCCTTCAGACTACTAACAACTTTAGATCTTCTGTCTTCTCTGGAAGGGGAACAAGGAGTGGGCTTGTGTATTTAACCACCCCATCACCTTTAAGCAGGATATGAGTTTACAGAATGGCTTCCTTTGTGTGAAAGGTTCTAGGTTTGCTGAGTTCTGCAGTGCGGAAAGAAAGTTCACAATGTAAAACGGTACTAGCAATGTGTGCTGATTTTTCATGTTTTGAAAGGATAAGAGGCAGAAATATGGCAGAAATATGGATCCTTTTCTTGATTTGTAATTAGTTTCATGGTCCTACTTTCTCATCTAAATAACTGAAGGGTCAAAGGCCAACAAGCAGAGATGCCAAGTATTCCAAGTAAGGCAAAATGCAGGTCCAGTTACACTACAACTACTGATACCCCACTCTTACCAAGGGAACTAGATGTGTTTTGATAGCTCGTCTGGCTGCCATCCAGATTCACACAGAACAAGAAGCAACTGAGGACATCTCTGGACAGACATCTATTATCACACCTCTTCAATGACCCAAGATCCACAAGCATATCTTGTATCATATATCTTTTCTTTCCTTAGGGGTTGAATTATATGCCTTCCCCACCTCCACACACACACAAAAAAAGATATGTTGAAGTCGTAAGCCCTAGCACCTCAAAATGTGACCTTCTATGGAAATAGGGTCATTGCTGATGTAATTCGTTAAAATGAAGTCATACTGGAATAGGTTGGGTTCTTGATTCAATATGACTGGTGTTTTTCTAAGACAGCCTTGTGAAGACAGAGAAACATGGGGAGAAGCCCCAGCGAAGATGGAGGCAGAGACTGGATGATGCTGTCATAAGCCAAGGAATGCTGGAGGCTAACAGGAGCTGGAAGAGGCAAAGAATGATCTTCCCCTAGAGGCTTCAGAGAGAGGATATCTGAGCAGACATCTTGATTTCAGACTTCTAGCCTCCAGAACTGTGGGAGAACAGATTTCTGTGGTTTTAAACCACCCAGTTTGTGGTACTTTGTTACAACAGCCCTAGGAAATGAATACACCTTTCTGGATCCCTAAATATAGATAAACGGGAATAGAGAATTAACCATTTGGTTAAATTCAGCAATGTCATTATATATTAAAATAATTCTCAATATTTTCAATATTTTTATCAATAGTTTTTTTTGCAGATGTTGTACTTAAGGGTTACGTAACTCTTACTTTATGGACACAGTAATTTATTTTAGAATTTCTGTGTTCAATATTTAACTTGTTCATATTTCATTCTTTTTTCTTTTCTGTTCTTGTATTCTAAATACAATTACACTGAATATCTTGATATGTTAATATTTGTCCACTTCCTTGACTAGTATTTTAGAATAAGTAAATAGAAATGGGGTTACTGGCTCAAAGGACTTGACATTTAAAAATATTCCTAGTATGTTATCAAATTGCTTCCCATGAATGTTGTAGCAATTTGTTACTTGAACTGACATATTAAAAAGAGTCTTTTCCAGAACTGCATCCTAGCAAGAGGGTAGATCTTAAGTATTCTCACACCACACACACAAATGGTGACTGAGCTGAAAAATACATTAATTTGCTTGATGGTGGTGGTAGTCACCTCGCAATGTATATGTATATAAAAACATCACATCTTGCACCTTCAGTATACACAATTTTTATTTGCTAATTATGCTTCAATAAAGCTGGGAAGGAGGAAGTATTCTCTGCTAATGTGACTAGCATGGGATTTATTGCTTTAATTTTCATTACCTTGAATACTAACGTGAAACTGTTTTGCCCTAAAATGTTTATTAATGCTTAGTACGTATTCTATGATACTTCTGCTACTGTTCTGCATTATTGTTTCTTAAATAGAGTATTTGCATGAAATCTATTTGTTCTTTGCATATGGAGTATATTAACATTTTTCAGTGTCCTCATTTGTAATATGAAGGTAGTTAGAATAAGCATCCTCTGGGATTGCAGTAAGAACTACATGTGCTGAATATACCATGTACCAGGCACCTCTTAGGTTCTTAATAGTGGGAACAATTCGTTATAATTTCATATGGGGCCTGCATATATATACTCTCACTTGTCTGCTTTCAGGCTTGGTAGCGCAAGTGCTTTGACTTTTCAAATAAATCTCATTCTCATTTGTGCAGCCATCTTAGCCTTTTTCTTTTGCATTTTCTGTATACTTTGTTTAGGTTGAACCACGATGAAGGAGTTAGCTGGGCTGGAGACTCAGCGTGTAAAAATGCACAGAGGCATAGAAGCAAGTGTATTTTGGGGTAAAGGTTCAAATATTAACTCCATGTGCTGGTAAGTGGGTGTCTTTGACAAGTCAACTCATCTTTTTATGCCTCAGTTTCCTGTTTAGTAAAATGGGAAATTACTAATATTAACTATCTCTTAGGTTGTTGTGAAGAATGAAATAAATGCCATTCATGATCTATTGCATACCACAGTATCTAAAATTTGCCAGCTGCTTAAAAGAATAAGAATCATTTATTATCTCACATAGTGTCTGTGGGTAAGGGATTCTGGAGAGGTTTAGCTAGGTGGTTCTAGTTTGAGGTTTCAGGAGGTTATGGTCAAGTAGTCATCTGGGGCTACAGTCATGTAAGGTTTGACTGAGATAGAAAGATCCACTTCCAACATGATGGCTCATGTGACTAGCAAGTCAGCACTAGTTCCTGGCAGGAGGTTTAAGTTCTTTGCCATGTGAATCTCTTTCTAGAGCTACTTGAGCATCCTACCAACATGGCAGCTGGTCTCAGCATGATCTAAGAAAGAAAGCAAGGAGAAAGTTGAAGTGCCTTTTTGAAATTTCAAAAGTCTAATACCATCACTTCTGCCACTTTGTAATCATTAGAAGCAAGTTGCTATTGTGACCTACACTCAAGGGAAAGAGAATTAGGCCCCACCTTTTGACAGAGGAGTGTCAAGGAATTTGTGGACTAATTTTCAAACAACCACATGACCTAATGCATATTGCACACTTGTCTACTTTTTTTGACTAGTATTTTAGAATAAATATATAGAAATGGAGTTACTGGTTCAAAGGGCATGCCATTTAAAAAAATTCCTTGTATGTGAGATAGCTTTTAGGAAAAAGTCAAAAGATGCTATCTATGGTGTTATCATACTTCATAGCACTATCATTATCGATAGCACTATTATTAAGGCACTGCAAGTTGTGCTGTAGTGGTGGCTTTGGATACATCTGAAGTATGATAGAAAAAGGATCTTTAAGATAAACAGGAGCTAAATAAAAAAGGGCCCAGCATGTCATGACACAATGCTTGCATTTTTTTTCAATAAGTCCTTCCTTTTCAAACTGGGTTACTCCCAAGGCACATAGGCACAGGGGACAAGTGCTGCTTACAGCAACAGAATAAACACACATCATCTCTAGTAAAGTCCTATTTGATTTGAAAAACTTTATTTGAAAAAAAAAAAGAAGTAGATGTATTAAAAAATAGATTGTAAAGTTGCTTGTATTTTAACGTGGAAACATCAGGCATTATCTTGATCTTCTGGTGGCCTGCTTTGGATGGTATCTCCTGATCCTGGGTAAATAATTGACTTTTCTTTCCATCTGGGGTACCTTAGTGGAGAAGTTAAGTGACTCAGTTAGTTGATGAGGAGATACTGAAGGATTTAAGGGAGGTTAAGAATCTGATATTTTTAAAGGGTATCTCCATCAAGAATATTGAAAATATTTCTGGAAAAAGAAGAATGATAAATATTTGAATTTACCCAATAGATACAAAAAGGCATTGCAAAACCCTCATAATTAAGCATTGAAAAAAACTAACAGAAAGATAAAGAAGCAATCAATTTATGAGAGTAGTTACACCAGAAATAAATGACAGTATATGCCTACAAATCTAATATATAACTAAGAAGTCCTCACTAATCAATGAGGGAAGGAATGGATTCAATGCTTGTTGGGGGAAAATTGGGCTCTTTGGGGAAAGAAATCCATCTCGAGCCCTATCTTACATTACTTAGTAAGATAAACCCCAGATAAATATGATGGGTGTAAAACTAAAATCATAAGAAACTTGAAGACAATTAGATGTGTACTTACTTGCTCTCCGGGTAGGAAGGAATTTCTAAATATAAAAGAAGGATTCTCTAGGGAAAGCAAATCAATCGCTGCATCTGAGTTAAGTATTATACGTTTGTATAATACATTAAACATTTAAAACAAACCACAAATACTGATGGATGGCATTCATTGTATACCAACTACGTGCCAAACACCACACTTGGAGCTCTGCCTCTATTGCTTACCCTTAATCCTCACACACAAAAAACCCACCGCAGGCTCAGTCATACCGCCTCCACTTAACAAATGAGAAAACCGAGGCTGTGAGAGATTACATCAGTAATTTGCAATGCTGGCTGCACACTGAATCATGCAGAGAGCTTTACAAAGGCCCGTGCCTAGGCCTTATCCCAGAGCTGTTTAATCAGATTTGCAAGGAATGGCACCTGGGCATAAAATGCTTTGTCCAAAGGCACACAGCTGGTAACTGAAGAGACGGAGGCTTTTCTGTGTCCTCAACACCTGGACTTTTCCTATGTCATGTGGAAATTTTCTTGAAGATATAAACAGGCACTTAGTTTTCAAAAGTGGTAAAAACCTGAACGTAGGCTTCACTTAGAGCGGAAGTGATATGAGATATGAGAGTCTATTTGTAGACCTACCTATAGCAGACTCCATAGTCTGTGTTTCTGGAATATCAGTGAAAACAGCCACAGGGGTGGAATAGAAGGAGAGCATTTTGATGGTCTAATAGTTTTGAAACAATTGGCGATGCTTACACAACTTGAAAGGTGTTTGCATGAATCTAATTTCTTAGGCTTGTTATCACCATTATAACTTCTTCTCTACCAATTGGGACATAACAATGTAGATGAGTTACTTTACTGCATAGTTTTTAGGAACACAGATTTTGGGGACAAACCACCTAATTTTGATTCCCAAATGTATTCTTTATAACTGAGTAACCTTAATATACTTAAATTCTCCATGGCTCAGTTTTCTCAACTGTAAAATGGGAATAATAATAGTATTGTGTTAATGCTGTGTAACAAATCACCTGAAACCATAGTGGCTTAAGATGTCTCCTGGTTTCTCTGGGTAGGAATTCAGGAACATCTCAGTCAGGCAGTTTCAGCTCGGAGTTTCTCTGAGCTGGGGCTACTGTCATCTGATGGCTTACCTAGGGCTGGAGGATCCACTTCTAAGGTTCACTCACATAAATGACAAAATGTTGCTCATTGTCGGCAGGAAGCTTAACTTTCTCCCCACAAAGGCCTATACAGATAGGACTGCTTGAGAGTCCACATTGCATGCCATCTGGCTTCCCCCAGAGTAAGTGACCCAAGAGACCAAGGTGGCAATTGCAATGCATTTTGTGGCTTAGCTTTGAGGTCACACATTATCACTTCTGCAGTATTTCATTGGCCCCACAGATCAACTCTGATTCAGTGTGGGAGCCGAATACACCCTTGCACCAGAAGGCAAGGATCACTGGGAGCCATTTTGGACATGGCTATCACCAGTACCTAGTTCACTGGCTTGTTTCAAAGATACATACAGTTGACCCTTAAACAACACAGGCTTGAACTGCTTGGGTCCACTTTTATGCAGATTTTTTTCAGCCAAGTGTGGATTGAAAATCCAATATTGGAGGGATGCAAAGCTCTTTTATACAGAGGGCAGAATTTTTATGTACTAGCGTTCCTCAGGGCTGATGCGGGGAACCTCAGCATACATGGATTTTGGTATATGCAGGGGTCCTGGAACCAGTCTTCTGCATATACCAAGGGATGACCGCATTAATACATACCTCTCTGTATGTGAATACATATAAAGCTATATATACATACATCTCACACAGAATACTACAACAGAGCTTACACCATAATTAATAATGATGTAACTAAATCAAAAATTCTGGGAGTGGGGTCTCAGCATTAGTATTAGTATTTTAAAAATCACTGCATGTGATTAATATGCAGCCAGTTTTGAATATCATATTTCTATCCCAATACTTAGTTTCATGGTGATCATAAGCCCTGGAACCCTAGTCGAGAGGTTTTCAGCCTTAGTTGCATAGTAGAATCATCTGGATAGCTTTTAAAAATCCAGCCGTTCAGGCTACAACCCAGACCAACTCTATCAGAATCTCTGGGGCATAAGGGCACAGGCCATTAGTATTGTTTTTAAGCTTCTTAGGCAATCCCACTGCAGTCAAGTTTGAGACCCAGTACTCTAGTTATTTAACATAGATGACTGTATTACAGTCCCCTCATTTCCTCAGTGAGTTGAGCTCTACTCAGCATTTAGATTCTGGGGACTTAACGTCACTTGTTGAAAACAAAAGGAAGACCTTTGACTCATCTTAATACGCAGGGAAGGCTGAAGATGGGTAGGAATGTACAGCATGGCGCCAGTTGTTCTCTGTCTGTGCTGTGTGTCTGGAGGATTCAAGCCTCCAGCCTGTCAGCCAGGCTCCTTTGGCCAGAATGTGCCTTCGTGCAAGAGTAGAAACCTCCTAGGCATGTGATCGCTGGGCCAGGAAAATGTCACACATTGCCAGAGAAAAACCAGCTTTCCACGCAACTAGAGTGAATGGCACATGAAACCAATTTAGCCAGCGTCGTTGGAGAGGCATCAGAAGCATCACAAGATGGCCGTTCTGGAAGCAATGTCTGAAGGGTGCACCTGGTAATGCCCCCAGGTGCTGTGCAGGCACAGAACCTGCCTCAATTTTAAGAACATGGAGCTGTCTGTCTGCAGTTCTGAGTCTGCTTTTGTAAAGGAGCATTAGCTTGCTGCAGAGAACAATTGGTTACAATCTGGGAAAAACAAGCAAAAATGGCAGCTATATTTAAACCAGAAAAATAGTGGATGGATGACAATTTCTAGTGAATTATACCATCAAATTAGACTTAGAAAACTTGTGGTGTGTTGGGAAAAATCTCAATCCTTTTTGCAAATATTTGGGATTGAGGGAAGCTCTTAACAGACTTTGCCCATAGCTTTCTCTCCACAATTTTAAACCTATGTTTGTTTTAAGTAAAGCTTAATCCATGTGTTTCTGATTCCTGTAAGCATAACTCATCAAAGTCTTTATTTTGGAAAAAAAAAAAAAATCCATTTAACGTCTAAGATGCCTTTGTTTTTTAGCCTTTTAAAGCATTTTCCCCTGTTTGAAAAGGGGCTCAAATAGCACGTTTGCTAAGTTTAGAGCCCATTCAGTTGTTGTGAGTGCAGATTTTTGACCACTGCTCAGGATTTAAATTTCTTCACACTTGCCAAAAATGTGACTTCCTGTTTGTTTTTTTAATACCTAAATCCTTTTTAAAATTGAATTTGGAACTCTCAATGAACCCTGAATGCTGCATATCTGCCCGTCCTTAGACTTTTTTTCCCTCTACTATGGAGTTTGTCAATGCATTTATATTATAGTCTTTCTAGCTCTTTGGAACAATTTCTGTTTGTGTTGCTTAGGAACAAAAGAAAAATATTTTGAGCATGTGATAGCACCTTTTATCAAGGATCTAGAAGTTGGTTTCCAAACTTGAGCAGAGAGCCATGACAACATGAGTCTTAGATGCCCCATGATGAATGCAGAACTTAATTTGGAGGAACAAGAAAATGAGAAGTAAGAATGTAAAAGGAGAATGTCTGAACTGAAAGCAGGCCGAATGGGTCTTTAGGACCCCAATAACTGTTTTCTCATAAGTTACTTAAGAAATCTAATTAGATGTCTCTGTTTCCTCTGTATCTTTGAACAAGGGGAAAAGAGAACTGGATTTGTTAATGGGCTGAGTTAAAGTTGTATTGAAGTAATGCAAAACCACCTAAAAAAAACTAAAGAAATATTAGTCATACATGTCTGTCTGCATAATGCCATATTATCTGCTACTTGGAATGCCTTTCGTTATCTTCATTAATTTTTTAAATTCTAGATGCCCCATTCCGATAATCAGACAGGGGAGAACCTTAAACTCAAGAAGTTTTTATCAATCATCTTCAGTAAGTTGAAATAAATATTATTTTCATGGATGCTGAAAACAGATACAAAATTTGACCCCTGGATGGGTAATTTGGTCAACAGCATCTTTGGTTGTTGATTGTTATTTGATGATGTGGGGGCATTTATACAGGAATTAAAGTCATCGTTCTTGCCCTTGAAGAATTTACAATTAGGTGAGTTTGTAAAGTTTCACTACCAAATATAAAATACAGGAACAAGATATTCATCCATAAAAATGACAGATGTTCAAGCAATTCAGTATTTGTGGAGTTAAGGAGGAAGAATATCAGCAGATAAATTGAGAACCAGGACACCCTGGTAAACAGTAGGTATGATTTTCCACACAATGAAGATTCACTTTTAGAAAAGCAAGATAAAATCTAAATCCTTTAATTTTATACAAATAGTCGCACATTTGACATTTAAAGAAAAAAAAAAGGCTGGGAGCGGTGGCTCAAGCCTGTAATCCCAGCACTTTGGGAGGCCGAGACGGGCGGATCACGAGGTCAGGAGTTCGAGACCATCCTGGCTAACACGGTGAAACCCCGTCTCTACTAAAAATACAAAAACTAGCCGGGCGAGGTGGCGGGCGCCTGTAGTCCCAGCTACTAGGGAGGCTGCGGCAGGAGAATGGCGTAAAAACCCGGCAGGCGGAGCTTGCAGTGAGCTGAGATCCGGCCACTGCACTCCACCCTGGGCGACACAGCGAGACTCCGTCTCAAAAAAAAAAAAAAAAAAAAAAAAAAAAAAACAATTTGAATATTGCAGTGGAGAAAGACAGTATAAAAATTACTATTGGTAGCTTGAGTTTTTTTTTCTATAATAAGATTCAACATCAACTATATCTACTTAAATGGGACAAAACATTTGTATTATACTGATCAATTTTTAAGTGAATGTTATGTAGACCATTTATTAGAAAGGTCTTTTATTTGATACAATGTGTAAGTACATTTCCTTATTTTATTTTATTCCGTTTTATTTGAACAGACGATTTATCTCATGGCTGGGTCCTTAAAATGTCAATGATTAATACAAACTGCAATTACCTCTTAAAGAATATGCAGCCACTTTATTAATGAGGAAGGAAATCAAATATTTTTAAGGGAAGACTCTGAGTATTTTTCTCGAGTGGCTAATCTTAATTCAGTTTGCCTTTCAGTTTCCTTTGCTACAAACCAGGGCTGTCACTTACCAGAAAAGATATGTGGGAAGGATGAATGCTTGAAAAAGAAATTTGAACACCAGAGTCATCAGAATCATTATTGCTAAGAAATTGGTTGTCATTTGAATTCTGCTTTGCCTGGCAAGACCAGGGAAGCAGATGCATCTGGCTTAACACAATGAGTGGTAACCAACATCATAGGAGATGTATATAGCTTCCCTAGGCCATTGCGCATGTTGTCTACCACAGTCCCTTATGGCACCAGCCACATCTTAAACGAGAGCCACTGTGTAATTATAACATGACCAGGGTCTATCTGTTGAGATGGGGCACTGTGTTCTTACCCCCACCACCTTAGATACAGAGGGATTCCAACACGAATGCACGTCTTCCAGAAGAAAAAAAAATTAAGCAAGAAAAGAAAGGTAACACATCACATTTGGGTTTTAGTTTGCATCCATTCAAGTGATTAACAAATTCTTGTTCAGCAATCATCAGATGCCAAGTAGCATCCTAGGTGGAGCGGGTACATTGGAGGGCAAAGTTTTAGACCATATAAAATGAAATGATTTACTTAGGGTTTCTTTAATGAAATATGTGTTGGAGGCATATTGAACCATGCCGAAGTCCTAAAAATAACTGCAGCTAAGCCCAGTATATTTCTATTGCTCTATTCCTTGTAGAAATTAAACATAAAATCATCATATAATAAAGACATGTGTTGCAAAGCACTCTCATAAATTACAAGTTAAAATTAAAGCCGTATTTTGAATGACGCCATGTAGTATCAACTTATTGTTGACCAAAAACCCAGCTTCTATTTCTAGCTGTATTCAGTGAATTTAGGTGAGTCACTCGACGTCATGGAGCCTTCATTCAAAGTAAAATGCGAATAATTGCTGCCCATCAGCAGCAGACAGTGTTGATTTATCACATGCTGTCACTCTTTTTTTCTCATAGTTAGTGCCAAGCCTGGCTGAGAAATGCATAGTTAGCTTTGAAAGACTCTATAGTAGAGACAGGCCAAGCTTGCAGCTAGAGGTGACTATGTCATGTAGCAAATAGATGTAAATAGCGATATAGGTACCCAGTGAGATATAGGATATAAGTAGGTGTCTGCTTATATCCTATGAGGGGGTGGAGAATTCCGGAAAATATTTACTTTCCTGATAAAAGGGGACACGCGTTTTAACCATTTTTTCCTTCTTTCTTCGTTGACTGCAACTGTGATATCCAAAACATGACAACCATGTTGTGACCATGAGATGATAAGCAGAGACAAAATCCATGTGCTAAAGACAGCCAAATGCATCTGGGAAGATACTACTGAGCAACTGAGTTGACCCAGCAATAACTGAGCCTCCCCTCCCAATTTCCTGGTATGTGAGAAAAACACCACCCACTCTCTATTTATTTAGGTGCCTATTAGTCTAGGACTCTCTTTCTTGCAGCCAAACAGACTGTTATGGGGTGACTCTTCTTGAGTTTGTTTTAAGGACTGCGCACAGAAATGACATCAAGTGTATATTTCACATTATTGATTTCATATTCTCACATTACATATGAAAAACCATGGGCTCAAAAAGGGTTAAGTGACAGAGTAGCACTATCCCAGGTCTTCCAAACTGAGATATGTCTTACGATCATGCTTTATGACTTGCTCCCTTTTGAAGCATCCAGAGTATGTCAAAGCTCTTAGAAATAACTCTAAACATCTGTCTAGTCCTTTAAAGTGTTCAATGCATTTTCAAAAATTTCATCAAGTTTGATTCTCAGAGCAACCCAGTGAGGTAGATATTATTAATATCACCATTGCATACGATCATTTCCTTTCACTTATTTCTCAGCCACTGCAGCCACTGGGTGTAGCAATCCTACCGTGACAAATGATCAGTTCCCACTTACTATTCTTTTGATGAGCCCAAGCTCTTTCTTTGCTTCATGTTTCTGCTTTAGTCTGTCTCTACTCATCCCTTATAAAATTCTGTTTTAATTCAGTTGGGTACATAACCACAACATCAGAGCAGATTTTGGCTGGCTGAAGCCACGGAGCTCTGGAAATCTCACTAGAGAGGCTGTCTACATTGCCAAATAAACTTAAGAAAAGAAAAAATGCTTATAGTATTAGGCATGAAATGTGATTAGAGTGGTCCTGGCCAGAAACAACTTTTACAAAGGCATTGCCACAGATTCTGGAAGAACTGTAGCTGGTTTTTTTTTTTTTTCTATCAAACATGCTTACTTAGAGTAAACCTCTTTGCCTCATTTGAGCTAACTCAATTAAATCTTCCACTTGCACACAAAAACACACATTCACCCAAGTTGATGACTATAAAGTAATTCCACATGTATAAAAACAGCATTGGTTAGTTAGAAATAGATTCTACATATAATGAAACTTGTCAATTCAATTTACATATAGAGCAGAGAAGTAACTTTACTTATAATCTATCCTATGAACTCTGGCTACTGCAACTGTGGTCTCTGGACCAGCAGCATCAATATTACCTTGGAGTCTGTTAGAAATGAAGAATCTCAGGCCACATTCAAGACCTACAGAAGTAAAATGTGAATTTCAGCAAGAGCCCTGGGGATGTGTGTGCATGTAGAAGTTTGAGAAGAGCTGCATATCACATAATTGCATTTGTTGTGAGTGCACACAACCCAGTCTTTGTAGAGAGTGCATCCTTATCTTTTCTGTACCTCATCTGTGGCATCTGAGGAATTCCTGTAACAAAAATGCACTCCCTTCACCCTACATTTTTATTATTCAAAAGTGTTAATTGGTGTACTATTACTTGCTTTACAGTGAGTAAGTTTGAATGTATCCACTTAGAACTCTGGTGGATGTTTCACTATATTATTTGTCTTCCCTGGTTAGATTTGGATTTAAATTCATAACAGAATTTCTGAGATTACTGATCCTCAAGCACCACTCCAAATCGTAGTCAATTTAGAGCATTGTGTGAAAACATGCAGTATGGTGCCTATAACATAGCATTATGCGAAAAAATGGCATTGGAAGCATTTTTTGTCACATTTTATTATGTTATTGTTTGTACCCTTGAATCTACATTTAAGGAATGGTGGGAGGTGGAAGGAGAAAGATGGACTATGGCAAACTTACCTAATAATTTCTTATTAAATTAATTTATTATTATTATTATTATTATTATTATTATTATTATTTTGAGACAAGAATCTTGCTCTGTCACCCAGGATGGAGTGCAGTGTCTCTATCTCGGCTCACTGAAATCTCTGCCTCCCGGGTTGAAGCGATTCTTCTGCCTCAGCCTCCCAAGTAGCTGGGATTACAGGTGCCTGCCACCATGCCTGGCTAATTTTTTTTTTTTGTATTTTTAGTAGAGGCGGAGTTTCACCATGTTGGCCAGACTGGTCCTGACCTCCTGACCTCAAGTGATCCTCCCGCCTTGGCCTCCCAAAGTGCTGGGATTACAGCATGAGCCACCACACTAGGCCATAATTTCTTCTTTTAACAGCTATGTACAGGTTATCTACTAGGTTCCCACATTGGCCATAGAAGGAGCACATAAGGAGACAGTCTCTGTCCTGAAGCTACAGATAGTCACGTGGTAACAGCTTGTGTGCAGCTTGACTCTAATGACACCAGTCACACTCCAGTTTATGCGAGTGGTGCTTTCCGTAGCCGAAGTCTTTCTGGAGATGGGCAACCCGCAGTCAATAGTGAATAAGGGCAGAAATGTACTGGGAGCTCTGGTAGCACAGTGGAGGGACACCTAACGTGTACTGAGTGAAGTGTGAGTATGTGTGTGTATAATGTGTGTTTGTGCATGTGTGCATGAAGCATGTGGATATGGAATGGGATATATGCGTGTATGATATGTGAGGCATGTACACACCCTTTGGGGTTGTGTGTGTGTGCATGAAGAGGGTGAGTATGATATGGTATATAATATATGTGTGGATCTGTGGAGTATGTGCACATTCTTTTGTGTGTATATGTGTGTGTGTTGTGTGCATAAAGTGTGTGAATGTGGTATGGCATACATGTGTGCCTGAATCTACGAAGTGTATGCACACCCTTCTACGTGCCTGTGTGTGTGTGCGCGTAAAGTGTGTGGCTATGGTATGGTAAATATATGTGTCTGAATATGTGAAACGTGTGCACGCCCTTGTGTGTGTGTGCATGTGTGTGTGTTGGAGAGAAATAGGAGCTTTGGCTACAGGCAAAGTTTCTGAAAGTAGTGATGCCTGAACTCTTTTTATTCTGCTCCAATCAGATGTTCCTCCTCATGTCCCAGTGTAATTATACTTGCCAAGTCCCCATTGTCTTTGTCATTGTCACACCTGATGGCTGATACTTAGTCTTCACGTATTCACCCACTGAATTCCCATCTCAGGAAATAGCATCTGCTTCGCTCACTTGCTCAGACTGCTAACCTAGGATTTATTCTCGCTGCTCTTTCTCTCACACTCCCCATCCCATCCATCCACAGGTCCTGCCAGTCTCACCTTCAGTGTGTGTCCAGACCCGACCACCTCTCACAGCCTAAACTCCCACCACTGTCAACAGCTGTCTGTTGTTGCCTTGACACTATCAGAACAACCTCTCAACTATTCTGCTCTGCCCTTGCCTTCCTTTAGTCTATTTTATACTCAGACCCCAGAGTGGCCCTTTAAAATCTAAATTTAATCATGTAATTCATCTACTCAGTATATTCCAGTGGCTTCCTTTTATGCTTAGAATAAAATTCAAATTCCTTGCCTGTTTTCATCTGGGAGAAATCATTGTGTGAAACAAAAAATTACCTTTGATTTTTCCTTTCCCTCAATTGCTTATCCAATAGGCCACTCAACTCCATAGCTGCTTCTTTTGTAATGCTTCTTGCATCCATATTCACCTTTCTCTGTCCACTGCTGTTAGTTTGACCAAGGCCTTTAATACCCCACGCCTGGTTAGTATGGCACTGAAGTTGAGAACCCAGGTTCTGAAGCTGGACCACCTACAACATTGAATCCAAACTCTCCTGTTTACTATGCGATAGTGAACGTGCTATATAATCTCTCAGAGTCTCAGTTTTCTCATCTGTCAAATGGATATAATAATGATATCTATCTCATGGAGTTGCTGGAGGATTAAATGAACTAATATACATAAAACACTTGGAATAGCCCTGCCGCATTGTAAGCACTGTTTTCAGCACTGGATATAGTTATTATTAGTCTTTGCATAGCTTGGTTCTGTCTGCCATCCAACTGTTCTTTACCGCCTCCAACTACATCTCCACGATCTTCCTACAAATACTTGCATCACATTACCTTCTTGCTGAAGGTCACTAATGGGTGCCATTTCCTTTCGTTTACGAGAAAACTGCTCTACCTGACTTTAGGGCCATCTGTAACTTGGTTCTATCCTGGGTGGTCACTCATTTCTCACCACTTCCAAATGTCATCTATGCTTTAGTTTCTATTCCAAGCACAGCATGATGGAAAGAACTGTAAAAATAAAAAGAAACAAAGAAAAAAGGAAGCATATCTTAACTGTCACAGATCCAGTTTAGCTTCAGATAGATCTGGATTCCAATTCCAGCGCTGTGGGACCCGGAGCAAATGACTTGAAAATCTCTTCAAGCCTCAATTTCTTCATCTGCAAAAACTTGAAAATAATAGTTCTATACAGTGTTGTGATGAGTATGAAATAAAATGATATATGTTAGCTGCTTCTCATCCTTTTTGCAGTGAGTCTGAATATAAATAAAATACATTAATTACGTAAAATATTATGAATGGAATGTAAAAAATGAGTTTGACACGTGTGCAAACAAATGGAATGTATGCAAAGGTACCCGGAATGTATGCAAACACCTGAGGCGTATGCAAAGCACTTGAAAGGCATGCTAGTTTATGAAATGTATGTGAAGAGTTGACATAAATTAGGTTAGATCATTCCTATCGCTTTGCCTTAGAGAAAATGCTCCTTGCTTCAGGACATTCCTCTCAACCCTGCCTTCCCATCTTAAAAGTCCAACTCTGATTTTGACATTTGAGGGATGCCTTTTTCAACTCAGAGTTCTCTCTCTCTTTTTTTTTTTCTTGTAATATCTACAACACATATTGTCTAGACTGTTAGTTTGGGATTTATTATGAACTGCCCTGCATTGTCAGTTAAATTTTTTATGTTTGCATGTTTAGTTTATTTAACTAAACGATTGTGCTTTGTGAGCACAGAAACCATGCCTTTACATTCCCTGAGCATGTAGACCAGAACTTTGCAAACAGCAACCCCCAGGTTTATGATTTTAATTTAATGTGCTGTGGAAAAAAAGAACCTTTACCATGCTGACTTGTTAGGTTGAGTGAATGACATGAACTCTTGGGCATCTCTGCTCCCCTGTATAAGAAGTGTCATGCAACTCTGGACGGGACTGCTGGGCCTCTTGAAGCCATATTTCAAGTTCACCACCTAAGCCATTCCCAGCCCTGTGCTCCTTTGAGTAAGTCTGGTGTACAATGTGGAGTATGTGAAGCCGGATTGTTCTAGGCACAGATTACAACTGCTTCCTCTTCAGTGGGAGAATTTAGAGTGGGCTAACAAGAAAAATAAGATCTAGCAAGAGTAAGTCTCTCTATGAATAATATATAAAACATTTTTTCAATAATCCCCAGAAACTGCCTGCCCTCTCCTCATCTGGCAACTTTGATTTGGGTTTATATGGATTTTATTAGTTTAAAATGAGATGCGTACATAGAGCCCTAACTTGCCTTGTTATTTATTTCAAGTGCAGACCACATAGGTTTTGATGTATTATAAGTAATCCTATTATAATGTTTAGGTGGCCTGAGCTAACTTGGGCTTTCTGTCCAAACACATTACAGAAACAATCCCTTCCTCAACAAATGTTTAAATGCTGACAGTGATGCCTGGGGCTACACTCTTTGCCCAGCCCTTTGGGGAATAAAAGAAGCTATTCTTGACATGCCTTGGAAATTATTTTATAACAAGATTAATAGTTATTTCAAAAAGCCCAGAGCCGAGTGAGGGAATTTTGAATCACAGACTAAGGAACTTGAGCAAAAGGATCCAACCCTGCATCTTGGAGCTTAATATTTAGCCTGATTCAGCACTAGATCCATGGTACTGATGCCCTGACTTTTCAATGGCCTCACACACTGATCATTAAGTTGATGACTTAGCTCTTGACCTAGTTGAGGATGTGATAAAACTACACTGGTGGGTCAATAACTCCATAAAAATGGTGATCATAAAAACAGAGGGCCGGGCGCGGTGGCTCAAGCCTGTAATCCCAGCACTTTGGGAGGCTGAGACGGGTGGATCACGAGGTCAGGAGATCGAGACCATCCTGGCTAACACGGTGAAACCCTGTCTCTACTAAAAAATACAAAAAACTAGCCGGGCGAGGTGGTGGGCGCCTGTAGTCCCAGCTACTTGGGAGGCTGAGGCAGGAGAATGGAGTGAACCTGGGAGGCGGAGCTTGCAGTGAGCTGAGATCCTAACATATTGCACTCCAGCTTGGGTGACAACGAGACTCCATCTCAAAAAAAAAAAAAAAAAAAAAACAAAAAAAAACAGAACTACCATTCAACTCAGCAATCCCATTACTGAGTATATACCCAGAGGACTATAAGTCATTCTACCATAAAGACACATGCGCATAAATGTTCGTTGCAGCACTATTCACTATAGCAAAGACATGGAATCAACCTAAATGCCCATCAGTGACAGATTGGATAAAGAAAATGCGATACATATACAGCATGGAATACTATACAGCCGTAAAAAAGAATGAGATTATGTCTTTTGTGGGAACATGGATGGAGCTGGAGGCTATTATCATCAGCAAACTAAGGCAGGAACAGAAAAACAAATGCCAAATGTCCTCACTTATAAGTGGGAGCTAACTGGTAAGAACTTATGAACGCAAGGAAACAAAAGATACTAAGGTCTACTTGAGGGTGGTGCTTCTTCTTTTGTAATGTTTCTTGCATTCATATTCACCTTTCTCTTCCACTACTGTCAGTGGAGGGAGAAGAACAGAAAAGATAACTATTGGGTACTGGGCTTAATTCCTGGGTGATGAAATAATCTGTACAACAAAGCCCCATGACATGAGTCTACCTTTATAACAAACCTTCACACATACTCCCGAACCTAAAATGCAAGTTTTAAAAAGACCTTAAAGCTAGAAAAAGAAAAAAAAATGGTGCTCATATGAATACTAGTAACAGCTACATTTATAGAACACTCTACCAAACACAATTCTTAGGCTCCATATTATATTGCCTTAGATTCAGTTGCATGAGATTCTTAGGCCAAATATGATAACTGCCTAATGAGAATGCTTCTTGAAATGAGAAATGTTTTGGTGGCTGAGTCTTTGACTCATTGAGGACAAATGAATCCATATGATTTCAAGCATTTTTTTTTTTTTTTACTTTGTTTACTTTGAGGAAAGTATTTCAGTAAAACCTAGTAACAATGGAGAACTTAGCCTTATGGTGGAATGAGTGTATAAATTTTTGGAAACTGATTTTAAAATGCCCTGGCTTTGTATTAATTCCTTTTATGTGGAGTTGGGAGGGGCAAAGGGGTATTGGCTAGACAGAAGTACAGGGAGCAGAAATGTTTAATCTCTTGATTTTAGCCTCTTTGGTGGAAGCTTAGATCCCTGATTCAAGATGTTTACAGTGTGGTGATTCCTCAGAGACCTAAAGACAGAAAAACCATTCAACCCAGCAATCCCATTACTGGGTATATACCCAAAGGAATATAAATTATTATATTATAAAGACACATGCGTATGTATGTTCATTGCAGCACTATTCACAATAGAAAAGACATGGAACCAATCTAAATGCCTATTAGTGATAGACTGGATAAAGAGAATGTGGTACATATATGCCATGGAATACTATGCAGCCATTAAAAAAAGTAAGAGGATGTCCCTTGCAGGGATATGGATGGAGCAGGAGGCCATTATCCTTAGCAAACTAATGCAGAAACAGAAAACCAAATACCACATATTCTCACTTATAAGTGGGGGCTAAATGATGGGAACATATGGACACATAGAGGGGAACAACACACAAAGGAACCTATTGGAGAGCAGACATTGGGAGGAGGGAGAGGATCAGGAAAAATAGCTAATGGGTACTAAGCTTAATTACTTGGGTGATAATCCGTGCAATAAACCCCCATGATACAAGTTAACCTTTGTAGCAAACCTGCACATGAACCCCTGAGCTTAAGATAAAGGTTAAAAAAGAGAAAAAAAGAAAGAAAAGATGTTTCTTCTTTTCTAACATTTATGTACGTATGCTACAAATTTCCCTGAAGCATTGCTTTACCTGCATTTTCCACAATTTGATAGCTTGTGTTATCATTCTCATTTCATTTGAAATATTTTCCATTTCCCCTGTGAATTCTACATTAACCCATGAACTACTTAGTGCTGTTTAACTTCTGAATAATTGGAGATTTTCCAGATATTTTTCTATTATTAATTTCTAATTTAATTCCATTGTGATCAGAGAACATATATTTTATGCTTTCAATTTCTTTGAATATGTCTTGGTCATTCCTTAAATGGCCCAAAAGATGATCTGTGGTCTATATTTTATGACTCGAAAGGAAGGTGTACTCTGTTGCTGCTGAGTGAACTGTTATACAGATATCAAGTAGGCCAATTTGGTTGATAGTGCTGTTTAGGGCTTTTATATTCTAATTGAATATTATCTTCCTACTTGTTTTATCAATTATTCAGAGTAAACTATTGAGTCTTCAACTATAATTGTGTATTTGGCTTTTTCTCCGTGTAGTTCTATCAGGTCTTCTTCATATATTTTAAAGCTCTGCTCATAGGAGTGTTAAGTCTTTGTTATTAATTGACCCTTTTATCGTTAAGAAATGACTTTCTATATTACTTGTAATATTCTTTACTCAGAAATCTACTTTGTCTGGTATTAGTATAGCCACTCCAGATTTCTTTTGATTAGAATTATTATGGTATATATTTTCCCATCTTTTGCTGTTAACCTATTTGTCTTTATATTTAAAGAGAGTTTCTTAGCATATCATCAGGTTTCACTTATTTAACCTAATCTGGCAATGTGCATCTTTTAATTGCTATGTTTGAACCATTTATATTTAATGTAATTACTGATATAATTGGGTTTAAATCACCTACTTTGATACTTGTTTTCCAGTGATCTCATCTGTTCTTTTTACCCTCTCTCCTGTTTTTACAGCCTGCTTTTAGATAATGTATTTGTATAATTTACTTTAATCTTCACTATTGGTATATAATTTATACATCTTTTAAAAATTGTAAGTAATAGTTGCCTGAGGGTTTACAATATACATATGTAATCAATTAAAGCTTGCCGTCAAGGTTGCTCAGCTTCACGGAAGGTGTGAAATCTCTGTAGCAATATATTTTGAATTCTACTTCTCATCTTCATGCTACTGTTGCCATATATTTTATATTTCTTATGGGATAAACCCACAGTACATTGCTAATATTTTTGAGTTAGACAGTAGCATCTTTTAGAGCAATTAAAAATGCTTAATGTCTTTTATATTGGTCTCCGTTTAATCATTCCTAGAAATTTTTATTGTTTTAGATCTAAATTTCTGTCTGCTATCATATTCATTCTGCCACAATAACTACCTTTCACATTTCTTACAGTCAAGGTTTCCTGGAAATAAATTCTTTTAGTTTTGCTTACTCACAAATATTTATTTTACATTCATGCTTTAAATATATTTTTACAGATTAAAGAAATCTAGATTGAAGGTCTTTTTCAAAGCCTATTAACCCTTTGATGATATCATTCCACTGTTTCATGGTTTACATATTTTCTGACAAGAAGTCTCCGGTGATTTTGACCTTTGTTTCTTTGTTTATAGTGTGTCCGTTTTCTCTGACTGCCTTCAGATTTGCTTTTTAATTTTGGTTTTCAGAAGTTTGAATATAGTATGCTTAGATATATGTATGTGTGTGTGATGCTTTGTATTTATTCTTTTTGTAGTTCTCTGAGATTCTTAGATTTGTGGTTCACGTTTTTTTTTTTCCAATTATTATAATCTCAGCACATGCCCACATTCTATCTCTTTGGATGAGCTTGAGTTTTGTTGCTGCAGTTTTTTCTTTGTTTTAAGATTTTGAACCAATTGATTGCCTTAAGAGAAATTACAACTGTATAGTTTACCTAAATTTTTCTTGTTGTTAGTATGGGAGCAGCAATGCTTTTTTTCAGAAAGAAGAAAGATTCTCATTACTATCTAAATCAGAAACTTCCAGTCAGTATCTGGTGTATGAAATTGTAGCAACTGTGAAGAGTTGCAGATTTTACTCTACTTGCAGGTTAACAAGGTAGCTAGCTTGCTACTGTTTCAAGGATGCTGGTCCAAGACAGGACACTCTGGGATCAGACAAGGTTTAGTTTGTTACTCATAGCAATAGGAGTGTCCAGAGTAGCCTCATTTTTGTCGTTCTTTTGCTAAGCACCGTTTTCCAAAGGGCAACAAGAAAAGGACCAAATAACACCTGCAAATAGAGTGGATTATGTTATAGGGGAGCTCTGAGTTTAGGGAAACCAAATATTTCACCATGGACTATAAATATGTCTTCCCTTTGCTGTGACAGGAGACACTATTGCTCTCTTCTAATAATGATTGTTGTACAAACACCCTTGATAGTGTGTTTAGTGATAAATAGTCCAGAACCAAGGCAGTCACTGCCTCTGCTCCCAGGACAAACAAAATATGAGAGATAATAAAGAACTGCCTCCCAACGGAGACAGGACCTCATGGGCCGTTCCGTTTTACATCACATTTGGGTTTCTCTGTATTCATAACTGAACTCTGTGTTTTGTGTCCCAACGTACATTTCCATTTATTCAGTGATGCTTATTGTGGATCTCTTATGTACCAGCAGATGTGCCAGATACTGGAGATACTACAGTGAACAAAACAGATATAGTCTCTATTTCACTCCACTGATAAATAAGATCAGTGGAGATTTTCAGGGTTTTACCAAGCCATGCAAAGTCTCAATGAACTAAACTTCCAGTGATGGGAGAGTTTAGATATTCAGCCCGTAGTGCATGGATGCTGTTTACACTTCCACCACTTGCCTTATTATAATCCTTTCTCTATTATGAATGTCTCTGTAGGAATGTTAATAGTTGACTCCGATGTTTTTAAATGCAAGAACTGCATTTAATTATGTTCTGTTTCCCTGGCGCTTTGCTGTAACTTCTTATATGGGTTATTACTAGGTAGGTGACATGAGAATTTGTGTGTATGTGTGTTTGCCTTTAAGGGTGTCCGCTAGGGTGCCCACATGTTATTTCATTAGAAAATGACAGTTCATTCTGCTTTTCCATAGCATGATGAAATGACCAGATACTTTTTATCTGGATGTTTGTCACATCAAAAAACTGAATCATTAGGCATAACATGCAAATTCTGATATTTTATCACCAGTGAATTTAACACTTCATAAAATAGATATGGTGCTTCCTATTTCTGTAAATGAAGGTGAGAGATAACAAAACTGAAGGAAGTTTGGATTTGCAAATGACTTGGAACCACGACCATATCCTGAATACTATTTCACCACGTGTTCTTTTCAAAACAGACGTAAAAATGTGATATTTTCCTTTTTTTAATTGCCAGAAATAGGAATATGATGGCATTTCATTTCTGACAAAACATCCCAGGGTTACCTATTCCCTTCCCTGCTGCAAAATAATGCCTGTGACTTAGTTAAACCCAGCCAATGTTTTCTTAAAGTTTGCCCCTTGATTTTAAATTCTGTGAACGTATCTTTATGTATATGTATTCATACACACACAACATATAAACTATACTCTTTATTCATTTATCCCTAAGTTATAGATGCCTTGAGTACATGTTTCTATGTTGTATTCGAAAGTGCCCAAGGTGTCTTGTCAAGATGCCTTTGTAAGTGCTGACCTTTGAACCCAGGTATTATGTTTTGCCAGCATTCAGCTGGGCAAGGGCCAAAGTTCAGCTTTCAACTCTTATATGTGCTGCTTGATTTAAATTTGAAACTCGGCACTGTGTGTCCTCCTGTGCCTGGTTATTATTCTTGGAATGCAAAAAGGTACATGTTTTTGTAATTCTCTGAGGAGCTCCTCTATGGCTTTTCCAGAACCTAAGTCTTGTTTGGTTCCAAGGGTGAAAAACTCTTTTTTTAGCAGCTCTCAGAGAGATGGGTGCTATTTTTGAAATCCATACAGTCTTTCCTGCTTGCTAGGGTCTATTGAATGGTCTGTGTTACTATCACAGAAATACACTTACTGCATTTGTTCTTCCTTTGCTGCTTAGAGGTCTGTAATTTCCACCCAAAACACTGAAGCAGCCCCAAAGAGGAAAGGGAGAGCTAACTCATTTGCAGGTGAACTTTAGTCGACAATTCTGAACTTCCACAGATTCCATTTCAACATTTGTTTGGAAGCTCAGGCCTTGTGAATAATAGGAGTAAGACACTTGCAACTACCTATATAGCCTAGGAGATGAAAATAAAAGATGAAATAGATGTGTATGCTATGATATTTACATCTGTTAAGTTCTTGAAAGAGTATAGATAGATTAAGGTTTAGGAAATTAAATTACATTTTAAATGCAACCAGAAAGCATGTCAGAAAAACACCTTTAGGAAGTCAAAAAAAGTCCTTTATTTAAAGGACCACTTGGTTTATATTTTGCAATTCATTGTTTTTAGAACTATAACCTTAGCTACCTGAAACTCACCTATTCTGTGACTCCTCTTATTCAGAACATAACCCAGAGACACAAAATAAGCAAAAGGTATTGCTGCAGGCTAAAAGCAATATCACAGTGTTTGTGCACTAAAACCCAGGAACTTGACTTCGAGGCCAGCCCATTTCAAGATCTGTTCATTAGTAATTCACAGACATTTCCGAAAGCTAGCTATCTTCATCTGTTATTTGTATTAGTTTTCTCCAGGATGTTCTAACAAATACTATAGACTGGGTGAATTAAACAATATAAATTAATTACTTCCCAGTTGTGGAGGCTAGAGGCCCAAGATCAGGGTGTCTGCAGGGTTGGTTTCACTCTGAGGCCATTTTCCTTGACAGCCTTCTTCCTGTGTATTCACGTGGTATTTATTCTATGCATTTGCGTGAATGTGTCTAAATTTCCTCTACTTATTAAGGACACTAGTCATGTTGGATTAGGACCCACTCTAAATATTTCATTTTAATTTAATTACCCCATAACGTCCTTATTTCCAAATATGGCCATATGCTAAGGAACTGGGGGTAGAACTTCCACATATAAGTTTAGGAGGAAGGATACAGTTCAGATGCTAATACAGCAGCTTTGAAGAAGAAAACAAAAACAGTGACTGAAGAAAGATAGAGCATTAGTCAAGTATGCTAGTAACAGCAACAAGCAATTGTCCAACAAAAAAAAGAGAGATAGCAAATTTATTTTAAAAGCTTATATGAGTATATTGAAAAGCACAAAAACTGTTGTTAAATATCTTTACATCTCTCAGCAGGTCCTAAGGTCATGTTGGTATAACTGCACAATTAAAACTAAGACATCAAGTAAAGTAAACTGTTCGTCACATACAAGTAGCAAGTTCTCATGGAGTGACGGATGGGAGCTTAAGCCCCAGCACTGTCACTTGGATGTCACTTAAACTCTGTTTGTTTTCTCATTCGTATCTTGAGAATAAAAATACCTGTGCAAATACCAGAGATAAATGGGTACTTCATATACATAAGCATTCTAAGAGAATAAACTATTAGATCCAAGAAGGCATGAAAATATGTATTACAATTAAATAAAAGTTAGATTTGCATATCAAATTATCAAAGAGAAAAAATTTTTAATTTTTATTGAGTTATATCCTCAATTATCTGGAAAACTGATTTTAAAAATAAGCTGAGTTAATATCTAAGATTTCCCTAAACTAAGGACTTATTGCAAATAAATTTTTTAAGGCAGAGCGTAATTACTTGTTAAAATAATCAAATGAGGTACTTCCGGCTCTATCATCCTATATCCAAATCCAAGAAATAGAAGATGTAGGGAGTAATACAGAGCTGAAAGAGTTCTGCTCTATAAATTAAAGGAACTGGATTCTCATTGGAACATTGCAACTACTGTTAATTTTGTTTTTTTCTGGGTTCATTTCCATGCCTTTAAAATAAAGCTATAAAACCAGATTGTTTCCATGGTGTCTTCTAATAGTAAAATTTTATGAGAAGTCATTTCTAGTTCCTTTGTTCTCACTTTATAGAATTACAGAAGATCTAAAAAGACATCACCTCTGTTCATTTATCGCTTTCAATTACCCTTCACCAGTTTGTGGAGAATGTGGAATACCAGGAAGCCTGGTCGCCACCTACACAGTCACCTGTCTTGTCATGGCAACCTTGACTGTCTGATTGTGTCTTAGGTATCTGGTCCTTGGGTAGGGACTTTCAGGAAAACACATGATTGTCATATCTAAATCCGATAATGGGTAGGTTGCCATCTTAAGCTGTTAAGTCCTCCTCAGCAAGGCACCAGACCTTGCCCTCTGTCAGAGGTGTGCTAATCTCTGATATTTAGAAACAATCAGATGATCTGACAAGTCATTGCATGCATATAGATTGTGTCAAGAAAAACATGCCTTTAAAGCTGTCAGCAATTTGGTAACTACAGAAGCCCAGCATCCCCAGTCATTCTCTTTGTCTAAAGTCCTGAGAAGAAAGTCCTTGTTCTAGATGGAGGCACACCTACAAGTTCCTCTTGGCTTGAAGATGATAAGAAGCTACCAGGTGTTAGAAAATAAGTTGTTCCATGCCTCCGCCTAACATACCTAAGAATTTGAGGGTGACAACAGAAATGGTTAACAAGTATTTTCTCAAGCTCTAAGGGATATGAGATCTCAACTTTCACAGAGGTTACAACCTAAGGGTGAAAGAATAGCTTGAATTGATTTAAGCTGATACTGGGGATTTAGGAAACAGGGCCAGTGCTTTTCTAGCAGAACCTGTAGTACAGATTTTTAATTTTTTAATTGATGCATTCTAATTGTATATATTGGCGGGGGTACAATGTGATGTTTTGATACATATATAGGTTGTAAAATAATCAACTCAGGGTAGCATATTCATCACCTCATGTATTTATTATTTCTATGTGGTGAGAACATCCAAATGCCTCTCTTCTAACTATTTTGTAAAACACAATATCTGATTGTTAACCATAGTCGCCCTGCTATGTAATAGAACACCAGAGTTTATTCCTCCAAGATAATTGTAACTTTAAGAGTGTAGATTTTGAACTCCCAAAGGCAATTCAAATTTAACATATCAGCAAACAAACTCATTATTCACAACCTCCTGAAAAAGATTTCTCTTCTTAATCACCCAAGGCAAAATGTAAACCTCTTCTATGCAATCAATAACTAGGATGGACCTACTGATTCCATCTCCTAGATATTTCTGAAGTCCATTCCATTCCATTCTCCTGTTTGCATTATCATCGCCCTAGTTAACAGCTTCGGTTTGCCTCTAGTCTTGCCAACCTATAAATTATCCTTTACACAATCAACAGAGCATCTAAATAAAATACAAATTTAACCATATCACTTCTATGCCTAAAACTCCTCAATAGCTCCCCATTTTCTGCAATAAAAGCTCAAGCTCCACAGAAGGACATAGAAAGCTGTCCATTACCTGAGCCCTTAGATATGGCCACTCCACCCATTTCCTTCCCATTTTCCATTTCCAACCTCCCATTCTGGCTTTATGACATATTGATACCAGCCCATTAGTGTTTCTTTACACATTGCTTTAACATGCTTCATCTTAGAAATGCAACATAACTTTTATAGCTTAAGTATCTTATAGTAATTCTATTTATTTTCAGGAACAAATACGTTCTGGATGAGTTTAAACAGTAAAAGCCATTTCTTTCACGTGATCATTATGTATTAAGCTGAGTATTTAGGTTTTGGGACTTTACAATGAAGACAGAACCCTAGATTAAAGGAAGGTAACAGCAACCTTTATAAGCCAGTGAACTGTTTTCTACTACCATAATCTTTTTTCACCATACCAGGCAAAGTGACAGTAAGATAAATTGATTTATAGAGTACATGTTTAGAAAAAGTAGATCAACAATGTTATAGTCTTTAATAAGCCTAGTTTAGTGTAGAGCATTTCTCCCTATAGGCATAAGCATCACCAATATTGGGGTGAAATGGGGGAGGCGGTGGAAGGAACATGAGCTACTGTCCATGGTCCTGATACAAAAATACCCACTATGACATAGCTGTTCTCTGTGAGCCATGTGCCTCCTTCCCTGTTTCTATCATCCTTCGGCACCCAAGATTATATCAGTATGGCTAGTTGTAGTTTGTTAAGTGAGTCAGTGGCTTAAGTGAGTTCTGTTATGGATTGAATCATGACTCCCAAAACGATACTGCAAAGTCCTAAACTCTAGAACCTGTAAATATGACCTTCTACGGAAATAGTCTTTGCAGATGTAATCAGAAATACACTGAGATCACCTTGGATTATGTCAGCTCTGATTCAATGACTGGCATTGTTATAGGAGGAGGAGAATTTGGACACAGACATACAGGGAAGGCCATGAGAAGTAGAAGAAGAGATCGGAGCGATGCATCTACAAGCCAAGGAGCACCAACGATTGTGGGCAGCAGCAGAAACTAGAGAAGAAAAGGAAGGATTCCTTCCCTAGAGCTGCCAGAGAAAAGGTGTCTTTGCCAACACCTTGATTTCAGCCTTTTATCCTCCAGAACTATGAGAAACTAGACTTCTGGTGTTCTAAGCCACCCAGCTTGTGGTAGTTTATTAGGGCAGTCGTAAGAAACTAACAGAAGGACACTATAAATACCCCTTTGAATTTTTTATTTTGGTGTTATTTTACAGCCCTAAATGTGATCTAATTATCTTTCATCAAAATTTATGTTTTAGTGTATTTATTATTGTGTATAAATGACAATACTGCTCAGAACTGAAATATAAACATGCCTACCAGTGAAGGACCTGCCAGGCTTTAGGTTTGACTTCCATGATACTTCTCTATATATACTTCAGTTTAGGTATAAGAGCACATACAGCTTTAATTATCTTAATTTTCTTTCTTTCTTTTTATTTATTTATTTATTTTATTTTATTTTATTTTTTAGATGGAGTCTTGCTCTGTCACCTAGGCTGGAGTGCAGTGGCGTGATCTCGGCTCACTGCAACCTCCGCCTCCCAGGTTCAAGCGATTCTCCTGCCTCAGTCTCCCGAGTAGCTGGGATTACAGGTGCCCATCATCATGCCTGGCTAATTTTTTTTTGTATGTTTAGTAGAGATGGGGTTTCGTCATGTTGGCCAAGCTGGTCTCAAACTCCTGACTTCAGGTGATCCGCCCTCCTCGGCCTCCCAAAGTGCTGGGATTACAGGGGTGAGACACCGCGCCTGGTTACATCTTTAAAGGAATAAAATAGGCAGCCTTGTATTATTCAAAATTAGTGGTGTTTTGTGGGTAACTTACAGGATTTTGCTTTTCTGTTTTTCTTTCTGGAATCCTCAATGCTTGAGCATTTCTGTAACAATTAGCAGTGGTTAATGGTTAATATGTCTACTTACTATTTTGTGACTTTGTTAGGTAAATAAATAAGAATTATCTCTCAAGTACCATTCAGGTCCCCCTGGCACTAGGGGAGAGACTGGTGAAACAGTTGCCAGGGAGAAAGGATGGGATGGTGGACACATCCTACTTTGCAAATTGTTAAGGTCTCTCATGACTTGGTTCCTTCTGAGTGCAGTGATAACGGGCCAGTTTCTCCCCCTCATGCATACATTTGGAGGCTAAGAAGGCTATCATTTTGTTACTTATGAGAACCTAGAAGAACTTCACTCTTCTCATCTAGGGTGTGTATGTGACCAAGAGGCGTGTGCCCAAAGCTTTGCTTACTGATGTTATCAAGACATCCTATAGAGGATACTGTTGAAGAGTTTCCTGTTCATTTAGAACAGAACAACCAGATTGAGTTTTTAGACAATGTACTTGGGAGAGGTGATGCTGACAGGCGGCACGTTAACTCAGAAGGAGTCATTTGCATTATTGACCACAGGGTATCTAATTCTTAGATTGTTTTTACTTCTTATTATTTTTTTAAGGGAGTGGCCTTTGTTCCCCTTGTAATTTTCCTATGGATTTTAGAACACATTGTCTTACCCAGTGTAAATACAGAAGATGTCTCCAGGGAACAACTTCCTGAGATGAATTTTCTATGTGAATTTTGGAACTGGCATCTAAGTTCATTATGTAGATGGATTGACTTCAGAGGAGTTGCTGTCAGGTTGGGGTGCTACCTTATTAGAATTTGAACTCCCAAAAGACTTATGTATGTCACGTCTATCATTTGCAAACATACACAGTGAAATCGTGAACTTTATTCAAGATTATTTTCACTGTAGCTCATTGGAATAGGTAGTGTTTGAAAAAAATTGGCTTTGACTTATGAGATGTCACTTTAGAATCTTGCTCTCTTCCTTAAGCCTCTATGGATAAGTAAAATAATTATTTTCTTGCCAAAAATGTTTGCTGGGTGAACAAATGACTCGTTTAATAGAATTATTTCTGTGTCTCTTGTTTGAGTATGGAGGATTCTTTTGATGTTTGTAGGACTGTGGCTTTTAGATCAAGCCAAAAAATCGTGTCTTAAGAGCAGTAAATTCTGTTTCTATCAGTCATTTTCCTGAATTAAAGAACTCACCATAATACTCTTTTGTTCAAAAGCCTTTGAACTGTTGACTTGACTACTGAAATGCTTTGCCACTTCCCATCTCCCTTCGTTTGATCTTTCCCATCTATATAATCAGCAGCACAATATATGCTATCCCTTACATTAGAAAGTGACTCTCCCCAAGGGGAAAATGATTTGTGTGTAACGACACAGCACATGCTCTGGGATAAGACAAGTAAGAATATAAGTCTTACCTGATTTCCAGGAAGGGGTACCTTGAAAACCACTTACATGTTGTTTAATAATGATACAGCTCATAGGCTTAGTGTGGGGTGGATACTCCAGAGATTGTAAAACAATTTGACCATTGACTGAGTTTCAGCAAGGCATATTGACAAACTTGTATAATACGCTTGTAGACAAGATTGAATGACTGTCATACATCCTGATTTACATGTAGGCTGTATTAAAGGAAGTATAATACTCATAACAAGGTACATATTTGTTCCTCCCAGATTTGCCTTCATCAGATCATTCTTGGGGTTGTGGTGGTGCCATGCTTTATAAAGAAATTGAGTACTTGGAATGTGTTCAGAAAACAGAAACTACAATGATGAGAAGATTCAAACTTGAGTCATTGAAAGGAAGGCCGAGTAAATTCAAAATATTTTTTGTGGATGAGAGCAGACATGGAAAGAAGGTAAAATGCTGAACAGTATGCTGGGTCAATATATTGAAGAAAGGTTAAGAGTCTATGTGGCTTTTTTTGATTTAAAAAGGCATCAGGGGACAGAAGGAAAAAGTAAGAGCCTAGAAGTCAAAACTGGGTTTGTTGTCATACCACTTTCTAGCCATGTGGACTGAACAAATTGTTTAACCTATCTGAATTTTAATTTCATGATCTATAAAGGGAGGGTAATTGTGTCTACCTTGAGAAGATTAAAAAACAAGTATTAAAACATGTATCAGATACTATTATTTCAAAGAACTAGAACTAATATCTAGAAGGTCCTGAGAAGTAATTTTGCTCCGCTACAAAGAAGAGCTTTCGGCCGGGCGTGGTGGCTCATGCCTGTAATCCCAGCACTTTGGGAGGCCGAGGCGGGCAGATCATGAGGTCAGGAGATCAAGACCATCCTGGCTAACATAGTGAAATATCGTCTCTACTGAAAACATAAAATATTAGCCGGGCGTAGTGGCACTTGCCTGTAGTACCAGCTACTCGGAAGGCTGAGGCAGGAGAATCACTTGAACCCGGGAGGCGGAGGTTGCAATGAGCCGAGACTGCGCCACTGCACTCCAGCCTGGGCGACAGGGCAAGACTCCATCTCAAACAAAAAAAAAATTTTTCTTGTTTTCAAGACATTCCAACAATAGAGTGGGAGTGAATTCCTCCTTGCTGGAGTGTTCAGAGTCTGGTGTGTAACTTGGCTGCTCCGTGTAATTTTTCTGCCCATCTTCCTGTATTGTATCCACCTTTACTGTCTCCTAGAGAATCAAGGTACAAGTGAGAGAGTAGCATTTAATTTAAAGAAAAGCATCCCTAATTCTGATCTATATCACTGGTTGCTATTTCAACCTTGTCGAAAGAATTTTTTCATTTATTCATAATTTGGATTTGTCAGTTTATTTTAGCCAATTATGCCTGCAAATGTATTTCTTTTAATACAAGATCAGTTACTCTCACCCAATCAAATGACTATAGGCTAAAAAGAGTGTTCATTTCTCCTAAACTTAGAATTCAGAAATCAGTTTAATTGCTCCAAACCAAATGTACACTGTTTTCTCCACGGGGAATTATTGCTTCTTAAGAAAGTAAAACTGAATGTGGGAATACATCATTTTTTATTTTCAGAAACAAAATGAAAACTCAACTTTATAGTACCTTAAAGGAAATGTATAAGTGATTATCTCTGAAGTACAGAGTCCCAAGAGAACATTGAATCTAAGTTATAGCACCATCAAGACATGCAAGTGTAATTTACGTGCCACTAAGGATACTTACATGAATTTCATTAATATTAGAAAGTAAATTGTTGTTAACTCTGTGAGGATAAACTAGTTTTCTTTAGTGACTTTTTTTTGGTGGGAGGGGACAGAGTCTCGCTCTGTCCCCCAGGCTGGAGTGCAGTGGCGCGATCTCGGCTCACTGCAAGCTCCGCCTCCCGGGTTCACGCCGTTCTCCCGCCTCAGCCTCCTGAGTAGCTGGGACTACACGCGCCCGCCACCGCGCCCGGCTAATTTTTTGTATTTTAGTAGAGACAGTGTTTCACCGTGGTCTCGATCTCTGACCTTGTGATCCGCCTGCCTCAGCCTCCCAAAGTCCTGGGATTACAGGCGTGAGCCACCGCGCCCGGCCTCTTTAGTGACTTTTAAAAACCATCCTGGGTGCAGAGTGAGAACTATTGAGAGAATCGAGATTCTATGTACACAAATTAATGTGTGTAATCACCCACTGTTGGCTGCTCATATTATTGTTCAAGCCAACACATATTGATAAATTAAAGCACTATGTATATAACTAATACACTGTAGCGAGGCAACATAGTGGGTTTTTTAAAAGACTCTAAGGATTTTGTTAAATGCAATACAAAGGGTGATTCTAAAACATGGTCAGGATTAGAAATCATCCAACCCTAAAGGATTGGACATTTAAAATTTCTTTCTTGGCAGTGAATTTATTCTCCCCAAATAATGTGTATTTTAAAAGCTTTGGGAAACATACCCAGAAATCAAAACAATTTCATCTTGCGTTTTCCCCTAAATAATGTAGGATGAAACGAATTCGATGAATTTTTCCCGTAACAGGGAAAGTCATCGTATATTCTCCCCTCAAACAGAAATTGACTGAAAAATCATTCAAGACATCCCCCTGGCCGACAAGTTGGTCTTTCCAAAGAAATTTTTGAAATTCTTCGAGATTAGGTGAGCCCTGTTTCTCAAGTGCCTCTGGTAAGGAGAATCATTCTTAGGTATGAACAGATAAATCAATCTCTGCATTATCCTGTTCTGCCTATTGTGCAAATGTGTCAATCATTCCCTTGGAAAGCAAACATTTGAAAACAGAAATAAAATTCTTGTGAGCATTACATAACATCTATGGAGATAGGTAAGTAGGTTGGTAGGTAGATAGATAGACAGATAGATAGATGTCTCATCAGTTTCCTTACACATTAAGAAATGTTATTTTAATCAAAACAAAAGAGAAATTTGCTCTCTCTTTCAAAGATGCTTCAGGGAGCTATGAGTGGCTCATTTTGAGGGTTGTGAATATGTGTATAATACTTCTCCAAATTCAAAAGTGATTTTGAGTTTAGAGAAGTTAAATAATTTCCCCAAGCATACAACAAAGGTGCTGGGTGGTAGAGCTAGAGCTCGAACCCAAGTGAGATCATCTGGACACACTCTGTTTTTCTCAGAAAAGCAGACTCTCTCCTCTGGAAACATTTCCAGCCGTTTTCTGACTGCATTTCCTCTGTTTCACTGCTCAATATCGGGTTTCTTGGAGCTGTGGACTGGACCTTCTTCTCTGGGTATGCTCCTTACCTGGGCAACCTCAGCTGTTCCCGCATGCATAAATACCACCTGAATGTTGACGGTTCCCAATTTTCACCTCTCCTTCACACATCTCTTTTGAGTTATAAACTTACACATTCAAATGTCTTCTAGTCACCTCATACTTAAAATTTTCTAAGTTTGACTTCTCCACAAACCAAAATCCACCATCTCCAATTTTTCCAACTCAATATACGGTGCTGCTACCCACATAATGCTCATGATGTGAGCCAAGAAGCTACCGCTGATTTGTCTGTGTTACCACATTCAACCCACCACTATGTTTTGTTGAAATATTTCCTAAATAATCCCTTGAGTTCATCCACTTCTCTCCATCTCCTAGTGATGAGCACCAGAAAAGCAGCTGCTGAATCAGAACAGCTGAGGAGAATCATCTCATCATGAAAGAGATGTAATGGGTTCTACTTCCCATCCTCTGGGAATCCATCATCATGCATTTGCTCATTTCCGTCAAGAACTTGCCTTCCCTGCTCTGAAAAATTGAGAACTGTCTTCAATTTTATGAAGGAAATAATGATTTAAGACTTTTTTCTTCCTCCTAATGCCTCCTATTCCTTTCCCTCCACAGGATTTTCTGTGCTTTCTAGAAGCCCTTTTAAATTCTTGCTGGGGCCTTTTTTTTTTTCAAGGGCTTCTCTTTGTCTAGGCAGTTCTCAAATTCAGGTTCCTGGGGACTTCATTTTGAAATTATTGTTGTTTAGATGTGAACATATTTTATATAACCAGGCATGTGAAAACATTTTATTTGAAAGCTTTATTTTAAAAATATCATGAAGTGGTATTCTTCCACTAGGGAAAGGAGTGGGCAAAAAAAGGTGTGTTAGCATCTTTAAGTCTCAAGGTTTTGCCTCAGGAGAAAAACATTATAATCAAGTTTTGAAAATATCAGACAAACTCTCTCTGTTCCCCAGTGACATCCACCCCTGCAGCTGGCCTTTCATGCTTGGAGACAGCAGTACACATGGGAAAAGAATATTACACACTCCTGATCGTAGCCAGGTTTTGTCTCTGAAAGGCACGGCCTGCAGAGAGGAGAACCAGAATAGATGTTGATCTAGATGCTGATCTGAACCTTGACAGAAAGAGCTAGTGCTTTTTGTTTTCATCAAACACCAGTTTTCATTCTGCTTTAGCTGGGCTGATTTCATGAGCAGTCTTCCAATACCTGTGACACTTTATTAATTTAATTTAATTTATTTATTTATTTATTTATTTATTTTTGAGATGGAGTTTCACTCTGTGGCCCAGGCTGGAGTGCAGTGACGTGATCTTGGCTCACTGTAGCCTCTGCCTCCCAGGTTCAAGCAATTCTCCTGCCTTAGCCTCCCAAGTAGCTGGGATTACAGGCACCTGCCACCACGCTGGGCTAAATTTTTTGTACTTTTAGTAGAGACATGGTTTTGCCATGTTATCCAGGCTGGTCTCGAACTCCTGACCTCAGGTGATCTGCCCACCTCTGCTTCTCAAAGTGCTGGGATTACCGGTGTGAACCACCACACCCAGCCTCTGTGACACTTTAGGAAAAGATTTTTTAAAATTATTACAACCTTATTTTAAGGATGGTGTGGTTTTATAGCTTCAAAAAATAAATATCAGGCTAGGCACAGTGTCTCATGCCTGTAATCACAGCACTTTGGGAGGCTGAGGCGGGCAGATTTTGAGGCCAGAAGATCGAGACCATCCTGGCCAACATGGTGAAACCTGTCTCTACTAAGAATACAAAAATTAGCTGGGTGTGGTGGCGCATGCCTGTAGTACCAGCTACCTGGGAGACTGAAGCAGGAGAATCGCTTGAACTCGGGAGGCAGAGGTTACAGTGAGCCAAGATCACAGCATTGCACTCCAGCCTGGTGACACAACATGACTCTGTCTCAAAATAAATAACTAATTAATTAATAAATATCAAAGGATCAGCTTCTGAGAATGAAAGTTGAGGCTTAACATGGATTTATATCAAGGTCTTCAGGCATCCTCTTGCAGTCCTGGGAAGTGACAGGAATTACAAAGTGAAAAATGGGTTTTTGTATATGTTTTATATGAAACAGTATATCTAACAGAGTTCTCATTAAGCCTACCTCTCATTATCTAGTTAAATATTGTCCTGCATTATTACATGGCAATGTTTGTGTTCAATACAAGGCAGGAGGAAATTTGTTTTTTTTTTTTTTTTTCCTAAGGAAAAGTTATGATATTTGAGAATCAAAATGCTGGAACCCGACCAAGGAACACAAGTAGAGCTCATAGGTTTGGAACTCAAGGTCACACTTTGCCACTTACTAGTTGTATGCACTTGAGCAAATCACTTGAACCTCATCTTTTAAATGAATCTTTTTTGTCATTCAACAATTTCATTCAGTGTCTATTATGTGCCAGAAACTGTGGTGGACTGGAGTGAGGGTGGTGATGGAGGTATGGTGCTAAACACAATGGTCAGGAAGACAAATGTGTTTTCTGTTTTTAGAAACTTAGTTTAGTGATGGGAGATATTAAACAAATAACCAAGAAATTATGTAGCACATTTGTGGTTAGAACTATAAATGAACAGAACAGAACAGGCTAAATTAAGCACCTGTTACTAGGGTTAACCTGATACAATCAATAGTATCTCTGCTAGGCTCAATAATGACCCCTTCCCCACCCCCTACAAAAGGTGTCTATGCCCTCATCGTTGGGATCAGGGAGTGTTATTTTATATGGCAAAGACTTTGAAGACATGACTGAGTTAAATGTCTTCAGATAGGCCCAAATGTAATCACAAGTATTCTTATCAGACAGAGGCAGAAGATGACAGACAGAAGAGGAGGAGGCAATGTAATAATAGAGGCAGAGACTGGAGTGATGGGGTCATAGCCAAGGAATGATGGAGCCACCAGATACTGGAAGAGGCAAAGAATGGATTCTCCCTCAGAACCTCTGCAGACTCTCAATTTTAGCCTAGTAAAATGGGTGCTGTCCTCCTACCCTCCAGAACTATGAGATCGTGAGTCTCTGTTGTTTAAAGCACCAAGTTTGTGATCATCTGTTACAGCAGCCCTAGGAAACTCACACAGTCTCCAGGTGAGAATGAAAGTTGAGACTTAACATGGATTTGTATCAAGGTCTCCAGACATCCTCTTGCAGCCCTGGGAATTGACAAGAATCACGAAGTGAAAAATGGGTTTTCATAGATGTGTTGTAGGCGACAGTATCTCTAACAGAGTTCTCATTAAGTGTACCTCTTATCATTACGTGGTTGAGTACTACCCTGCATTATTACCTGACAATGTTTGTGTTCAGTATAAGGCAGGAGGAAATTTGTGGGTATTTTCTCTTAAAGGAAAAGTTATGACGTTTGAGAATTAAATATCGGCATGCCAAGAAGAGGCACAGGTCCGAGGATACAGAAAGTACTCAATTTTTATTTGTTGCCATTTCTATCTGAACCATCCAAATTAGTGGGAGTCTACCTACTGATAATTATCTCCATAGACAGAAAAGTTACTTCAGATGAAAAGAAGGAGAGTGACAAACTCTTCTACTTACTAGTCATAACAGTCATTTAGAAATTTTTGTGTGCAAAATGTTATGGATAGGTTTAGTTAATCATCCTCACATGGAGGAAATATTCTCTTATTGCATCGTTTTTGCTCTTGCAGCCTTTAACTGTAGCCTTCGCTGCATCACTTATTTTATATTGATAGTTGTTGAAGTTTACCTGTCTGAACTCTTAAGGGTGGGAGTCTTCAGTGATTTAGCTTTATATTCTCAGCATAGGGCAGGGTGTCTGGTGCATAGGAGGCACTGCACTGTAAATGATTAACTGATGAACTAACTGAATGGACAGATTCAGACTGTCCAGTTCCAGACATATATAACAAGTGTGTCTTTGGAGGGAGCACCGAATTGCCAAGGGAAGGGCTGCAACATTACTGCACAGCTTGGAAAAGGTATTGAAGTCACTATTCCTATATTCTCATCTGTTAAAAAAAGTGGGGGGGTGGCGCCAAGATGGCCAAATAGGAACAGCTCCAGTCTGCAGCTCCCAGCGTGAACGACACAGAAGACAAGTGATTTCTGCATTTCCAACTGAGGTACTGGGTTCATCTCACTGGGGCTTGCCAGACAAGTGGGTGCAACCCACGGAGCAGGGCGGGGCATCGCCTCACCTGGGAAGAGCAAAGGGTCAGGGAATTCCCTTTCCTAGCAAAGGGAAGCCGTGACAGGTGGCATCTGGAAAATTGGGACACTTCCATGCTAATACTGCACTTTTCCAACGGCCTTAGCAAATGGCACACCAGGAGATTATATCCCACACCTAGCTCAGAGGGTCCCATGCCCAGGGAGCCTCACTCACTGCTAGCACAGCAGTCTGCAAGGCAGCAGCAAGGTTGGGGGAGGGATACCAGCCATTCCTGAGGCTTGAGTAGGTAAACAAAGCGGCCAGGAAGCTCGAATTGGGTGGAGCCCACCATAGCTCAAGGAGGCCTGCCTGCCTCTGTAGACTCCACCTCTGGGTCAGGGCATAGCTGAACAAAAGCCAGCAGAAACTTCTGCAGACTTAAATGTCCGTGTCTGACAGCTTTGAAGAGAGTAGTGGCTCTCCCAGCATGGAGTTTGAGATCTGAGAAAGGACAGACTGCCTCCTCAAGTGGGTCCCTGACCTCCCGAGTAGCCTAACTGGGAGACATCTCCCAGTAGGGGGACAACTGACACCTCATAAGATTGGGTGCCCCTCTGAGACAAAGCTTCCAGAGGAAGGATTAGGCAGCAATATTTGCTGTTCTGCAGCTTCCCCTGGTGATACCCAGGCAAACAGGGTCTGGAGTGGACCTCCAGCAAACTCCAACAGACCTGCAGCTGAGGGTCCTGACTGTTAGAAGGAAAACTAACAAACGGAAAGGACATCCACACCAAAACCCCATCTGTATGTCACCATCATCAAAGACCAAAGGTAGATAAAACCACAAAG